>NW_004955545.1:1610928-1626826 GCF_000276665.1 Chinchilla lanigera
GCGGGGGCGGGGCGCGGTGTCGGGCGGCGCCGGCCCAAAAGGCGGAGTCGCCAGGCGCAGGGGCCAGAGCTGTGCGCGCGGGGCTGACTTCGCGGCGCAGAGAGCCAGCGGGAACCCGGCCCGAGGAGCTCCCGTCCCCGTCCGGCCCGGCTTGGCCTCGCGCTATGGAGTTCCTCTGGGCCCCTCTCTTGGGTCTGTGCTGCAGTCTGGCCGCTGCCGACCGCCACACCGTCTTCTGGAACAGTTCAAATCCCAAGTAAGCCCTGAGTCTCCCGCTGGCAGCCTGGGCGCCTGGCTGGCACTGCCCTTCTTTAGGGTAACTGTCCCTGCCAGCCCCAGACCTGAGCCTAGGGAAGGTGACCGGGGCGGGCGGGAGGGATTCTGTAGCTTTTCCTCCCGAAGCTGAGCACCCCACCCCGGGCAAGAAGCTGCCTGCACTTGCTTGCATGGGCACTATTTTTGCCCTTCCCTGCCTGCCCTCCGTCACCCTTATCACTGCAGTGAGGGACCCACGCCGAGCTTTCCTGCCCGAGTACCCGCCCTGCAGGGCTCTGTCCCAGGTCCGGAGCCACAGGACCTCCGAGCCCCTCCTCCAGTACCGCTTGGGATCTGCTCCGACTAACACTCCCTGATGTGATAATCAAGAATGAGCAGTGCTCAGTGTAAACCTGGAAAAACCCTCAGGGGGCCCTGACTGTTGGGTACTAGGTATTTATTCTGTATTTAAGATGCCCCTGAAGAGCCCCTATCAGGAGTCTTTTGGGGTGTCACAAGTGAGGCACAAGCTGTGCGCATGGGTAGGTTAAAGGAATCACCTGTTTCAGAAGTCCAGGTAGAAAAAATGAAGAGCAGGAGGGGCAGTGGGAAGACGGTCACGAAAAAGCTTCAGAAGGAACGGTAGGGGCTTAAAAGGTTACAAAGGTTCCTGGGCAGGAAGGAGTTAATTTCTCTGGGGCAGATTTAGGGTTGTGAGGTGAATGGTACTGGAGGAAGACTGTCTGTCTTGTTGGACCCTTTGTTCTTGCCCTGGAGTTTTGTAAAGTTATGGGAACAATATTTGCGGGAAAACTGGAAGGGGTGGGTGGAGCAGGGAGAGGAGAGCTGGATAGCTGAGGGTTGAAAAACACCACTCAGCTGCCCCCAGCCTTAGCATGCCTGCCTCCCACTCCCCCTGAGAAACAGATTTGCCAACTTCCTCTGACGCTTTGGCATTGCCTAGTGGGGAGGGGTTGTGTGGGGCTTGCTGTGGGGGAAGGGAAAAGCAGCTGCCAACCCCAGAGGGTACTGCCCTCCTGGCCACGGGGTATCATGGCTGCCCAGCCTGCCCTCCTGTCCCCACTTCTTGTTGCCTGCTCTTTGCCTCCTTGACCCAATCCCGGCCTAGTAGTGGGAACAGAGAGAGAGAGCGAAGTCCCTGTTTATGCCCATGCCAGGTGTTGGCTGAAGGAGGAGGAGGGGACAGGAAGCCACGAGTCCAGGGGGGGAACTCTGGCCTTTTCCGTTCCCAAGCTCCCAGGTTTCCTCTCTTTCAGGAAAGAGCCTCTTCCTTGCCCCCCTCCCTGCCTTCCCTGACGCCTAGGCGGCCCCTTTCCCACAGGAGAGCAGGAGTCAAAGGAGGGCTAAGTGAAGGAGTTGGTACGGGGCGGGGATGATGGGTGCCCCTCCAGTTACACACACACACACACACACACACCCATAGCCAGGACTAGTCCAGAGTGGAGTCCATGGGCAGCCAAGCCAGGCCCTGCTTGGGGCAGAGATGAGGCGGCAGTGAACTGGGAGGCACTGAGGTTGGCACAGGTGACTCAGGCCAGTGGGCATCAGCCCCGGGGTCTCCAGGCCTTAGGCAGGGGCAGTGTGAGGAGCAGGGCAGCGCCACTGGGAGCTGGGCCTTGGCTCTCTTGGTGCTGGAGGGACAGGTGCCTGTGCCTTCAGACCTGCACCCTTTGCCTGGAAGCGGGTGCCCAGGGCCAGCTGGCCTGGGGTCCTGGGGGCTGCCTACATTAGACGAGGTAAATTCTCACAGGTTCTTAGTAGTGCTAGCTGGGGCGGGGAACAGAGGTGGATGAGAAATGAGTCAGTGCCCGTCACGGGAATGGGGGAAAGACGCCAGGCCCAGAGCTGAAATACCTGTTTCGAAATGGCTTCTATGTTTATCTCTCCAGAGAGGAATTTTAAAAGCCTCCCTCTGCTCCTCTCTTTCCCCGGGTGGGGGAGGGGCCCTGGTAAGCTCCGCCTGGATCCCTGCAGCAAGTTGCTGCAAGGCCAGGCCTCGCAGGGCTCAGCCGACTGGGCAGTGGGTGCCCACTTCAGAGGTCTCGGCCTCATTCTTCCCCCTCCCCCACCACCCATGCCCAAGGCTTGGGTTTAAAGCAAACTGGCAGCCAGGTCTGCAGAGTCTCTCCCTGGCAGTCCTTGGGGGAATTCAGTGAAGCTGACCAGCTTGAAAGTGGTGGTGGTGGGGCGACACTTTCCCCCTACAAACACCACCCACCCTGCAGGCTGGAGCCAGGTGTCTGGAGCTGGGGGAGGGGCTGGTGGGCGGTGGAGCTGGAGCCTGTGTGGCTGGGGGAGGGGGCTGGAGGAGGGGATCTGGCTCCACCTGGGGAGGAGGGGAGGGAGTAGCAGCCTCAGGACACAGAACTCCAGCTTTGCACCGGGGAGGTGGGGTGTGGCTTTGGCAATAAAGAGGGATATTTGGGGGTGCTTGAGAGAAGAGGCTGGGGAGAGCAGGGCATAAATATGAGTAGCAAGAAGAGCAGACTGGCGTGAACTGGTGAGAACGATTGACCTGAAAGGACTGAGGGTATCTGTGGGCCTAGGTGTGACCTAGAGAGAAGTTTGGAAGGCAAAGTGAAGCTGGAAAATGTGGAGGCAACTCAGGGGGTCCGGGGAAAGGGAGGAGTTAGAAAAGTGAAGACACAGGTGTGGTGGGGCTCGGTGCAGGCATGGTCAAGAGAGGGTGTCTTGGATTTTGACACCAAGTAGAAATGCCTTAGCGTGGTGGTGCACACCTGTAATCCCAGCGCTGGGGAGGCTGAGGCAGGAGGACTGCAGTGAGTTCAAGGCCATCCCAAGTGAGCTCTAGAAACATTTAGAAGCCCATCTTTGGGCAAATACCTGGGGGCTTATAGAAAATGTGTTGGTATCTGAGATATTGAGTGGATGCTTTTTTGGAGGACGGAAAGGAGATGATGGTGGCAGGGGAGATGTTTGGAGATGAGAGATATGATGAAATCAAATCAGTCAGGCATGGTGGCATATGCCTGCCACCCCTAGCACTTTGGGAGGCTAAGGCAGAAGAATCACAGGTTGCTTGGGCAACTTAGTGAGACCCTCCCTGTTGTATAATTTAATTTGGGGGTTTTTTTGAGATAAGGTCTCACTGTGTAGACAGGCCGGCCTCGAACTAACAGAGATCCTCCTGCCTCAGCCTCCTGAGTGCTGGGATTACAGGCACACGCCACCATCCTGACTAATCCTCCCTGTCTTAAAGTAAATAAATAAATAAATAAATGGACTGGTGCTGTAGCTCTGTTGTAGAATACCCCTGGGTTCAGTCCCAGGGAGATTAAGATTGGTAAATATTGGGAGTTGAGATTTTGGGAGTCTTTGGAGGCTCCGGTGTGGAAGGGGAGGGGTCATGTAAACAGCTGGAGGCTCAAGGCTCTGGCCGGGCTTCTGAATGACCACCTGCTTCCTCCCTTTCTGTGCACGCCCAGGTTCCGGGATGAAGACTACACAGTACATGTACGATTGAATGACTACCTGGACATTATCTGTCCCCATTATGAGGATGACACTGTGGCAGACACTGCCATGGAGCGGTACACACTGTACCTGGTGGAGTATGAGGAGTATGCAGTGTGCCAGCCCCAATCAAAAGACCAGGTCCGCTGGCGGTGCAACCAGCCCAGCGCCAAGCATGGCCCAGAGAAGCTGTCTGAGAAGTTCCAGCGCTTCACACCTTTCACCCTGGGCAAGGAATTCAAGGAAGGACATAGCTACTACTACATCTGTGAGTGCAGGGGAGGCAGGCACAGAAGGGCTCGCGCTGGGCACAGCAGCACGATGGCACGGTGCCTGTGCCTGGGTACCTGCTTAATGGGGAGTCAGGTAGCACAGGGCCCCTTCTGAGCCCGAATTCTATTTTCATTCATTCACATCATAGATGTGGAGTGAGCTTCTACTGTGTATTGGGCTTTCTGCTTGGCAGAATGGGCAGAGTGAAATGAAACACTCCAGAGCCCCTGCCTCAAGGAAGCGGTGGCACAGACCATAGAACACGATGGTATGGTAGACATGAGCACAGGGGCCTTAGGAAAAATGGCCTACGCAGCTGCCAGTTTAGGAGGCACAGAAGAAGCCAAGCAAGGAAATGACCAGAGCTTAGGACAAGAGGAGAAGCTGGCCAGGTGTGGGGGTACGTGTGCAAAGGGAACTCCAGGAGAAGGACACGAATGGGAAGTGGGCAGAGATGAGCTTGGAAAGCAGACAGGATAGGTCAGGGAGGCCCTGAATACTGCAAAGGAGTTCAGGCTTTATCTTGAGGGCAGTGGAAAGGACTGGTAGATTTTAAGTTGCAAGGTCAGCTTTTTGTAGAACAGAGCCAGGGCTCGCTGTGTGGGTGAACCCTAGGTAGAAGTGGTATAAGATGGCCCAGGTAAAAGGGATCATATTGTGAACGCCTCACCAAACTCCATGCTTGCAGGTGTCAAGGACAGAACGGGTCTGTCTTCTTTTCACCACCACTGCCAAACTCAGGGTTGTTCCAGAGACTGGGACATTGGGCAGGTGGTGGGTAAGAATCAAGGTTAGAGGGAAGAGAAGAATTCAAGTGACTCGGAAGCTGAGGAATCAGGGCCAGACACATTTGGGCTTATAGTTAGCTATTCCCAACAAACGTTCTTTGCTTAATTCCCTGTGGGTTTGTCTTGCAGCCAAACCCATCTCCCATCAAGAAGACTACTGCTTGAAGTTGAAGGTGACTGTCGATGGCAAGATCAGTGAGTGTCAAGCCCTGTGAGCCTCCCCTCCATCTCTGTACTAGGCCGGCTCTAGTGATCTGGGAGTGTAGAGAAGTCCCACTGCCCAGCCCACCCAGCGCTCACACCCTCTGCCTCCCTGGTAAAATGCCTCATCTGTTCCACTCTTTGTCTTTCAGCTCACAGTCCACAGGCCCATGCCAATCCACAAGAGAAGAGACTTCAGTCAGGTAGGTAGCTGGAATCAGTTGGGTCTGGGACACAGGAAGGGATCTGTATGAGGATGCTGGGTGCAGGAAGTTGTTCCTTTGCCAGTCAGGGGCTTGGAAACCCTGCTGGGGCTGAAGGCCAGTGCAGACAGCAGGGCCGCTTATCCTGGGGGGCCGTTGTTCTCTCACCTTGCAGATGACCCGGAAGTGCAGGTTCTACACAGCATCGGTCACAGCGCTGCCCCCCGCCTCTTCCCACTTGCGTGGGTTGTGCTGCTCCTGCCATTGCTGCTGCTGCAGACTCAGTGAAGAGTGTCCACCACTTTAAGAAATGGAACTGGGCTAAGAGGCCAGGGACAGGCACCTGTCACTTGGCCTAGGGTGGGCCCCAAAGCTCCAACCCTGGGAACCACTCCCACTACAGGCACAAGCTGCCACCCATCAGCCTCTGAATGGGTCAGTATTAAGGGTTTCCACCATCCTGTGAATGCCATCCCTGCCTGCACTTTAAAGGGATGGAGTGAGAAGTGGGGACAGTCCTTTCCCCACCGTTCCTGCCTTTAAACCAAAGACACAAGCTATGCAGACATGGCCCTTGAGAGGGCACAGTGGGAGCCAAGCTGGAAAGGAGAGGTCAAGCAGATGGACACCGAGCCTGGTACTAGGTGGGACAAGATGCCTCTCCCAGAGAAAGCCAGCGTGCCCGGATGAACTGACTGAAGGAAAGGAGGGACAGTTTCCTGCACAGGAGCCAGGTACAGGAGAGGCAGCATGCTTGGGCTGACCGAGCGTCTCACAGCAAGGCTTCCATCGGAGGAGCTGCCAGGCACTGCATCCTGTCTCCCCATCCTGGGGCAGCACTCCAAAGAGCTGTGCCAGCAGGGGGGCTGTGCCAACCTGTTTAGAGTAGAGCCGTAAGGGCAGTGCCCTTGTGTACAGTCTGCCTAGAGCATCGCCTAAAGGGCAGGGCCCTCATGTACAGTGTCTGTTTATAAACTTGTAGTGTGTCTGCAGATTTCTACAACTGGAGGTTATTTGTTTTTGTTTTTTTATACAATGTTCTTTGTCTCAAAATAAAACAATGTGTTTGTTTTTTTTGGACATGTTTTTAAATGAGCATAGAGTCCCTGCTGTGTACTAGGCTCTGCTGCATCAGAAGCAACTGGGTGTGAATTTCTTTCTTTCTCCAAGAAGTACAGGCCAGAAGGTTGGGGAATTTCCTCTCTGAGGGCTGTGCAGGGCAGGAGTGCTCCCCACAGCATCTCTCCGCACCCCACCATGGAAGTTCTTCCTGTCCAACCTCTGCCCCACTCCCACCCCCTCAGCACTGGGCTTGGCATACTGTTCAGGTACTCGTGCTGACTGTCTGGGTGACTCAAGCAAGCCAGATGCCAGCTGAAGCATGTGCCCCGCCCCGTGGCCCCACAGCGGAGACGTGGGAGGCTGGGAGGGAGAATTCCTGGCAGCAAACAGGTTGAACCATGGGGTCAGTGGCAGGGACCAGTGCACTGGGCAGATCATGTAAAGTTGGCCCTGTGGCTGAAGGAGGAGGGCCTCTGGCGAAGGAAGACCGTAATTCCTGGCAAGACCAGTTATTTAGGGGAGGCTGGGAAGAGGCTTCAGTGAACTCGGGAAATCTTCCCAAACCCTCGACCACTGAGGTCCTGATTTGGAGCTCTGGACAGGAGGCCTAAAGTCCCGGAAGTCTAGCTTTTGAGTCCCACCACGTGGGCTTCAGGTACACAAAAGTTGAGGCTGGGGGTCTAAATGATCCAAGAGGTACGCAGAGTTAGGGGTGGAACTGTGGAGGACACACCACACTGGGCGCCAGGAACCGAGCCTGGAGGACCACCCCTCCGGAAAGGACCCCAGCCTGCGGCGGACCGGCGGGACTGGCGTCAGAAGGGGCGGGGCCTGAGTTCCGGCGCAGAGTTCTAGGAGAGGGCGGGTTTCCGGGGGGGGGGGGGACGGCGCGGGGGCGGGGCCGGGCGCACGCCTGGCTGGGCTCTAGCGTCGCTGGCTCCTGGGCTGAACTGTCCCCGGCCCGGGATCCGATTGGGGCAGGATGGAGACGGGCAGCATGGCCGACTCGCTCCTTTCCGGAGCTTGCGTGGTCTTCACCCTTGGCATGTTCTCCACCGGCCTGTGAGAGCGCAGCCCGAGTGGGCTGGGGCAGGACCAGGAAGTCAGGAAAGGGGGGCGAATGGACAGAGCCGTGGCCATGCCCCCGGGCAGCGTCCGGAATCAGCAGTCAAAAGTGGAATCTGGTCGAAGGGATTGGGATGCAAGGGCAAGCCTGAGGGAGAAGGCAGGGGACCAGAGGGGTGGGTGTGCGGTCGTGCCGGGAGGATGACAAGCATCGGGGGTCTCCCACTCACCCGCCACCCTTCCCTTTGGGGCCCCATTACAGCTCGGACCTCAGGCACATGCAGAGGACCCGGAGCGTGGACAGCGTCCAGTTCCTGCCCTTTCTCACCACGGATGTCAAGTGAGAGGGACGAGGGCTGCGGCGGGAGAGGCCTGGGGGAGGCGGGGAGGAACTGGAGGAAGGCGGAAGAGGCCCCTGGGGACCCTCTGCCACGTTCAGCCCTGCATCGCAATTCGGCCCCTCCTCCCTGCAGCAACCTGGGCTGGCTGAGTTATGGGGTCCTGAAGGGAGACGGGACCCTCATCATCGTCAACGCTGTAGGTGCTGTGCTTCAGACCCTGTATATCCTGGCCTATCTTCACTACTGCCCGCAGAAGGTAGAGGCCCTCCCTTGGACCCACCTCTGCTGCACGCCCTGCCTTGCTGGCAGGGCAAACATTACTTCCTAGAACAATTAACAGGCTGGCACTGTCACCTTTTCCTAGAAGGCCCTCCAGCCTTGCAATGTCCCTTCCTCCTTGAAGCCCGCCTTCTGAGACTCACACACTGCTCCCCACTCTAGGAAGGCTGGTAGCACTGCCTGGCCTAGTGATGCCTGTGCTGCCCTAAGCTTCCCAGCAGCATGCCAAAGAGAAAGGGCTTTTGTTTCTAGAGTTCCTTCAGGGCCACTGGCTGAGGATGAGATGATCAGCTCTGCTTCCCTACTCTTTCCACAAGCATTTATTTATTAGACTCCTACTGTATATGCCAAGTTCACAGAAAAAAAAAAAAAGATACCTTTCCTTTTCCCAGGATACTTTTCCCTTTCCCTGTTGTGTGACAGGACTACTCCATTTAGTCACTGCGGGGGAAAAACTGTGACAATTGCAATACTAGAAGCTGCCACAAAGGCTGGCTTCCCCAGTGGAGAGTATGGGAGAAGGCAGGATGAATTAATTCCAGCGTGGAGGTCAGACAGTGCTCCAGGCACGCCTAGAAGAGCCCTCTCTCCCCTGCAGCGCATTGTGCTCCTACAGACTGCAACCCTGCTGGGGGTCCTTCTCATGGGTTATGGCTACTTTTGGCTCCTGATGCCCGATGATGAGGCCCGGCTTCAGCAGCTCGGCCTCTTCTGCAGTGTCTTCACCATCAGCATGTATCTCTCACCACTGGCTGACTTGGTGAGTGGGGTGTCTGGGGGTTGGGAGTTACCGACCAGGCCCCTGTGGCTAGAGAATGTGGCTTACACTCTAAAAGAAAGGAAGATCTGGATCCTGGTAGGAGACCAGACAGTGGAAGTCAGTGAGTGGAAAGCAGAAAGGCTGAATAACAGACAGGGAGGCTGTCTGACCTTTTTCTTAAGAAAATTCTTAGGCAACCTGGGAACTTTGTGTGCCTGGTCCAGTGTCTTTCATCCTTTCTCACAGGCCAAGGTCATTCAAACTAAATCAACCCATCGTCTCTCCTTCTCACTCACCATTGCCACCCTCCTTACCTCTGCCTCCTGGTCCCTCTATGGGTTTCGACTCAGAGATCTCTACATCATGGTAAGCAGAATATAGATGGGGTGAAAAGTTTGCAAAGTAGAAAATTGGTTCCAGTGAGAGTAGCCCTTTTTTCCCCCTTTTCCTTTTCTTTTTTTTTTTTTTTTTTTTTTGAGACAGGGTCTATGTATTTCAGGCCAGCTTTGAACTCACTATGTAGCCCAGGCTGGCCTTAAACTCATGGCAATCCTCTTGCCTCATTTTTCTGAGTGCTGGGATTACAGGTATATGCTTTTTGTCTTTTTTCCAGACAGGGTCTCACTATGTAGCTCAGATTTGCCTTAAAATCACTCTATAATACTGGCTGGCGCTGGAACCTACAGTGATCCTTGTGCCTCAGCTCCCCCAAGTGCTGACATTACAGGTATGAACTACCACACCAGTCTGATAGCAGCCCTTTTATTGCAGGTCCCCAACCTTCCAGGAATCCTTACCAGCTTTATCCGCCTCTGGCTTTTCTGGAAGTACCCCCCAGAGCAAGACAAGAATTATCGGCTTCTGCAAACCTGAGGCAGCTCATCTAAACACTAGGCACCCTAATGCCAACTTGATACCAAAGAGTTCCTTGTTTCAGATGGTCCTGGTGACCTGTCCTATAGGTGCAGTGGGTTGTGGGAAAGAGACAATTTTGAGATTAGAGGGTTCAAAAAATGAGCTTCACTCAGAAGACTGGGTGGGACCTATGAGATGAAATCACTTATTTGCCTGAAAAATTATCTTTTTTAATTTTGGAAATTGGGGTGATATCTTTACACTGTGCCTTAAAATAAACTGTTCCCCACCCCTGCCAATCACAGCTCATTCTTTATTCATGATTCTCAACCTGTCTAGTTTGGTGAAGGTTAGATCCAGCTATTCCCAGGTGGAGTTTGCTTAGAAAGGATATCTGAAAGAACCAAGAGATTGGGAAGACCTGGGAAGACCTTAAAAAGAACAGAGCTCTGAGCTGGGCATGTTGGTGCACACCTCTAATCCCAGCATTCTGGCAGACTGCGGCAGAAGGATCATGAGTTCATACCCAGCTTGGATAATTTAGTGACTTAGCAAGACTCTGTCTCAAAATAAAACAATAAAGGGCTGTGGCCCTAACTCAGTGTGAAAGCCCTGGGTTCAATCCCTAGTACCAAAATTTTTTTAAAGATCAGAGTTTGTAAGTTATAAAGAGTGGCAGTTAGATTTAAGAGGTACTTCTTAAAAAAAAAAACAAAAAACAAAAAAAAAACTTCCTTGCGTTTGATTTCCTAGTACTGAAAAACAAAACAAAACAAAAAAAACCACTTCCTGATGGGATTAAAAGGATCAGGAAAGTGAAATGACATTTCCATCCCGAGATCTTTGAGAAAGTGTCTTTGCCTCCTCTGGGACAAAAATGGGGAACATTTTGCAAGATGCAAAGATAAATACTGAGATGACCTCAGGGCAGTGGCTCTTCCACTTCTCACTTGACGACCGTTGGTAAACAGAGTCCCCAACCCCTATTCTCCACGCAAACTGCACGAGGTTAGAAAACAAACTTGCTTTTTAATGGGGATGGGAGGGAGGCTGTCGGGCTGGGTGATGGGGAGCTAAGGTGTCAGAAGCGCAGACCCCTGCGCCTTAAGTCCGCTCGGGCCTCCTGGATGTGATTCTGTAGCTCGAGGGCGGCGTCCTCGCAGTCGTGAAACGTGGCCACGCGATAGCCCACAGTGCCCAAGGCATAGCAGCCTGCGGCCACCAGCAGGTAGGCAGGCAGTGGCCACAGGACCTCCCGGCAGGGCGAGGGTAACTCCAAGCCCAGAGCTCCCACAGTCAGGGCCGCCCAGGCGGAGCCCAGGAGCGCCAGGGCCCAAAGCCACTGGGCCAATTTCGTCATGGTCACTGCAGGGAGAGAAAGCGAAGCTCGGGGTCCTTTCCACACCGGTAACCCACTCTACCTTTGAGACCCAGTGCCCATCGTCCCCACCCTTCTCGCCCTCTACCCTCCCCCTTCAACCCACTGGTACCTCCCGGCTTCTCCTCCGCCGAGCGGCCCGACCGGAACCCGGCGCCCGGAAGTCCTCCGCGCGGCCTGCTGGGAGTTGTAGTTCTCCGGGCCTTCTGGGAGTTGTGGTTCTGTGAGTGCTGTACCGCCTCTGGGAGCCTGGAGGGATTCAGCAGTCTTGTTTCGCAAATGGCCCGTTGAGTCTCCAGGGGACCCGGGGCTGCGATCCTCCTTAAGGGTCTCACTCCAAGCTGGTGCGCAGCTCGTAGAAAGGCTGAGACTACCCTAAATGTACCATCGCAACAAGGTGGGACTGTGATATCGTTTCCTTAAATTCCGCCCTCCAGCGCAGTGAATTCTAAGCTAGCCTACAAAGCGAGACCCTGTTTCAAAACTAAAACAATAATAATAAAATTAAAACGTTAAGAAAGAAAAAAAAATTGAAACCAAGGAAATTATCTGATATTTGACGTGTTTAAGGTATCAAGAGAAAATGTATACCTCTTTCAAAGAGCGTGGGGGATGAATTCATGATTGATGCCTAGAAAAACCAAGCAAAGAAAAGGGTAGACAGCTGGGTGTGGTAGCACAGGCCTGCAGTTCCGGCACTTGGGGAGCTGAGACAGAAGGATCCAAAGTTCAGGGCCAGCCTGGGAAATCTGGCAATTTAGCAAGACCCTGTCTCAAAAAAAAAAAAAAAAAAAAGAAAGAGAAAGAGAGGGAGGGGGAAGGAGTGGGGGGAGAGGAAAGGGAGGGGGAGAAGAAGGTGGGGGACAGAGAGAGAGAGCTCACTATAAAGGTCCTGGATTCAATCGCCAGTACTAGACTGACATGACAATATGCACCTGTGATCCCAGCACTCAGGATTAAAATTAGACCCATGTTTTTCACCATGCACTAAACTAAATTTGAAATGGATCAAAGATCTAAATATAAAAATAGAAACACTAAATCTGCTGGAAGATAAAATAGGTCAAACTCTTGAAGATACTGATGTAGGCAAAGACTTTATGAACAAAACCCCGATCACAAAGGAAGTATCACAAAGAATCAACACCTAGGATCTCATCTTATTAAAAAGCTTTTGCACAGCAGAAGAAACCACTGAGTGGGAAAAAATTTTTGCGAGCTGTTCCTCAGACAGAGGACTAATATCTAGAATATAGAAAGAACTAAAAAAAATCAGACCCATAAATTTAAAGATCCAATCCAAAAATGGACATCTTGCCAGGCATGGTGGCACACGCCTGTAATCCCAGCACTTGGGAGGCTGAGGCAGGAGGATTGTTGCGAGTTCGAGACCAGCCTGGGCTACAAAGTGAGCTCAAGGCCAGCCTGAACTGCACAGCGAGACCCTGTCTCAAAAAAAAGACAAAACAAACAAACAAATGAAAAAATGTTCAACATCACTGGTCACTCGAGAGATGCAAATTTTAAAAATGCTGAGATTTCATCTCCAGAAAGAATGGCTATTGTCAAGAAATCAACTAGTACAAATGCTGGCAGGGTTGTGGGGGGAAAAGGGACCCTTCTCCACTGTTGGTGGGAGTGTAAACTGGTGCAAACACTGGGAATCAGTGTGGATATTCCTCAAAAAACTAAAACTGGTCCCATTTGATGTAGCTATTCCCTTTCTTGTTTTCTTTCCTTCTTCTTCCTTCCTTCCTTCCTCTCTTTCTTTCTTCCTTCCTTCCTTCCTCTCTTTCTTTCTTTCTTTCTTTCTTTCTCTTTTTCTCTTTTTTTCTTTCTCTCTTTCTGTACTAGGAATCAAACTCATGACCTCATGCTTGTCAGGCAGGCACTGTGCCACTGAGCTATATCCCCAGCCCCTCTTTCTTGGTTTCTTCCCAAAAGAATTAAAGGTGTCATACCACAGCAATATATACACATTCATGTATAGCAGCACGGTTTGTAATACCTAAATCTTGGAAACAGCCCAAATGCCCATCAACTGATGAATGGATAAAGAAGATGTAATTTTTTTTATATACAAAGGAGTACTATCCTGCCATAAAGAAGGATACACTTGAGACATTTCTAGCTAAATGGATGCACCTTAAGACCATACTCTTTAAGTGAAATATATTGGGTGTACATGTTTAAATACTGAATTGTTTCTCTGGTATAAGAAACTGAAAGTGTAAATAAGGACCAAAATGTATAATAGATATTAGGAAATGTCCAAATGAGGAGGGAGAGAAGGGAGGGGGAAGGGGAAAAGAAAGGAAGGGTCAAAAAAAAAACAGAATGGAAAGAAAAATGGAAACAAAGCTTTTGTATATGAGTGGAAGAAGGGTTAAAGGGAGAGGAGGGGAATGGGGAAAGAAAGAAGCAAGATATAACATGTACAAGTACAAATTCCCTATAATGAATATTATATTATGTATATCTAAAGTGTACCAATAAAAAATTGAAATTTGTTCAATCTCTGTATGATAGTTAATTGATTTTGTCAATTTGGATAAGAAAAAGATTTTGAGTAAGAAATTACCCACTAAATTGGATCAGCACAGTTCTGGATGTGGCTGAGGAGATTTACTGAAGATTTGCTAGGATTTACTGGGTGTGAGTGACAGCACCCAAAAGACTTGTTGCCTAAATGGAATAAAAGGAAAACAAAGAAGAATTTGCTTCTGTTTCTTCAGAGGAGCTCTAGTCTTCACTTTTACTTTGGAAGCCATCCTCTGGCTTCCAGTATAGACCCTTCAGCCTTCTATCACAGACCCTTCAGCCTCCTGATATGAACTCAAAAGGGAACATACAGCCAGGTGTGGTGGTCCACACCTGTAATCCCAGCACTCGGGAGGCTGAGGCAGGAGGATTGCTGTGAGTTTGAGGCCTGCCTGGGCTACAAAGTGAGTTCAAGGCCCGCCTAAACTACATGGTGAAACCCTGTCTCAAAAAGGCAAAAAAAAAAAAAAAAGAAAAAAAAAAGGGGGAGTGGGGTGGGGGGATAGTACAGTGAGCTCCAGGCCTTTGACTGGGTCCTTTAGATCTCTAACACATAAATCTTTTGCACTCTTACACACCTGACTCTGTTGGGAAGCCATTGTAAACAAATCTTATAACTTCTTTTATATTAGTACATGTTGCATTAAATGTGTTTCTCTAGTAACCTTTGACTAGTACAGATTTTGGTACTGAGAGTAGGGTTATTGCTGTGATATTACCTGACCATGTGGTTAACTGGCTTTTGGAAAGAGTTTGGAAAGATTTGGAAATGCCAGCTAAAGAAGCAGCCCCAGAATGCTTTAAAATGTACTTAATGGGGGGCTGGGGATTTAGCTCAGCGGCAAAAGCGCCTGCCTGGCAAGCACAAGGTCGTGAGTTCGGTTCCCGGTACCGGAGAAAAACAAAACAAAACAAACAAACAAAAAAAAGTACTTAATGGGAGATTCTGGTCAGAGTTCAGAAGATCAGAATGCTGGTAGAAATGCAGCCAGTAAAGACCAGGTTCAGTTAGGAACTGAACTGAAGAGGTTTCAGTTAGGAACAAGAACTGCACTGGGACTCCAGACCACGTGTGTTATCTTTTGGCAGAAAATTTGAGTAAAAAATTTTGCAGTTTGCTCACGTCCAGAAATTTTGCCTGAGACTGAGATTAAAGGCAGAGGATTCATTAATCTTGTGGAAGGAATTTCAAAACAGTCTAATGTTGCCAGGCATAGTGGTACACGCCTGTAATCCCAGCACTTGAGAGGCTCAGGCAGGAGATTACCACAAATCTGAGGCCAACCTGGGCACATTGTGAGTTCAAGGCTAGCCTGAACTACATAGCAAGACCCTGTCTCAAAAAAAAAAAAAAAAAAAAAAGTCTAATGTTGAGGCGGTGGTATGGCTATTGTTGGGGGTTTTATAGCCAGATCTGTGTTGAGAATCAAGAACAAAGGGCACAGCAGAATGATTGAAAACATTTTGAGTTTGACCAGAAAGGAAGCTCCAATAAAGTTGCAGCCTGCAAAGATGGGGTGGAGGAGAATTTGATTGCTGAAGAGATTAGCCATAAAACACCAAGTATTTCGAAGAGGACAATAGAAAAGATGGCTTCAGAGCCATAGGAGCCAGCAGGACTCCACATTTTGCAGTCTCAAAATTGCAAAGGTGAAAGACTTTGCTTTGAGAAGAGTGCCCCAGACCACCATGTTCCAGAATAGTGGCAGCCTAGAGAATTTCTTCCTTCAGATTGGGTTCATAGTGCTCAGCAATTCAGGCACTTTACCCCTATAGCCAACACAGGCGGAAATCTGGCTACTGCTTCAGCTGGCAGCAGACCCTGGTGTTATCTACGTGGTGCTGGTTTTAGGTGTGTGCAGAATGCAAGAGTTGTGGGGTCAGGAAGGCTTCCACTCAGATTTCAGAGGAAAGCCTGCACGGCCAGGCAGTAGTAAGAGAGCACTTAGCGAAACTGAGTGTGAAGCAGAAGGTGCAGTGGAGACCCTAGAAGGATGGAAAAGCCAGGAATGTGGATCACCAGAAAAGCTGCAAGGAAAACCACCCTAAGAGAAAAGCGATGGGAGCTACAACCATTGGCAGTGCCTTAGGACTGGAGCCACCCAAGCCCTCTGGAGTTCACATCTTGCCACAGATTGCCCCAGTTGCTGGACGTGGAACAGTGGAACTTACTGTTTTTCTTGCTGAATGTTGGACTTGCTTTGATCCCATTCCTTTCTATCCTCATTTGGAATGGGAATGTTTATCTTGTGCCATTGAATGTTGGAAGTGTTTAACTTTCTTTTCATTTGTACAGAGGCTCACAGCGAAGAGTTTGCCTTAAATCTCAGAAGAGACTTTGGACTTGGACTTCTCAGCAGTGCTGAAACTGTTAAGACTTTGGCAACTCTTAGAGATGGACT
>NW_004955545.1:1628591-1660498 GCF_000276665.1 Chinchilla lanigera
AAAAAAAAAAAAAAAAAAGAATGTATTTCATAGTGGAAACCAAGGTGCAGTTTTCAGTGAAGCAGTCCACTTGACCATAACACACAAAAATATTCAAACTCTAAACCATTTGAATTGACTCAATAATGAAATCATCAGTTTCTACATGAATATGCTAATGAGTGAAGTAAAGAGAAAGGATTGCCAAGTATACATGTATTTAATATCCTTTTCTTCACTAACATAAAAATAGCTGGTTGGCCAGCTGTAGTGGTGCATGCCTGCCAGCACTTGGGAGGCTGAGGCAGGAGGGTCACTGCAAGTTCAAGGCCATCCTGGGCTAAATAGCGAGTTCAAGGCCAGCTTGAACTGCATAGCAAGACCTTATCTAGAAAGAAAGAAAAGAAGAGAAGAGAGAGAGAAAGAGAGAGAGAGAACAAGCAAGCAAGCTAGCAAGCTGGTTGTTAGGCATTTAAGCATTGGCAAAGAAAGTGACTGTATTTGCTGTTGACATTTTTCCAGGGCCCACTCACCTGGAGTGCACTGGTGTCTAGCTGTTGTAGACTTTAGAAAAGAGATTATTGCCTATTATGAGTCTATGGATGGAATAAACAATGAAGCCTATAAGATCCTCTTGCAATACCTAAAGCAAAAAGGCATTCACAAGAAAAGCAAGGGCCTGGGGTTTAGCTCAGTGGCACAGCGCCTGCCTGGAAAGCCCAAGGTCGTGAGATCGATTCCCTGTACCGGAAAAAAAAAACCAGACAAGAAAAGCAGTTTGACATAATGGTTGGTGGCTCATCAGCAACAAAAGCTAGGAAATTCCACAGCAGGTGAATGGACTGTGGGATGTTCCCTTGTAAATATGCTGACTGTCTTAAAGAGACCAATCAATTTCACACAGCAAACACGCCATACTTCTGGAAGCTCATGGTCTGGGAGATCCTCCGCCCAAAGCTCATGTGAAGACTCATCAAGCCGACATTTACCCTGTAGGGGACCAGCCCTTTGTTGTCTACCCAACCCTTTCTTCTTGGATAGCCCTTGATTCTGGACCAGACCCTGGCGATATGCATTCACATCTGCCTTTCCTTCTGTATCTCAGACACTATTTTTGCAGAGAAACTTTGGTGCTCTGAAAGGGTGAGGACTTCTGTAGGCTGAGCAGAGACTGCTGTTCACTTCTTTGGTTCTACCATCTTGTTTTCAAAGGGCCCCAGCCTCACTCAGTTCTTAATCAAGAGACTGAGAAAGGACTGGAGAGAATCTTGGTTTCTTATAAACTGTTGTTTCTAGGCCTTACGAAGTAGAAGGGGCCTGGTCAAGAGATAGGGGCAGAATCCAATATATACATATATGATTTTCGAGATGTATAGTACCTTCAGGCCCCTTTGTATTTGCCCCATTTGTAAAACCTAACTGCTTTTTTTTTTTTTTTTACTTTTTGAGGCAGGGTCTCGCTATGCAGTTCAGGGTGGCCTTGAGCTCACTTTGTAGCTCAGGTTGGCCTCAAACTGGCAACAGTCCTCCTGCCTCAGCCTCCCAAGTGCTGGAATTATAGGCGTGTGCCACCATGCCTGGCTCTAACTGCTTCTCTACAAGGCTGTATTATTGGTAGTTTCATCTCATCCTGAGCACAGCACATGAGCCCTGGGCAGACCCCAAAGTCCCAAGCAGTCCTTTCCTTAAGGGCAGGGGTTGTGTGTACTAACCACACATGCTACAGGGAGGACCACCTGGAAAGGTTCACTTGAGCAGCAAAAGCCCCATTTCTAATGTTGCCTATGTCTGGCCAAGAAGGACCTCAGCTTTAACATAAACTTCCAGTGTTGGGTGCATCCAGGTCTAGTTGGTCTGTGGCTAGTTTAAATGTGTTTCTAACCACAGAGAATATATATATATAGTCACAGGGATGTATATTTCTTTTCTTTTTGGTTTTTTGAAATGTAGTCTTACTATGTAGTTCAGGTTGGCTTTAAACTCACTATGTAGCCCAGACTGTTCTCAAACTCCTGGTAATGCTCCTGCCTCAGCCTCCCAAGTGCTGGGATTACTATGCCTGGCAGTCAGTGTTTTTAAAAAAAAAAAAAGCCAGGTGTGGTGGCTCACCCTGTAATCCTAGCACTCGGGAGGCTGAGGCAGGAGTCTCTTCAAGACCAGCCTGGGCTACAAAAATGAGCTCAAGGCCAGCCTGAACTGCATAGTGAGACCCTGTCTCAAAAAGACCAAAAAAAAAAAAAAAACCTATCAATCCTTAAAATAAAAAAAATTAAAAAAATTTTAAAAATTTAAAAAAAAAACCTATCATTGTCATAGCCACTCACACCTGTTATTCCAGTACTCAGGAGGTCTGAGGCAGGAGGATTGCCATGTTTGGGACCAGCCTGGACTACCTAATGAGCTCAAAGCCAGTCTGAACTACATATACATAGTAAGACCTTGTCTCAAAAACCAAAAAACAAAACAAAACCAAAAAAGACTGAATGTGTTCCCATTTAGCCTGTAGATCTACTTCAGTTTTTCAAATTCTAGCACAGTGATCCCAGCCCTTATGAGTAGGGTATTTGTGGACCTCCTAACAGAATACTGTGAGACCTGGATGAACTTTGGTTTAGAGGTACATGTTATTAAGGGAGATAAAAATTTCAGCTGAAAAATGGATGGAGTTGGGACTGATAAACTTCAGTCCTGTTATTCTTTTTGTTCTTTCTAGCGTCTTCCCCACCCTTTGAGAGGTCCTAAGGCTTAGTTAACGAAATACTCCAATGCCAGGGTCATTTCATACTGAAGCTCCAAAATAGGAACATTTATACTTTTTCTATATTGCAATAGGTAGCTTTATATAAAATATTTTCTCTTCTACCCTTGTACTCATCCACTGTGCTTTTTCTCTGGTCTTACTTGAAAACTTTACTCTGTTTTACACCACGCTTGTTTGTGCTGTGTGGCTGGTACAGGATGAGCAGCTAAGGACCATCTTAGCAGTGGTCATTTGCTGATTACTACTTGCCGAGCACTATGGTGAATGCTTCGTGTGTGTTATATCATTTAATCTTTATAGCAACCATATAAAATAGGTACTGTTTCTATCTCCACTTAGCAAATGAGGACACTGAGGCCCAACCCAGATAAACTGACTCCAGAGCCTGAGTACATTACAGCCACAGTATAGCCCCTTCAGCCAGCGTGGTGGCAAATGCCTGTAGTCTCAGCTACTCAGGAGGCTGAGGCAGGAGGCCAGCCTGGGCAAGACCCTAAAACTTCTTTTGCCAAATCAGTAAGACAGAACAAAAGCTGGAAATAATTTGCCTAGCTCATAAAAAAGATTTTTAATGTGAAAAGTGAAATTCTAAATATGCTACAAGGGACCAGGATATAGCTCAGCAGCATAAGCGCTTGCCTGGCAAGCCTGAGGTCATGAGTTTGATTCCCGGTATAAATAAATAAATAAATAAATAATAAGCTACAAGAAAAATCTGGGCATGATGAAACAGGCCTGCAATCAAAGATTCCAGCAGGCAGAGGCCGGAAGATCACTGGTTCCAGCCTTGCGTGGGTAACCCAGTGACTTAGTGAGACCCTATCTCCAAGACACAAAATTATATGCTGGACATAGTGGCGTGCAGCTGTAATACTAGCGCTCAGGAGGCTGAGACAGGAGGATGGTCTCTAGTTGGAGACCAGCCTTGGCTACACAGTGAGTTCAAGTTCTGCCTGATATATAGCAAGACTCTGGCTCCAAAAAAACAAAAAATAAAACCAATACATAAATAGCAGGCTGGGGATTTAGCTCAGTGGCAAAGTGCCTGCCTGGCAAGTACAAGGTCGTGAGTTCGATTCCTGGTACCGGAAGAAAAACAAAAAACAAAAAAACAAAACCAAAACAACATAAATAGCTACAAGAAAGTGTGTACCTATTACTATAATGTTCAGCTTAAGCATCTTGTCCTCTAAGCAGCCCCTAGTCCTTCATCTGTCTTGGAAGGTGGCCACCACGCCCCTCCCTCTGCTCACACAGAATCTCTTTTATAGGTGTCAATAGCCACGCTAGCCAGGCATGGTAGCTCACACCTGTAATCTCAGCACTCAGGAGGCTGAGGCAGGAGGATCATTGTGAGTGCAAGGCCAGCCTGAAGTGCATAGTGAGACCCTGTCTCAAAAAGACAAAAAAAAGTAGCCATGCTGAGCTGCAGGGGTTTGGTTTCCCTGCCCAGGACCTACGTATCTCCAGGACCCAGCACCGTGTGGGAAACCCAGCAGAATCTCATAAATGTAAGATATGGGACAGGCTAGCATCTGATGGTCTCTAAGGAAACTGACCCAGCTTTCCTGTCCCCAGGAATAGGATGACTCCAAAGGCTCTTTGTCCCTAAGGGCAAAGCCGGGCGATTGATTCCTATGATCCAGCTCCTTTCCCTTCCATCTTTTGTGCAGGTCATCACCCTTCTGTCACCATAACAAGGTAAAGAACATGTGAAATCGGGTTGTTAGAGCCCAAATGTCCTGGGATTGGGCCAGGCCTCCTTCATTTAGCTATGTGACTTCAGGCAAGTAATTTCACCTCTGGATGGCACTTTTTTTCAGTTTACCATGGAACCAATAATTGACCTTGTCCCATGTTGCTCTCAGAATTGATCAGGACAGATATCCTGTCTCTTCATGGTACCCCACCCTATGCTGTAGTGTGTATTTTTTCCTCCCTTTTTCCTACTTTTTCTTGGCTCTACAGAGCCCCTTTTCTTCTCCTACTCTTGTTTTTTTCCCTACCTTTAATAAATGTGAAACTTTGCCATCATTAAAAAAAAAAAAAAGAAAGAAAGAATTAGCCAGGCGTGGTGCATGCCTCTAATCCCAGCAGTGGGGGAAGCTGAAGCAGGAGGATCTTTGCAAGTTCAAGACTAGCCTGGGCTACAAAGTGAGCTCAAGGCCAGCCTGAACTGCATAGCGAGACCCTGTCTCAAAAAGATAAAAAAAAAGAAAAAAAAAAAGAATTGAACAAGACAGTATAGGGAGCATGGTTGAGACACAGTATAGCATTTGGGAATCACACACTGTGCACCTCTCCTTAGCCACTCTGCTAATGAATAAGGATCGTTAGCTATACCTCAGGCTCAGGATGGCTTGGGCTCCAGCGCAGCCCATTCACAAACCACTGGAGGTAAGTTAACTCCTACAGGTGGCTAAGCTGGTGCTTGTAAGCACTGTCTGCTTTGCTAGCTTTGGTTTCAGAGGGAGACAAATTCCAAATCTGAGAAGCCCTCATTCTACTGCCCTGAGGGCAGAGGAATACGCAGCATCTAATAGAATACACGGGAGGAAGGGCTGGACTGTTTGGCCGAGGCTTCACAGAGGCCCAGAAACCCATGGTGCTTCTGGAAAGATGAGTAAGCTGTTCAGGTGGAGAAGGAATATGAAAGGCCAGGCTGACCAAAGCCAGTGAGGCATGGAAGTTCACAGTGAGTAATCCTGGCGGCGTCCTTTGGGGGTGAAGACTGCCTCAGGGTGGCAATGATAGGATGGCAGGAGATGAGGCTGGGAAAGCTGGCCAGGGCCGGTCATTAAAGACACCTCAAAAGTTTTGTGTTGGGATGAGGATGTGGTCCCCAGGTCAGCTGTCCCGCCCCGTGACCTCTGCGTGTGCCTGTGTGGACCTTTGCCAGCAGGTGCCAAGGTGATTACTTCGTCCTTGAGGAGGGCTTCAGGGGTCAAGTAGAGTTGAGTTCATCTCGGCCTGTAGGGCATCCACACTTTCATAGGGCAACAGGAGAGACACACATATAATCAGCAAAAACACACTCTTGGAAAATTACAGACAGCCTTTAAGGGGAAATGGTAGATCAGGGATGGTGTGGCTGATTGGAGGGGGGCTGGTGAGTCAGGGTGTCCGGTGAAGGCGGCTTAGAGCAGACCAAGATGGGAAAAGATGACAGCCTGGGGGAGGAGGGACAGAGAAACAGGCCCGGGCAGCTGGGGGAGCATCTGGCTCATTCTGGAGTTTCAGCAATCTGGAGTTGACGCAGGGTAGAAGCTAAGTTTCAGTGAAGAGCTCAGCGTGTAACTGGTGTGTTGCTAAGGGAGTTCTCAGTTCTTCTTTCAATAAATATTTATTAGCTGGGTGCAGTAGTACGCACCTATGGCTCAGGAAACTGAGTCAGCCTGGACAGTATACTGAGACTCTGTCTCTAGGAAAATAATAAAAAATAAAGCATATATGGGTTGAGTGTGTAGCTCAGTGGTACAGCATTTGCCCTTCATGCATAAGGCACTGGGTTCTAGCGTCAGCACTGAAAAACAAAATGTACCGAGCACCTGCTATATCAGGCAGTATCCTAGTGAACAAAATAGGTGATTTCCCTGCCTTCAGTGAAGCTTATAGTGGTTGTGGTAGGATACAGACAAGAAAGGGTAAATATTTTCATGTCAAGTGGTGAGAAGCCCTGCGAAGAAAAAGCTAGGTGAAGGGCTGGAGGGTAAGAAGGTGTCTCTGTTACGCAGCATGGTTAGAAGGTCCCCTGGGAAGGAACCCTCTGCAGTGCAGAGGAGGGAGTGGCTGTCTGCCAGGAGTTCCCGGAAATGGAGCAGCAGGCACAGCGGCCAAGAGGCCCTTCTTGAGCACATTATTGTAACTCACTCTTTTCTTTCTTTCTTTTTTCTTTCTTTCTTTCTTTCTTTCTTTCTTTCTTTCTTTCTTTTTTCTTTCTTTCTTTCTTTCTTCCTTTTTCTTTCTTCCTTTTTCTTTCTTCTTTCTTCCTCTTTCTTCCTTTTTCTTTCTTTCTTCTTCTTTCTTTCTTTCTTTTTTTGGGGTTTTTTTGTTTTGTTTTGTTTTTTGTTTTTTCCAGTACTAGGAATCGAACTCATGACCTTGTACTTGCCAGGCAGGCGCTGTGCCACTGAGCTAAATCCCCAGCCCTCTTTCTTTCTTTCTGAGACAGGGTGTCACTACACAGTTCAGGCTGGCCTCGAACTCACAACAATTCTCCTGCCTCTGCCTCCAGAGTGCTGGGAGTACAGACTGAGTGTACTGTATAAGTCAGGGTTCTCCAGAGAAACAAGTTGTGTAGCCGGCATGTATGCGTTTATCTATGTACGCATTTGTGCAGTAAGAACAAGTAACTTTATATTGGAACCAACAGTCTAACAGAAAGGAAAGAGCTGAAAAGAATGTGGCAATAGAGGAGCACGCAGGCCCTGCCTGGTGACCTGGGGGACCCCACGGCCCTGGGGACAGTCCCTGCTCAGTCTTGTTTGATGCCTCCCTCCAGGCTGAGCCTGCCAAAGAGGAAACTGGCCAGGCCCTCCCTCCAGGCCCCCAGCTTGCACAGCTTGGTCAAGTACTCACTCCACCAACCCCCTGAGCACCTGGACCTGGGGGCATAGATAGTGGTGCAACAGGAAGGCGGGGTCACTCCTGCAACTGCCAGGCGGCACAGCACGGGGATGAGGGCTGCTCCAGGTGGAAGGCACGCGCCACGGCCTGGGTGCTCCATGCCAGTCCTCACTGTCAGGATGCATGGTGTTGCGAAGGACAACACTCCCACCCCGCTCATTCTGCTTCCACATGAGGTTCTCAGCGCCCTCCCCAGTGAGACCACAGCGAAGAAGCGCGAGAAGTGCTTCAGGCCACGTCGAAGCGTGGCAGTAGAGGCCACAGACAGACAGATGTGAAGGCGTGAGCTGCGGTGGCCTTGCAGTCACGGTGGTCATTCAGGCGGCGCTGCAGGGTGCAGCAGCCAGGGCAGAAGCGGTGAAGGCGGCAGAGTGAGCCCAAGCAGGTGGGCAGCGCGGGCACGGGCTGCAGAGAGGTCCTCCTGGTGACCCCAGGGTGGCTGAGGAAGTAATTAGCCAAGGGCTGGCTCTGTGCAGAGGCTGAGGTGAGGTGAGGTGAATCTGAAGCAAGGCAGGAAAAAAAAAAAATGAAGCAAGGCAGAGAAGGAACGTTTCAGAAGAAACTCTCAAAAAGAAGAAGAAGCAGCAGCTCTCCAGAGGAATAAAACCAGTGTGTCAGGGGGTATTGATTGATTTTAAGGAATTGACTCAGCAATTATGGAAGCTGGTAAGTACAAAATTGTGTGGCGGGCCAAGTGGAGACCCAGGAAGAACCAGTGTTTAGTGAAAACCTGAAGGCTGGGTGCTGCTAAATTCTGTCTTGGACAGGGCAGATAGGTGATAGCAGGGGAGGGAAGGCATCAGTCTTTTGTTCTATGCAGAACTTCAACTGATTGCCGGGCATGGTGGCACACACCTGTAAGCCCAGCACTTGGGAGGCTGAGGCAGGAAGATCGTTGGGAGTTTGAGACCAGCCTGGGCTACAAAGTGAGCTCGACTCCATAGTGAGAGTCTGTCCCCAAAAGACCAAAACCAATCCAAAACAAAAACAAACTTCAACTGATTGAGTAAGGCCCACCCACACTATGGAGGCCAATCTGTTTTACTTGAAGTTTACCAATGTACTTTTTTTTTTTTGGTGGTGCTGGGGTTCTAACCCAGGGTATCACGTATGCTAGACAAGGGCTCTACCACTGAACTACATCTTCAACCCTGTGAAGGCAATTTTGGGTGAGAATAACATTTACAAGCTGGGCATGGTGACACACACCTATAATACCAGCACCCAAGAGACTGAAGCAGGAGGATCACTTTGAGTTTGAGGCCAGCCTGGACTACATAGTGAGACTGTGTCTCACAAAAAAGAAGAAGGAGAAGAAAAGAAAGAAGAAACAGTTTTTGTCATCACATGGAAAAGAAGCTCTATTAGGTCAAGTAGCATCTTAGGCTCTCCCATGCTGTTGTTTATTTGAATCCCTTGTGACCACAATTTGACTTAGGTATTATGATCCCCATTTTACAGGCAGGTAGTTTAAGGTATAGAGAGGCCACTCAACTGGTAGGTGTCAGAGCCAAAACTAGAGCTTGGGGTTCTGTGATTCCAAGAAGCATCTCATTCCCATGTCCTACACACTGTCTGGAAAATTTAAACTCTTGCATCATAACTGGGCCTGGGTCACAGGCTGGAAACAGATTGGAGGCTGACGGCAGGAAGGAATGGGGCCTGGGGCTCTTTCCTATACCCTAAAACACAGTATCCACGCACCTCAGTCCCTCAGACACAGACACACATGTACCTCTGACTCAGAAATCCCTGGAGCCGCCTGAGGTCAGCCCTCGGATCAGCTGTTGACGCAGCAAAGATGATGGTAGTATTCTTTTCTGTAGGATCCCAGCAGTGTGGACAGGATTCCTTCTCTCCAGTACCCCAGATAGCATACATAGCCTCACCCTCAAGCAGAGGGGGACTCTTCCAGCTCTTCCTTTCTGGCTTCCCTGAAGTAAGAGGGGTTCTCAGACTAGGTCTCCTCATGGGCCATTTGCTATTTGCTTCTGGCTTGTCATACAGGGCCTCAAATTTAGGTTTCTGGTGTTATTTCCTCCTGTGATTATGGTCACATTGTTACTCTGATAAAACAGAAAAAAGGAACTTACCATAAATTAGCATAACTTTTACTATCAAATTTTAAATACATACAAGTGATCACTCATGTATAGCTCTATTTATTTTCTTTAGAAGCCACTTTGAAGATACCAAAGTATAGTACAACAACTCTTGATAATCTCCTACCTCTTTTGTCTCTAACTCACTATTATTTATCTATTTGTTTTCCTGAGAAACTATTTTGTAGATAACAATATGTAAAACAATAACCATTGATAATTTCCTACCATTTTGTCTGTAATTTGCTAAGTCCCCCCTATTATTATGTTATCCTTCTTTTACTCTTTAAAATAAAATTTAAAAAAATAAATAAATAAATAAAAATAAAATACATACAAGTAAAATAAAATAAAATAAAATACATACAAGTGTAACACAGTAAATCTGGTATGCCCATTATCCCAGGTCTTTAAGTGATAAAATAGAATATACGGGGTGCCTGTGATGGAAAAACTTATAGAGCCTGTAATGATTTTGTGGATACCATAATTATTTTTGTTTTTGGTTTTTTGAGATAGGATCTCACTATGTACCCCAGACTGGCCTTGAACTTATACCGATCCTCCTGCCTCAGCCTCCCGAGTGCTGGGATTACAGGCATGTACCACCACATCTAGCTTGTGAATACCATAATTATATTGTATTGTAACTTTATGTTAAAAAGTGTTAATTTGTCAAATATAGACATGCCTGTTTTTCTCCTTTGGGGGGCAAGGGAGGTACTAGGAATTGAATCTAGGGCCTCATGCTTGCCACTGAGCATTACCTATAGCCCTTTTTTTTTAATTGTTCATTTAGTGGTACTGGGGATTGAATCCAGGACATTTGCACTGAGCTGCATCCCCAGCCCTTTTTGTATTTTACAACAGGGTCTCACTAAGTCTCTAAGTTGCACAGGCTGGGCTCCAACTTGCAACTCTTCTCCCTCAGCCTCCCAGAGTGCTCAGATTATAGCCGTGCACAACCATGCCGGGCTCATCTCCATCCCTTTTTTATCTTGAGATAATTAAGTTGCCCAGATTGTGGTTGAATTTTACAGTTCTCCTCCCTCAGCCTCTTGGGCTGGAATAGTTTTTCTTGGTTTTTCAGTGTACGTGGAACCTCCATAGACAACAGGGACCTGGACCTCTCTCCAGTTTGCAGAAGGCGTGTCTCTCAGGGAACGGTCAGTGAGACCTGTGTGCCTAGGAGTTTCCTGCCCAGGCCCACTGCTGCCAAGGTGGGTGGGCATGGCTGCCTCTCAGAGCCCAGAGAAAGCTCTGTAGCCAGTAGCCAGGTCTACAGCTGTTTGCTCTTGACCTTTCACCGCAGGTGATGAGGTGCTTGACTCTATGCCCTCTTAGGGGGCTTCTCTCTTTGCCTCTAACACAAGAAATAGTATTTACGGTGCTATTTCTGCGTAGCTGGCTGGCTCCCAGCTCTGGGAGGGTGGATGTGAGAGCCTGATCTTGCGGGGTGTCCCTGTCCCTCTCACTCCAGAACTTCCAATTCACCAAGAGGAGGAAAGAAAGTACCAGAAGGGAGCAATTAAGTGCCCCCAATGGTGCCTGCACTAGGATTCTGCCCCAGTCAGGGAAGTCTGGCCTGGGGCAGGGCAGGCCTGGAGGTCCCCCAGGGCAGGGCCTCTGCCTCCCATTCTTTCAAGGGGTTCCCACAGCGCCCAGGGCCCGCTCTGTGCACAATGAGTTTCAATGAGGCTTTTGACTGAACCTTTCCCCTTTGTATCTGTCTCTAGGTCCTCAGCATCTCTGTCTCAGGGTCTCTGGCTCTCTCTTGTTTCCCAACATCCTTCCTGAGCCCCTGGGGAGCAGAACTGGGGGCGGGGGTGCTGAGCAGTGGGAACGGGACTGTGTCCTGTTCTCACCAAGGACAATAAGGGCCGGAAAGGGCTGGAGCCAAGGCCTGGCGCGGACTCCCCCTAGCTGCCTGCCCTGGGCACCCCAGTCCCCGCCCTGGCCTGCTAGTTTGTCCTAAACCCAGGCACCTTCCTGATTGTGCCAGTTCTGGGGAGTTTAGCGATACCCCGGTTAGGGAGACTTACTTGCCCTCGAGCTCACCTTCACACTTCTCTTTTCACAAGTGGCATCGCCGTCTGCCCCAAGGAATACCTCTAGGGCCAGGAGCTGAGAGGCCTCCCTGTACCCGCCCCCCCATTATTTACTCCTGTTTCCGGAGCTGGCCCCGGGTGTCGGAGGGTGTTGTGGCCACGTGTGTGAGGGAGCCAGAGGAAACATCTGGCTTCCCTCTGTCCTCTTGGGCAGAGATGCCCCTCTAACCCTGAGGTCCCTTACCTGGGGTGAAGCAGAGCCCTAAGAGCCTGGGGCCACCAGATTAGACCTCTGCCCTTCTCACCCTCTGGCTCCGAATCCCGAAGCCACAGTGTCCTCACACCCCCTTACTTAATAATGGTGATTAGGAGGCTGGGATATCCTGGCCAGAGTTAATTGGTGGGTCAGGTGCAGCAGCCTGCAATAGGGACCACAGAGATAGGCTGGGTGGAGAGCTGCACCCGGCGCCAACCTGCCTCGTAAATGCTCCCCTTCCCCGAGGAAGCGCTCATTATTCCTGGGCCTCATGCCGCCCCTGGTCCTAGAGTAGGTGGCACCAGATGTCCAGGTCCCTTGGCACTGCCCTAGTTCCTGCTCACTTGGTCCAACCCTCTCCGATCCATAAAGTTGATGCGGCTGCCTGGCTGGCCCAGGCCAGAACCACTGTGGAAGGCACAGGGCGCTCAAGGTGGCCTTTTTCTGCCCTCCTCCCCTGGACTGCAACAAGGCCCTCTGCCCACTAGTCTCACTCCAGGTTAGAAGAAAGTCAAAATTCAACAATAAGGGAAAAAAAAAAAAAAAAAAAGGGCCCGGGATATAGCTCAGCCGACCTAAGTGTCTGCCTGGCAAGCACGATGTCCTGAGTTCGATTCCTGATACAAAAAATATTCAACAGTAAGATCTAGAGCCAACCTGCCCCCCACATAACCCCCAGGCCTATTATAGACCGCCTCCCCTCCTACAGCAGGTCCTACCTATGACAACTGTCTGCTTCCCAGCAACCTCACTGGGTCAACTGACATCTTCTCTGGGAGCCTCTGCTCTCTGCCCAACTCCCTTCCACTCCCAGCAGAGGGGAAAGATCCTTTCACCCTCCCGACTGGGCCTGTCTCTAGGCGCCTCCAAGGTTGGTTCCCACGCCGGGACCCCGCAGCAACCCTTCTCCTGGTCCTCAGAAGTCCGGTGCAAGGGAAGGTGTTGCTATCTCCAGATGTGGGCTCGTAGCGCCCTCTGGAGGCACTTTGTGTAAACCGCCGAGCACTCTCAGCCAGAGTAAAAGGGGCAAGGTTCTGGGGTTCTGGCCACAAATGGGAGACAGAATACAGTGGTCTCTAGTCCATGACCAGAATTCCTTTGACTCCCTTCTCTATCTTTACTGGGTTCTCTTCCCTAACTCAGCAGCTCCCTTGTACCAGATTTTGTTCTGGAAGAATACAATGGCAGCTCTTTTCAACCAACTCACCAGTCTAATGCCTATTACCAGGGACTGTGGAGAACGCAGTTGACCAAGACAGGTGCACACTGCACCCATCAGAGGCGGCAATGCCTGGGAGCCCCAAAGGACAGGCACTCAACCAAGCTGCTTCTCATGCCAGATCATAGTCAGAATAGGACCTGAGTAGCCACCCACCTCCCTTCCATCAAGGCTGGCTCAGAGGTTAAGACACTTGCTCCTGTCATTTTATACACTTTGCTAAAATGTAAGAAGTTCTTACGTGTTGGCTGTGAAGCCTGCGATGGTAGCGCACACCTATAATCCCAGCACTGGGAAGGCTGAAGCAGGACAACTGTTGCAAGTTCCAGGCCAACCTGGGTTACACAGTATGTTCAAGGCCAGCATACACCACAAAGCGAGATCCGTGTCTCCAAAAAAACACACACAAAAAACAAGCAAACATTGTGTTGGCTGAAACAGAGAGGGAAATGAAGTATCAGAACAAAGAGGCTGGGACAGTGATCAACCTGGGGAGTCTGTGAATGCAGACACGTTCACGCTCGAGTAGAACACTAGGCCCAGGGGGCAACCTTGTGGACTTGCAGCAGAAGAGGCAAAGAGCCCTTTACTCGGGGTGAGGAGCCAAACAGTTCTGCATGGACCCCATGGCACAGTACAAGGCTGGGAGGCCTCTCCTTCTCTTACTCCTCTGTTCCAAGATCTATTCCAGTTCTGACAAGCAAGTCTTCCCGCACTGCAGTGTTAACCCCTTTCCCCGAAGGTCAGGACTACAGAGCATTCATATGCTTTTCTTCCATGATGATTCTCACACAAGTATATCCCACGCCAGTTTCTGGCGAAGTGCTTGGCACTGACAGCACTCAATAAATAGTCGGTAAAATGAACCTTAGAGGAAGGGAAGCCTCACCATTGCCCAGGTCTATAAAGAGTAAGATGCCCATCTGTTTTAACATTCTGTGTATCCAAGCAGGCACTCACAGATGAGACCCACAACATATCACAACCCACACAAGTACAAAGAATCAACTTTATTGGACATTTTTAATTCCTTTTCTTGCCCTTGCCGGTGACCTTGGCTGGTGTGAGGACTGGAGCCGTTGCCTGGTACAGAGTAGAGGAGATCTTGTTGATGTAGTACAGACCAACCATGGAGAAGATGAAGCTGCAGGTTGAAGACAGAAAGATCACAGCATCAGTGAGTGTGCTGCTAGCCTTCTGCCAGGACAGACATTCTTCATGGAAAGAATCCCGGGAAAAATGGTTTGGGAAAACAGGGAAGGAAGAAGGGCAAAGAAAGGAGAACAGAGGCAGAAGTACCGGGCAGGGGAAGGTTGGCACCATCACAGTCAGATCCAGTGCCAAAAGACGAGGTGATAGGATGCACCCTTACCCAGCTGTCAGGCACATACCAGGTGGTTACACAGACTCGGTGGATGAGGCCAGATGCAAAGAGAGCCAACAGGAGACACAGGAGAACTAGGGAGGCAAGAATGGACAAGAACAATTAAGACGGTGGCCTGGACGGAAAAACCAGGCTTTATTGCACAGAGACCAGGAGAAGTCGGGAGCTTTTTACCACCTCTGCCCCAAATCTCACTAGGTTGTCCACCACAAAAAGGAAAAAACAAAAGGCACTACAGACTGAAGAGCAACACTTATTCCCATTTAGGAAAGAGGGCTAAAGCCTTTCCAATAGAAGCCAGCAAACGAGAAGTGACTTATTAAGTTGCTGACTAGTGATAGCGATGTAAGTTGAGGGTCTTCCTGGACACAAGGTAGAGGGCAGAGTATCTGAGTATATCCATTTACAGAAGCAAAAAAGGATATTAGGACATCTGGAATAGGATCATCTCATAATGAGCCAGGCATGGTGGCACATAGCTGTAATCCTAGCATTCAGGAGGCTGAGGCAGGAGGCCAGCCTGAACTATATAAGACCCTGTCTCAAAAAAAAAAAAAAAAAGCATCTGGTAATGATAGGGTGGGAGGGCAGAAAAGCCAAAGAGGGACATGAGCTTTGTCTCCCAACAAGTTTCCTTCAGAAATAAATGCCAGGTATGGTAGCAAATGCCTGTAATCCTAGCACTTGGGAGGCTGACTTAGGAGAATCACCACGAGTTCAAGGCCAGCCTGAACTACATATGGAGACTCTGTCTCAAAAAAACAACAAAAAGGGCTGGGGATTTAGCTCAGTGGCAAAGCGCCTGCCTGGCAAGCGCAAGGTCGTGAGTTCGGTTCCCGGTACCGGAGAAAAACCAAAAAAAAAAACAAAAAACAAAAAACAAAAAAAGAAGTAAGTGATGATGGTACATATACAAACAACACTGACAGAGATCTTGGGATTGCTGGATGGAAGGAGCTCTGGAAGCTTATGATTGGGCTAGGTGAAGAGAGCAAGACCTAGAAGCAGGCAAGGAAACAAGGGCAAAAATGAAAGATCTTTGTTTTACCATGTGAAGGTTTCACAGGAGAGGGCATCTGCTGTCAATTTTTGAGCATGTGGCATTCCTTAGGTGATCTGGCCTTGATGCCTAATTTGCTTTATAAACTTAATTCTCCAGAAGTAATTAAATCATCAATTCTCGATTACATGAGTAATTAAACATGGATTATTCCAAACAGAAAATAATCTAAGAAGTATTATAATTTGGTCAGGATTCCTGCTGCCATAAAACTTTGGTATGTCTAATATTTAGGCTCTGCACAGGACATTCCTGGCAGAGATCCTCAAATAAACAGAATTCACTACTATCAGATCAGCTGCTCACTGAAACCCTTCAGTGAACTTGGCCCTCCTGCTTTTTGGGGTGGGCACAAAGAACAGTTCCCAAGGGTGGGTGCCAAACATCAGACCAAACTTGGTGTTCTGAAACCTTCTTGGCAGCTGGCCAGAAGGCAAGGGTGTCCTGCTCCAGAAGCCTTCTCTTCCAATTCCACTGCCAGGAGCTAGATAAAATGCTGGAATTGTGGCTGGGGATATAGCTCAGCAGCACAAACAGCTGCCTGACAGGCGCAAGGTCCTGAGTTCGATTCTCGGTACCAAAAAAAAAATGCTGGAACCAAAAGCATCATCTGTCTTCAGACTGTTTGGGTCCTTAGCAACTTTCACTTTTTTTGAGACAGGGTCTTGCTATATAGTGCAGGCTGGCCTTAAACTCACTATTGTAGCTCACACTTGCTTTGAACTCAGAGATCCTCCTGCTTCAGGTTCCCGAGCGCACAGAGATTGCAGGTGTGCACCACCACACCCGGCTCTCCTTAGCAATTTTTACCACCTAAACACCTGGAAATTCAATACTGTATCATGTTTGGGGGAGGCTAGAGAGGAGAAGAGTTAAGTAATCAACCCCTACTTTTTCACTTACTCTCAGGGAAGATCTTTGCTTGGAATCCTTTGCCAAAGACCAGGTTCTCCAGATTATTGAAGGCCTGGGTAGTGGAGTTAAGGAGAGAGTGCAAGGGCAGCAGGGCTGTGTGGGGAAGGGCAGTAGCCTACGTGGCAGTCCCTCCCTTCCAGCACGCCTCCCCTTCTCAGCACCGGGAGGATACAGTGAGAGAGAAGACGAAGAGGCCGGAGCCCAGCAGGCCGCCCTGGATGGTGAGCCACTCGGTGGAGGCCAGCTGGCGGCTGTACATCTGCATGCCGGCGAAGAGCAGCAGGGACAGGAGGGAGGACAGGGCCAGCGAGGTGCCAGTGCCCACCACTGGCAGGCATGAGACAAGGGATGGAGTCAGCCTCGGGCCTCCCAGGGCCCAGGCCGATGTGGCCGGTCCTGGCGCTCGGCAGGCGGACCACTTCCAAGCTCTCGGGTCCGCAGCCACACCCTAGCTCCCCACAGCCCGCGGGCAGCCCGGCAACATCCCCAGACACCCCGATTTCTCCCGTCCCGTGGAAATGTCCTGAAGCCCAGGACACGTCAGCTTTGCTGGGAGAGCCGGGAAAGCCGGCCCGCCCCCACTCCGACCCCCGCCAGCGCAGCCCGGGGGTCCAGCGGGTCCCGTTACCCATCATGCCCAGCCAGCGGTTCTACTCAGCAGCTCCGGCCAGCGACTCGGGCCAAGAAAGGGGAGCTGAACGCAGCGCGGATCGCTGTGCGCGTGCGTCAGCGCCCGGCGCGGACTAGCTGCACTCCGCCCCTTCCCTTTTCAGCCTCTTGGCATCTGGCCGCAGCGCCCTCTCCCGGCACGGAGGAAGTACTGCGTCGAAGAGCATCCCTCGGCCACCGCCCTGGTCCCTAGCCTTCGCCTACCTACTGCATCCGCCGGTTCTCAGTATAGCTGCCCTTATGTCAAGTCCTTGCGCCCATGGACTATCGTGCCGAGCCCACCTCTGCATTTTTCTCCATTCAGTTATGACATCTGTAGTGCACGTTCCTCAAACTTCCCTGTCCTGTGCTCGTTGCTTTAACATCTTGCCCAACCCAAAAATGTAGCGCTCCCCACCTGAAGCTCATCTTCCTCTGAAACTAGCCTTCGCTTTATACGGTTAAGATTTGGGGCCACTGAAGAATTCCAATATAAGAAAGAGCTCCCCCCTCAAATACTTTCCCATGTTACCCAACCCCCCGACCGCTTTTCTAGAACCACGAGGACCACGTGGGGAGAACTATTTCCCACCCCCTACCCCCGACGGGCGCCGTTCGAGGCTGGTCTCTGGAGCATGCGCAGTGACAGCTCACCCCCACCCCTCCCCACACCCCCACCCGGCTCCTGCATTGAGCCCGGGGTTCGCAGCCGCAGCCGGGATCGGGCACCCGGGGGCGGGCGGGCACGGTAGGGCCATGGCTGAGGGTGAGGATATGCAGACCTTCACTTCCATCATGGATGCACTGGTCCGCATCAGTGTGAGTTAAGGTGGGGTCCCGGGGAAGGGAGGGGGTGCAAGGGATCCCGGGCAAGCCGGAACCTTGAACAGGTAGGGATGAGGAAGGTGCTGGGATGTAAACTAGTGATGGCTAGTGACGCCAGAAGCGACTGCGAGGGTCGGGGTGCAGGGATGAGAGGGTAGCCCCAGGGCAGGGGGAGGTGAGTGCCGCGAAGCGCTCGCTGGCTGCATGTGAGCTTCGAGGAGCTGCCTGGGCGAGCCAGTGGGCTGGGGTAGCCGCCAGCAGTGCCCCAGGACCGGGGCTTCAGGGAAAAGGAGCGATGCCAGGTGAAGGGGGCATGTGTGAGCTTGGATATTTTCCAGGAAAACCGAGGACAGGTGGGGGGCGATGAAGGAGCCGCCTCAGGGTCCAGTTTCCAATTTGCGCCCCTCCCCAAGACCCCACCCCACCGCACCCCCACTCGGGGCTGCTTCCCATCCTGTGGTTGTCATGGCAACCCGTACCCGGCTCTCCCAGGGGCGGTGCCAACCCTGCTCCCCCCCACCACTTCCTTCTCCCTCCCTCCCTGTCCCTCCCTCCTTTGTGTCAGCTGCGCCCCTGACCGGGATGGCTGCGAAAAGAGGGACCAAGGTGAGGTGTGGGGGTGGGGCGTAGCCTGAGGACCCCTGCCACCAAAAGGGGGAGGGCTACTTCCGGTGGGGAGGGGGCGAGAAGGCGGGGCTCTTGTTCCACCACCACCACCCAGTTTGGGGAAGGGGTTACGCTGGAAGAAGGGACAGGCAGGCCAGAGGGTAGGGGGCGAAAGGGAATGGGTTGGAACCGGGCACTGAAGGAGATAGACGGGGAAGTGAAGAGTGGAGGACGGTGTTGTGGCGGCCGCAGGCCTGAGCCGCGGCAGGAGGCTGAAGAGCGAGCGGCGCTGGGCTTTGGAGAGAGGCACGCTGTAGGGAGTGCTAGAGAAGGGGCTGGGGTCCTGCGCGAGCTCAGAATGGACGGTGTCCTTGAAATCAAAGCCAGAGGCCGGCGGCCCAGAGACTGAGGGATGGAGACAGGTGAGGGGGGCAGCCCGTCGCGGCTGCAGCCGAAGTGGTGGGGGAGGGGCTTAAAGCTAGGGGAGGCTGGAGCTCCAACCATCGCTTCTTACGGACCTTCAGCGCTTCGAGCACCAAGAGCGAGGGACAGGCAGTGGGAAGATATATGAACCAGGCCAAAGAAGGTACCTGGTCAAAGGCATAGGTAGCTTGGCTTGCCCCTTCCTGAGACCCCTGGCGTCTTTAAAGGCAGCTGAGGGGCCTGCTGAGATTGCCAGTTGTCCAAGCTCTGACCCAGCCTCCTGCTCCCTCCACAGACGAGCATGAAGAACATGGAGAAGGAACTGCTGTGCCCAGTGTGTCAAGAGATGTACAAGCAGCCACTGGTGCTGCCCTGTACCCACAATGTGTGCCAGGCCTGTGCCCGGGAGGTGCTAGGCCAACAGGGCTACATAGGCCATGGTGGGGACCCCAGCTCCGAACCCACCTCTCCTGCCTCCACCCCTTCCACTCGCAGCCCCCGCCTGTCCCGCAGAACACTCCCCAAGCCAGATCGCCTGGACCGACTGCTTAAATCAGGTGGGGCTGGGGCCTGTGGGGCAGGGTGGGAATGTAGGGCTGTCCATCACAAAGACTGCAAGGGTCCATCGCTGGTCAGACACGTCTGTATGTCTTTCTGGGGACAGCGATACTGCTTATCTGGGCTGTAATAAGGGCTGAGCTCTGGCCCGGTAAAAATGTAATGTTTCAGTTGAACAGACTCCACCCGCCCCCAGGCAGCTGTAACTCATTTCCTCTACCTCCTGGGTCCATCCACAGGCTTTGGGACGTACCCTGGGCGGAAGCGAGGTGCGCTGCACCCCCAGGTGATCATGTTCCCCTGCCCAGCCTGCCAAGGTGACGTGGAGCTGGGGGAGAGGGGCCTGGCGGGGCTTTTCCGGAACCTGACCCTAGAGCGTGTGGTGGAGCGGTACCGCCAGAGTGTGAGCGTGGGAGGCGCCATCCTGTGCCAGTTGTGCAAGCCCCCACCACTAGAGGCTACCAAGGGCTGCACAGAGTGTCGTGCCACCTTCTGCAATGAGTGCTTCAAGCTTTTCCACCCCTGGGGCACCCAGAAGGCCCAGCATGAACCCACCCTGCCCACCCTCTCCTTCCGCCCCAAGGTGAGCCAGCCCTTGCAGGGCCTGGGGAGGGAGGGGCATGGTGGTGCCAGGTGTGTGGGGATGCCTGGCACTGTGGGTTTCCAAAAGGAGGTAGGCAGGAGGTTGCCACTGCCAAGCTCCTTTCTCTGTAACAAAATCGTTGGGCAAATCATTTGACATTTCTAAGCCTCCCTCTCGGCTGCTGCACAGGGACAGTAGTATCTGCATACCTGCAGGACTGCTGATAGGATCACAGGAGACAATGTTGGTTCACTAAAAAGCCTTATCTATACACTAAGAAGGTTTGTATGCCTTCACTCATTGAACAAACAGTTACTGAGCACCTAGGAGCATGATCCCATTCTAGGTGGTGGGGGCACAGCAGTAAACAAGATGGATGATGTTAATTATGAACCACAAAGCTTAGATGAATTATCATCCTTATTGCTATTACCACACATCCCTGCCAGGTAGATGGAAGGAGAAGCAATGCTGGTGAAATGGGCATTGCCTGGAGGCTGAAGGGAAGGATTTGATACCAGTGTGTACCACTGGGTGACACTGTGGAGCCTTCGCAGCTGATTTCCTGCCCACTGGAAACTGACCCTTGGAGGGAGGGCACCAAACTGCTCCTGGGGGGCGGGTCAGCACACTGGCTGACTGTCTCACTATGCTTTGTGTCCCTAGGGCCTGATGTGCCCAGACCACAAGGAAGAGGTGACTCATTACTGCAAGACGTGTCAGCGGCTGGTATGCCAGCTCTGCCGGGTGCGGCGCACCCACAGCGGGCACAAGATCACACCAGTGCTCAGCGCCTACCAGGCACTCAAGGTGAGGACCCTCCTCCTCGGCCCCAGCGCCAGCTCACACTCACACCTCACGCACCTCCTCTGAACTGCTGGCATCTGCGGAGCCGAGCATGATCCCCACCACTTTCTTCCCCCTCAGGACAAGCTGACAAAGAGCTTGACATACATCCTGGGAAACCAGGACACGGTACAGACCCAGATCTGTGAGCTGGAGGAGACCGTCCGGCACACAGAGGTGAGGGAGGGCGAGGAAGTGGGCCCTGGGCCCTCCCTGGGGTGAGGGCAAGAAGGGGAGGCAGTGGACATGCCCATGCTGCCTACACAGGAAGCCCATGAGGAGTGCACATGTGTGGAGGTGGGGGTTCTTGGTTGGCAGAAGCACCACTGCCTGGGGCTGCACACAGCCATAGATCTGGAAGAGAACTCAAGTGCCCTCAGGCTCACGTCCTTCCCAGGGTTAGTGCACAACCTGAAGCTAGTATAGGTGAGAACCCAGAAGTCTTCTGCCAGATTAGATCAGATGACTTGGGGGCAGACAAAGAGGAGGCGGAGCAGCTATTGGACAGTAGCTAGCCCTGTCCAAGGGGACATTAGTACAATGGTGGCCTCTCTTATTCCTTAGCATTAGGAATATGAAGTTATGCCAAAATATGCCAAACTAAGAGCCAGGCGTAGCGGCACAGGCCTGTAATCCCAACACTCAGGAGGCTAGGGAGGTTGAAGCAGGAGGATAGTTGCAGGTTCAAGACCAGCCTGGGCTACAAAGTGAGCTCAAGGCCAGCCTGAACTGCATAACGAGACCCTGTCTCAAAAAGACCAAAAAACAAAACAAAAAACAAAATGCCAAATTGGTGTAATGGTTATTTCAGGCTGGAATCACTTGAAGTACTGTAACTTCAGAAAGGACGTTTTGGCCTGTGTCTCCTCACATGCAACAAGCCATAGAGATTCTTTCCAGAGGGATAACCTTCACATACCAGCTAGGCCCTGTAATCAGGGCTGCAACAGGAACCTGAATAAACAAACTCTGAAGGAATTTTTACCTTCCACTACTTTCTACACCTCCCCCCACTTATCTCCTAGCAACATCCCTAAGATTTCTGACTCTACTCCTATATCCCCTGCCCTGTCATTCATTCACAAAGGCATTGTTCTGGGGTGAGGCATGTAGCTCAGTGGCAGAGCAGAGCAAGGCCCTGGGTTTCATCCCCAGCAACCCCCGCAAAAAAGCAAATGGATTATTCTTTGTCTCAGAAGTTTAAAAGTATCATTCTTTGTTTGGTTTTGGCTTTTTGGTTTTTTTTTTTGTTGTTGTTGTTGTTGTTTTTGAGAGAGGGTCTCACTGTGCAGTTTAGACTGGCCTTGAATTCACTATGTAGGGACTTGGGATTTAGCTCAGTGGCACAGTGCCTGCCTGGCAAGTGCAAGGTCGTAAGTTCGAGTCTCGATACTGAAAAAAAAAAAGAATTCACTATGTAGCCTAGGCTGGCCTTGAGCTCATAGCAATCCTCCTGCCTCAGCCTCCCTAGTGGTGAAATTACAGGCGTGTGCTACCACACTTGGCAAAAGCATCATTCTTTAGATATTTTATTTGGACCTCACTCTCTTGTAAATATCCCCATGTACGTGTAAAATTAATAAAAAATGTTATGCTTTTTTTCTGTATTCTAGATCTACTCAGGAAGGGGGAAGTGGAGGGGCTCTCTGTCCCTACAGTTATGATATGAACATCCAGGAAGGTTAGAACAAATGGTTGGTCAGGAGCTGAGACCATCTGGGGGTAGTGGTGGCTTGGCCCTTTTGAAAGGATTGGTAGGATTTCCCCAGATCCTCTGTGATCCTAGCCAGGGTGTGGTATCCCAGGAAGTGCCCCTCCAAGAGAAAGAGAGTAATCCATGCCTCCTTTGGGTGTTGCTCCTGAGCAGGTGAGTGGTCAGCAAGCGAAGGAGGAAGTGTCACAGCTGGTGCGGGGGCTGGGGGCTGTGCTGGAAGAGAAGCGGGCCTCGCTGCTTCAGGCCATCGAAGAATGCCAGCAGGAACGGCTGGCCCGACTCAGCACCCAGCTCCAGGAGCACCGGAGCCTGCTGGATGGCTCAGGTCTGGTGGGCTATGCCCAGGAAGTGCTTAAGGAAACAGATCAGCCTTGCTTTGTGCAAGCAGCCAAGCAGCTGCACAACAGGTACTAAGGGGCATGGCACAGGGCACAGGCTTCTGGGAGGCAGGGGCATCTTGGGTGTAGCCAACATCTAAAACAGTCTCTAAGGTACTACCAGGTGCAGAGCTGGGGCCCTGGGGGCTTCTGTAAGATCAAACTGATGCTAGCTGTTCCAAGAGACAAGGGAGAGACCCAGAGCAGAGGCCAAGGCTATAGGGACAGGCAAGGCAGAATGAAGGGGAAGGGTGGCCGCCTAGAAGGCCATCCCTGACCCTTTCCCACCCCCATCCCAGGATTGCCCGAGCTACTGAGGCCCTCCAGACCTTCCGGCCGGCTGCCAGCTCCTCCTTCCGCCATTGCCAGCTGGACGTGGGGCGTGAGATGAAGCTGCTGACAGAGCTTAACTTCCTACGAGGTAAGGAGATGGCCAGGCCCATGCCCAGCAAGAGCCTTCTTCCCTTCCTTCCCAGCAGCGGGCCCGGGGGGCAGTGCCCACCAGGGACCTCCGGCCTCCTGCCTGGCCTGGCCAGCCGCTCCTCCCACCCTGCCACACCGTCCTACCGCGCTCCCCTCAGCGCTGCTTCTCCCTCTCTTTGTTTGTAGGCTGTGGCCACCGCGGACTCTGCTCCGGAGCACCCCAGGCAAGTCAGCGGCCCTGCCCCGGGGGCCCTGCCCCCCGCCGGGCCTTCTCCCCCACCCCACTCCCAAGCAGCTTGCAGCTCAGCCATACACTCATTGCTTCCTTCTTTCCTACCCCCACTGACCTCTTGGTCCTCCCACCTGACTGGTGCTCTGTCTCCCTTCTGCCTTCTTTAGGCGCTTGCCCAATCCTAGCCCTTCTGACCCTTGTCATTGTGACCCTTGCCCTCTGGACTTTCACTCTCTTCCCCTTGGCCTACATGTCTTGGCCTGCTGGCAAGCTTGCTGTCCTTCTGTCGTCTCCCTGTTTTCTGTCTTGCTGTCTCTGGCACCTCCTTCCTGACCTCATACCCTTCCTTCCGGCTCAGGGCCCTCTTGCCTGGGTTCCAGTGGCCTCTACCTACCTCGCCCTGGGGCTCCTTCTTTTTTTGTTGGTTTTTTTTTTTTTTTTGGTACTGGTAATTGAACTCAGGACCTTGTGATTGCCAGGCAGGTGCTGTGCTGCTGAGCTATATCCCCGGCCCTGGGGCTCCTTCTAACTCATAGACTATCTAAGCTTCAAGGGCCCTCAGAACTTATCAGCTCTGATATCCCCATTTGACTGAGGAGGAAACTGAGGCTCAGGGGCAGAGTCAGGTAGCAGCAGATCAGAACCAGGGGACAGCCCTTTTGACCCCTGCCCAGCAACTCCCCAACCTCTTTCTCCCTTGGGCCCTGCCCACTCTGTGCCCAGTGCCCAAATGGGTCCTTTTCCTAGTTCCCTCACCCACACTCATCCCCCCGGCTCCCGCTGCTTTCCCTTTTCCCACCTGCCCTGCCCTCCATCCCAGGCCAGTGGCCAGGCCCTGACTGACCCCCGTTATCTCTTCCGACAGTGCCTGAGGCTCCTGTCATTGACACCCAGCGCACCTTTGCCTACGATCAGATCTTCCTGTGCTGGCGGCTGCCCCCCCACTCGCCACCTGCCTGGCACTACACCGTTGAGTTCCGGCGCACAGATGTGCCTGCCCAGCAGGGCCCCACACGCTGGCAACGGCGGGAGGAGGTGAGGGGCACCAGCGCCCTTCTTGAGAACCCCGACACAGGCTCAGTGTATGTGCTGCGCGTCCGGGGCTGCAATAAGGCCGGCTATGGGGAGTACAGTGAGGACGTTCACCTGCACACGCCCCCGGCACCCGGTGAGTGACAGGCATGCATGCAAAGAGAGCAGTTTCCAGCTCAAGAGTAAGGGCTCAATCAATGTTAGCAAAAATAGCCTGGCAGAGTGGTGCATGCCTGTAATCCCAGCTACTTAAGAGGTTGAGGCAGGAGGATGGCAAGTTCCAGGCCAGCACAGGCAACTTAGCAAGATTCTGTCTCAATATAAGAAATAAATAATAAGCCAGGTATGGTGATACACATCTGTAATCCAAACACTCTGGGAGGCTGAGGCAGGAGGATGGTAAGTCCTCCACCCTGCGCAATTTAATGTCTTAGCAAGACCCTGGCTCAAAATAAAAAAATATTAGAAAGGGCTGGGGCTGCAGCTCGATGAAAAGGTCCTGGATTCAACCCAGTCCCACATAGTAACAATAACCTAACGTCATTTTCTTTTTTTTTTCCAACTGTGTAGTAACAATAACAATGACAACAATAATAATAATTATTATTATAAAAGGGCTGAGGATATAGGTCAGTGTAGTGTGTTTGCCCAGCGTATGTGAGGCCTTGGGTTCAATCCCCTGTACTGTAAAAAAGAAAAAAGAAAAAAGAAAAATGACTCTAGAAAATAGTTTGCACCCTGAGGCTGAGGTATGGGTGAGACCACCCAAGTAAAGGGCCAGGGGTTGAGGTTGGATGCGAGGGCCCGGCGTCAGCATCAGAGTGGTGGTTTGCATGGTGGTGGAAATGTCACCAGGCACCACAGGACAACAGTGGGGCTCTCCACTGGGCTGGCCACGAGAAGAGGGTCAGAGGAAGCTTGTGAGTCAGCCGGGTCTGGGACAGTGGCTTTTGTCTCAGTAGTCACCACTAAAACTCCCCTAGGCTTCCATGCCTGCACCCCTCCCTTCAGTTCCCCAGGCCCAGCCCCCTGCCCCCCGCCCCTTCCTGGTGACCGAAGCCTTTGACAACTTGTTCCCTCTTCTGAAATCCTGTGCTAACACCTCACAGTCCCTGCTGCCAGTGTTTGTCCCTAGAGTCCTTCCTTCTGTCTCAACCCTCCTCCTCCTTCCAGTCCTGCACTTCTTCCTCGATGGCCGCTGGGGTGCGAGCCGAGAGCGGCTGGCCATCAGCAAGGACCAGCGAGCAGTGCGGAGTGTCCCAGGGCTGCCCTTGCTGCTGGCTGCTGAGCGGCTGCTGACCGGCTGCCACCTGAGCGTGGATGTGGTCCTGGGCGATGTGGCTGTGACTCAGGGCCGCAGCTACTGGGCCTGCGCTGTAGACCCTGCCTCCTACTTGGTCAAGGTGGGCGTCGGGCTGGAGAGCAAGCTTCAGGAAAGCTTCCAGGGTGCCCCCGATGTGATCAGCCCCAGGTCAGGCCCCTCTGGAAGGGGTGGGGTAGGGGAGCCCTGGGTGGGTGCTGGGGGCAGGGCAGGCATGCAAGGGGGCACAGACTTGCTGCAGCTGGGGCGGGGCTGAGAAGGAAGAAGAGACCGGAGGAGCAAGAGAGGGTGAGGGGCCTGGGGCCAGGAGAGATACCTGCTCAGCAGAAGGGGCTTCAAGGATTGGTTTTTGGGGTGTGTGAAGGGAAATGGATGGCAGAAGAGGAAGCCTCGCTGCTTCCTTCCATCTTTCACGCAGGGCCAGAACCCCACCTCTCCAAGCCCTGGCGCCCTTTCTCCCTCACACCCCATTTCCAAGCTCCTTGCTCTGCAGAACTTCTTCTAAGCTCTCCTTCACCCACCTCTTTTCTCAGCATCCCCAAAAATCCTTCCTTTAAACATTCAACCCTCCTCACCCCCACAGCCTACGTAACACCCTCCCACGCGTGCTCTAAACGCGCTCTCCCCAACTCTCTACCCCCTAGCACTGCACTGCTTCAGAATGCTTCTCCCCAACCCCACTTCCCTCCTGAACCCTGCTGTCCCCAATCCTGTATCCCTCTAGCACCCCTCACATCAACCCACCTCTCTCTGTCTCTCTCGCTGTCTCTTTTTCTGGTATCCCTTCCTGCTCCCACTGCGCCCTGTATTTTAATCACTAACCCCTCGTTCTTCCCACATCCCCCAACTCTCCAAACCCTCCCCCCAGCGTGAATTCCCCAAGAGCGTTTTTCTTCATGCCTCCCTATCTTGAGAAGCGCCACATCCCTTCCGTGTGTTGTATCAATGTCTTGCCTCCCCCAACACCTCTCGCCCGTGTGCTTTCCTTTCAGCACCCCTTTCCCACCAACCCAAGCCCCAACTCTACACTTTTGACACCTATCTCTTCAGCACGTTTTTTTCTTGATACCCCAAATCCATCCTTTCAACTTCTTGCTCCCCAGCATCCATCCTCCCAACATCTCAGCCCCCAGCCCCCGCCTCCACTTCCTTATTCCAGCCCCCAACATCTTCTACTCAACTTCCGCTCCTGCAGGTACGACCCAGACAGTGGGCACGACAGCGGTGCTGAGGATGCCACAGTGGAGGCGTCGCCACCCTTTGCTTTCCTAACTATTGGCATGGGCAAGATCCTGCTGGGATCCGGAGCGAGTGCAAACGCAGGGCTGACGGGGAGGGATGGCCCAGCAGCCAGCTGCACAGTGCCCCTGCCACCCCGCCTGGGCATCTGCTTGGACTACGAGCGGGGCCGGGTTTCCTTCCTGGATGCTGTGTCCTTCCGTGGGCTCCTGGAGTGCCCCCTGGACTGCTCGGGGCCTGTGTGCCCTGCCTTCTGCTTCATTGGGGGTGGTGCAGTACAGCTCCAGGAACCTGTGGGCACCAAGCCTGAGAGGAAAGTCACCATCGGGGGCTTTGCCAAATTGGACTGATCCTCTCAGGTGCCTCCTCCAGCCCTGGGGTCTCACTGGGCCCTGGCCTCCCCAAGCCTCCTGGCACCGGTTGTTCCCCCAGCAGCTTCTCTCCGAAACAGTTCCTCCATGTGGGCCTGCCCCGTCCCCTCTGTCTGTGTCTTCCCAGAGCTTTCTCTTGCCTAAGGGGCTCTCCTCTGCTCACCTCTCTGGATATGCCCAGGGCCCATGCCCACCAAGTCTCTGCCCCATCCCCCCCCCTTGGCATCCTACCCAAATCGTGGAGAGCCCCGCCCCTTCCCACCCCTGTCCTATACCCCAAGGCTGACTGGGATGGAGGGCACCTAGAACACTGGGCATGATCCTCAGTCTGCCGTTTGCCTTGCCAGTCTCCCTACCCCATCAGTGCTGAACTAAGCCTTGGGGCAGGCAGGCTTTGGCCTCCGTAGTGAGGGAGAGGGGACCCTATCCTGCTTAATTTATTTGGGTCCCCACACCCCCAGCCGCATGTCCCTATGTTCCTCTTGCATGCTTTACCTGTCCTGCACCCATGCCAAAGTGCCAAGTCTCCCTTGGGGACCGAGCCAAGGCTGGGTGTCCCTTCTGGGTTGGGCCAGGCAAGGCCTCTGGTGCCAATGCTGCCTCCCTGTGGTGGGCACTGCTAGGCCTGTGCAGAACAACAGCTGTAATTTTCATGATTTATAAACAATAAACTGTGACACCAGGCACATTTTTGCCTTCCCAGAGTGTGACCGTTCCTCTAAGATTCTGTGCCAGGTGTAGCAGCAGAGGCTTTCAGGGTGCCCTGCTGTTGGTGAAGCAGGGGTGCCAGGTAGATGTGGCACCCAAGGAAAAGAATCCCCAAGCCGAATGCCCCAACCCTCCTGCCACACCTATCAGGCGCAGGCTCTTCACGCCCTTAGCCGCCAGGGGGCGCAGCACTCTGGTTGTTGGCATCAGGCCCTAGCCAGGCATCCAGGCAGTGACATCAGGCCCTGGGAGATTGTGGTTGAGGGTGCCAGGCACAGTGCCTGGGCCCAAAGAGGTCAGGGAACTAGAGCCACTTCCCCCTTCCCAGGGCTCCAGGGAGCCCACCCCTAGAGGCAGTGGGCAGGTGGGGCAGCGAGGGGCCAGGGAGGGGACAGGCCTTAGTGCCAGTACCCGGATCTGTTCCAGCCCCTGCTTATCACTGCCAGTGTTGACTCTGCTGTTGTTATCATTGCTCAAGGATTTACTTCACACTCAGGCAGCTAAGAATAGAGCCGCCTGGGGGCACAGTGCCAGCAAGGTGGGGAGGGGCACGGGCTAGCACCAGAGAAACCCAGGCCGGAGGAGAGGGGACTGTCACAGCACAGGTGGAGCTGAGGTGCCCAGCCCAACAAAGCTGGCCTAGGTTTCGTTTCCTTCCTCCTGCACCACCAGGAACGGGGAAAGAAGAGACTCTCAACTTCTTCCTTAGGCCACCCTTGTACCCGGCGTCACCTCTTCCCCACATCGCCTACTTCTCAAACACAGCTCCTGGCCTCTTGTCCTCCCTGTGTCTTCTCCCAAGGTCCCTTCCAGGCCTCTTCACAGACAATTTCTGACCACCTTTCCTAGCCATGGCCATACATGAAGGATCACAAGTGGGCACAGGAGGACACCTTTTATTGGGTCATGTTCCGGTTCCCACACTCCAGGCTTTTTTTTTTTTTTTTTTTTTGGGAATCAAATTCGGGACCTGGCATCAGGGCCTTGCACTTGCCAGGCAGGCGCTGTGCTGCTGAGCTATGTCCCCGGCCCACATCAGTCTTTCTAGATCAATCCTCCCGGAAGGGCCAACACAGCACTGCCACGCTGCCCCAGGAATTTTCCCCAGGGCAGGGCTGGGCTTCACCAGGCTCAGATGGGTAGAAGGCTTGGCAGAGCCTCTCGGGAAAGCTGTGAGCAGCCCCCCGAGCTCCTGGATCACCAGCCCAGATCCGAATGGAAAGGGCTCTGGCAGTGAAGAACCTGAGACTGGCACTTCTGCCTGCTGCCAAGTGGTGTCCAGCTCCTACAAGTTGGCAGAAGTGGCTGCCACTGCTGGGTTCGTGTAAGATAGGCTGCCACCACCATTTCCTGTAGAAACCTAGGTGGAGGGAAAAGGGAGCAGGGTGAAGGACAGAAACTACCTGCCAGGGTCCCCGGAAGCCACCCCAGGCTGAGGTAAGTGATCTAGGGCCCAGCCCACTCTCAAGGGGTTAATTGCGAAAGAGCACCTGCCGGCCCCACCAGCAGCCAGGTGACTATAAGCAGGCTGCTCCTCCCACTGCGCCCCTCCTCTCCCTGCCCTTGGCACTACTCAGCCCCCCAGCCCGCCCTTCCTGTCCCTTTCTGCCTCCATCCCTTGCCCCTCTGGCCCAAGAGGTGTGTGTGTGTGTGTGTGTGTGTGTGTGTGTGTGAGATCCCCAGGAGGAGGAAAATGGGGCAAGAAAAGAAAACTTCTCTCCTCCCCCACTCAAGCGGCTCTCCAGCCCCAGGTGGCTGCAGTAATTATTTACCAGGTCCTGGAGAAAAGGCCAGGAGAGGAAAAAGGGAGGGGTCCTTGCTCACCCGGCTTGGCCAGACTTCCTTCTCTGTGGGGAAAGCCCCCAGCTTCCCTTTCGGCTCCCCACATAGGAGGTGAGTAGGGCACAGGTGCTCAACCCTCATGACTCCTGTGGAAAGGGCTCCCCTGGGCACAGCGCCTCGCCCATTTCTCCTCAGGGCATCCTAATGAGCACTGCCCTGGTCGCAGTTCAGCCATTGGTAAAAGCGGACAGGCCCGGGCAGCACTAACAGTGCTGGCATGCACTAACAGTCCTCACTCCGAGGTCTCCTTTCTTCCACAGTCTCCTCCTTAGGTCTGGCCCCCAGAACCACTCTCGCCTCCACCTGTATCCTTGCCAGGCCCTCCACAGCTCACCTCCTCATACGGGTTGCGTCTGGTGCTTCCGGGGGGCACATAACGCCCATGGGTGTGGTAGGTGGGATATTCACTCATGGGGTGGTAGGTGTCCCGGGTTGGAAAAATGTCCAGGTGCCCATAGCTCTTTTGGCGGCACTGACACACAGCCTAGGGGATACAGCAAGTTACAGTGGGTCATGCTGTTCCTTCCCCACCAGGGACTCCAGTGAAGGCCCAAGCCTGAGCACTTACCAGGGCAATGTAATAGACAATGGCCAGCAGGACCAGAACACAGACCAGCACAAGCAGGGCGATGCCCCAGCCTGGTACCCCAGACTGGGCAGTGGAAGAAGGAGCCTGTATTTCACGCGCTAAAAGGACAAGCAGCAGTTAGGGTGATCTCCCTCTGCTAACACCAACACAAAGAGCAAGAACCCAGTGGTGGAGGAAAATGGATGCTGCCTGGTGCTGGGCTGCAGCTGGGGATGGAGCCTCACCATTGATATCTGAGATGCTCAGATTATACATATTTTTTGCTTCATCTGTGTGCTGAGTGAGTCCTAACTGCACGGCGTCCTCGTTAACAGTATTCTTCCGGAAGATCAAAGTTGATTCCACTACCACAGATCCTGGTCTGGTTATAGGAAATGGGCAACTCAGGCACAGGTCTCCTAGCCTCTGCCTCAACATTTCCCCCCAGCCACAAACGTACCCTCCCTCTGCAACATCATAACAACAGCCCGCACACAGAGTCCTACCCAGAGCCATACCTAAACTTGATATCCAAGAGGCCCAGAAAATCTTGCTGATAAATCTGCAAAAACTGGGGTGAGAGGGAAAGGACTCAATTTTGATGTAAAGAATTCAAGCAGTAGTTAAAGCTGCTTTAGAGAAGCACAGCAGGGCCAGGGATATAGTTCAGCAGCACAGTGCCTGCCTGGCAAGCGCAAGGTCATGAGTTCGATTCCCGGTACCAAAAGAAAAGAAAAAAGAAAAGCACAGCAGAGGAAAGGCAGATACCCACCAATTTAGAAATGTTCCTCTCCAGCTCTTGATAGTAACGGGTGCTGGGATCTTCCAGAGAAGAATTAAACTGCAAGTTCAAAATCTTAAAAGACAAATAGAAGAAAGAGACCATAACAGATGGCTGAGGAGAATTGTTGGAGGAAGTAGAGGGAGGTACTGTGTCATGGTTAGTGCTACCGGCAATCGTCCCGCTGCTGGGGCTGGCAAGTGTGGTAGAAGTAGGAGACTGGGAGCTGGGAAATGAGGAAGAAGCATCTGTGTGAACTGAGGTTGTAGTAGCCACAGCAGAGGAGCCATTGTGAGGTGCAGTGGTGGCTGGGCCTGGTGGAGAGCTGGTGGCTGAGACTGAGGTGCCATGATGGACTGAAGGAGCAGTTGCTTCTGTAGAGTTGGTGGCTGTGACCGAGGTGTCATGGTGGACTGTAGGGGCGGTTGCTTCTGTAGAGTTGATGGCTGTGACCGAGGTG
>NW_004955545.1:1660933-1667397 GCF_000276665.1 Chinchilla lanigera
GCGGTTGCTTCTGTAGAGCTGGTGGTAGCTGGTAAGGAAGTGTCATAGTGGACTGTAGGGGTGGCTGAGCCTACTGTAGAGCTGGAGGTTGTGACCAAGGTAGCATGGTGGGCTGTAGGGGTGGTTGCTTCTGTAGAGCTCGTGGTGGCTGGGGCTGAGGTGCTGGTGTGACTTGTAGAGGTGGCTGACTCTGATGCAGAAGCCCGGGTGGCTGTAGTGGGGTTGACACCACCTCCTGAAGGGGCAGCTGAGCTTGAGATGCTCTGAGATAAGGTGACGTTCTTCTGGCCTGGAATGGCAGCAGAGCCTGAACCAGGACTGAGGGTGGGGAGTAAACTGCTAGTCATGCCCACAGCACTGCTCTCAATGGGTGGGCACCAGGCTGCCTTGGGCAGCCAAAGTTTCTGTGTCTCTGCTCTGACTAGGGCCAGGAGGTGTATGAGCCATTGGGTTGGGGGGCAAATCAGAGCAAGGAGAAAATATAACCTCTGGCAACCAGAAAAGCAATACCAGGAGGCTTGGGGAGCAGGCAGCATGAGCAGCCCCAGGGGCTGCCCTCCTCCTTCCTTTTGGCATCCACGTTCTCTCTTCCCACACTGTCTCTGCCCTGCAACTACCTGTCCTGAGTTCCTCCCCTAGACTTCTCTTCAGGACAACATTTGCCTCCCCCTCCCTGATGCCCACTCTCTTGGGGGTCAGCTCTTCTTCTTTTTGAGACAGGGTCTCTCTATGCAGTTCAGGCTGGCCTTGAGCTCACTTTGTAGCCCAGGCTGGTCTTGAACTTGAAATGATCCTCCTGCCTCAGCCTCCCGAGTGCTGGGATTACAAGCGTGCGCCACCACGCCCGGCTTAAGCGGTCACCTCTTCTCAGCCTGTCCTTAGCCTCTCTCCACTTGGCCACAGGCCAGGCCACCCGTTTGCAACTTTTGAGTCTGGAGGTGCCATTTGTGAGGAAGCAAAACCCAAAGAAAGGCCAGGAAGACCCCGTGAGCAGGGTAGACCCCACCCCACCTTGTGCCCCTCACCTGTAAGCACCAGGAGTAGCAGCAGCAGGAGGAAAGGGGCCTGGGTGCCTGGTGTCATGGTGGTGGTGGACTGGCGGGAGGGGACAGAGCAGACTCAGGCCAGCGCTGCGTGTGTGAGGTGGAGCGGCACTGGTGCCTGCTGCTTTATACCGGTCCCCCCTCCTGCCCTAGGCACAGCCGGAGCAGGTGACAGGTGACAACGCCCCGCCCCTTCCCCCCTTCTCTGCCTCCTACTTTTTCCTCCTCCTCCCCAGCCATTCCTGGGCAGGGTATGTGGGCTCCAATCAGTCAATCTTCTGACAACCTGTTTGCTTTCCAACTGGCCTCCCCCTTTCACCAGCCACTCCCTGACTCCAGAAGCGGGAGTGGGGAGTCTGAGATTTGGGGCCCCTGCTCTACCTTAGGACCCGGGACAACAGCCAAGGTGAAGAAAGGGAGCAGAGAGAGCGTGCTTGGTCAAGGAGGGGGACGGCAAGGTGGAAGCCCACCTTAGATGCACTCCACTCCCTTACTCTCTTCGGTCCTTTGGAGCTCCACCATGCGGGCTGAGACGGAATAAGAGGGCTTGACCATGAGTGGACAAGGTGCCCATTCTGACCTTCCGCCCCCCGCCCCCCGCCACTTCCTGGAATCGCCTCACCTTGGAACCGCTCCCTGTCCTTCCACGCGTAGCTCTACCCTGAAACCCACAGTCCCCGCCCCGGCCAGACTTTCCAGCAGCCTAGGTTCCCTCCTTGGCTTTCGCCCGAGAGGGAGGTGGGGGGGAAATTTCCACTTAAAGGAGGACGAAACCTGGCCTCCGCCGAACCCTGAGATCCTTCCCTCCCAATTTTGCACCTTGAGCGGTGGCCAGCCGGGTGCGCTGTGCAGGAGCGCTCGCCCTCTCGCGGCCACCGGCAACCTCATTGGCCACTTTGCGCGCGGAGGGGCTGCCCCCGACCCGGTAGAGGGGTCAGACGCAGCCCAAACCCGGATACAGAGATCCCTGGTGAAGGAGCTAACGCTCTGGACAGACATGGAGCACGCGGGGTGGGGGGTGGGGGGGTGGCTCAGGCCCGAGGAGGTGCTGTTTGAAGGAAACGGTGCTATGGGTGGGGTCCTGAGGTATGTGGAAGGGACTTTGGGGTTTGTGGGAGAGGACATCGGAATGCGGGAGTGGGGATGCGACACTGGTTTTGGAGGCCAACTGCATATTTAGGAGGCAGAGAGTAGGTGAGGCAACAGCATGGAATTTGGGGGCACAAAACTATTCTTTGGGGAGAACAGTGGTATTTGGGGGCAGGTACGCTTGTGGTGGGGAACAAAGCAGTATGTGAGAGTGTGTAGTTTTGGGGAACCGACAGGTGCTCTTAGAGGCAAATATTTGGGGGCAGTGAGGTATTTGGGACCACAGAAGCACATACAGGGCACCAGGTTGGGTCCAGCGGCCCCGTGTTACAGTCTAGGGGCCAATAGAAGCTGTTACGACTACGCTGGGCAAACAGTTCACGGGCCCAACCAATACAGATTGGAAACTAATTCTCGGCGCCGCGCCGAATCGGAGGAAGCCGGGTCAGAGAGTTGGGGACCCCGCTCCCGCCCGCTGGGCCGGGGAGGCGCGGCGTCAGGCGTCAGGCTGGGGCGGCGTCAGAGCGTCCTCGGCGCGACTGGAGGCGGGGAAGGCCCCCCGTCAGCCACCAGAGAAAGCGCGAGTATCCAGGTGGGCGGCCCCAAACCTCCACTCCAGGAGTTGCCGGGCAACAGCCATTCAGTTCGGTTGCTGGGACACGCGTCACCATGGCGACGGCTCCGTGGAGCTCAGTCTGAGTATTTAAAGAGCAAGCGCGCACCGCCCAGGCGTAGGAAAGTGGCCTTTAGGGGTACCACGGTCTCCCCTTCATCCCTCCCCGCTACTGTCCCTTTCACCGCTCCGGGCGCCGAGTCTCCGGCCTGCCTCTAAGGTGAACCCAACTCCCCTGCGCGCCCCTCGGTCCTTGAGCCCTCCGGACTAACGGAGGTGGGGAGTGGGATTCCGGGCCCCGGGTGGGCCGGAGGGACGGGACGCGGTGCACTGTTGTTCTTTCCCCCGCCAATATTGCACTCGTCCCGGCCTCCGGCCCCCTCGGCCCCCCGGCCTCCCCCTCACCCCGAGCGGGGCAGACCCCACCCTCCTGGCTTTCCATCCGGATGATCTAAGATAAACGGGAGTGTCGCCGCTGCCACAGTAAGTAGGACTGGGAGCACTTTAGCTACTCACCGATACCCCATCAACCTTCATTTAACCCCACCTGGCTCCTCTCCCACCCACCCCAAACTCAGCCAAACTTTCTGTAGATCTCTAACTTTCAACTTACCAGTCCCCCACCTCTTCAGGTTCCTTCCTGTTCCCCACGCTATTCCGAAAAAATTCCTAAAATAAGCAATTGCACTGGCATAGAAAACAACTGAAACTTTATGGCAATGTGCTGTTAGCTTTCCTGGGGTTAGAACCTGAGTAATACCCCTTGAAAATTTCCCAAGCCCTGAACAGTGAGAGCACTAACCCTCCGGGGCTTAACTCCTGTTGTACCCAGAGGAGGATCTGTTTGGCTGAGGGGCTGTGGTTTAGACCCCAGGGTCTCCAGGATGGACCCCAAGGCCAAAGGGTCTAAAAGTCAGGATTCTGAATCCGGTGGCCACCTCCTCACACCCTTCCCTGGAGCAGCTGCCTCCGGAATGGCTCAAAGTCCTCAGGTACTGTGTCTGAAGAAGCGGAAATGAGTAAGGTCAGAGAAGGTGGCTCTCCCAGGGCACGTGGGGTCAGGCTGGTCTTGGTGTAGAGCCTCACCATTGCACCGATACTGGAGATTGGACCAAATGATGTTTTCTTGGGAGAAGCAGAATACACCGAGACGCCCCCCTCGCATGGATGTGTCAATGATCACCCCAGAGTCCGCTACTAGTTGGGGACCCTCATAGAGCTTCACCCTGTCCAGGATAGGGGTGTTCATTGGTGCTAAGGTGTCAGTGGGCGCTGTGCCACCTTGGCTCAGGCCCTGCTCATCCCAGCCTGCCACCTCCCCCCAGCTCCCCAGGCCTGAGAGAGGAAGGAGGGAAGGGGAGGGAAGGGGGTGTTTTTCTCAGGCCTGGGGCCCCTAGCTCTTTGTCCGGCTCCTTTTGCATCTCAAAGCACCAGCCGCATTCCTAGCAAGGATTGGGTTGCCATGACGATGAGCACAATGGGCTGGGGGGTGAAGTCACCCGCTTCCCAGGCTCTAGTCCACCCCCTTTATCCCTCACCCTGGCGCCCCATAGCCCCAGGCACCTTAAAGGGGAACCAGCCCAACACCCTAGACTAGGCTCTTGGGCTTGCAAAGCCCAGGCTCTGGGCAGGCCCATTTCCTCTCCCTGCCCAAGTCGTTCCCACTAACTAGGGATTCTCAGGAGAAGAAAATGCAAAGTTGTGAACCAAGTACTGAAGTAAGAGGCCTGTGAGATCTGGGCCTTCATTTGCTCTCTTGTAAATGTTGATGATCCTTTCCAGGTGAGATCGTGATGAAGCAGGTTCTGGGCTGTACCACTTCAGGGGTTGGAACAGATGGGCCCTCCACAGGTGGGCCTGAGGTTAAGCGGTTCTGGGGGAACTGGAAAGGGCATCTAGCTCAAAGCCCATTTTTTACAGAGGGGAAGTGAGGCACAGAGGAGGAATGATGTACCCAACACTACCTACAGGTCATCATGCCTGTGATGAGAAGGGAGGTGGAGGGAAGCGGCCTTACTCCCTACTCCTGCACCAAGAAGCAGAACAGAGGGAAGGTCACTGGTGAGTCCCAGCTAATGGGAAAGGAAAGGCCAGGCCCGGAGTGCCCCCAGAGGACACAGGCCCTTTCCTCACCGAATGTAGCCAACTTGAGGCCGGTGCAGTAGCTGCCAGCGATAGGAGGTCTTGTCTCGCCAGCCCACATTTCGTGGGTCAGTCCACAGCAGTCGTACCTGATCAGGGGTGTGGCCAGTATGCCACAGGGCATTCCGGAGGTGCTCCCCTGGGCCAGACACCGATGTCACTGCCTGAGGGTCATTGGCAAAGACAGTGAGTCAACCACGGGACCATAGAGAAGGGAGACAGGTGTAAGTACCGTTGGGAAAGCAAGTCAAAGAGAGTCAGGAGAGTTCCCTAGAACCCCACAGCCGACCTTCAGGTCGGACCGCTGGGTAAGAGGGTTCCCAGGTAGACAACGGGGGAGGTCCAGGGGTTGGACGGGAAGAACTTGGGGAAGGTCCCTGGGTTGGGGAAACCGGGCAGCTAGGAGACCTTGAGCTGCAGCCCGGGCTGGGCAACGGCGCGAAAAGGTGTGGCCTGCCAGTAGGTCTGCTCCGTCTGCTTCCACATGACCACATAGAAGCGGCCACTGTCCTGGTAACTGAAGAGAAAGCCTGCATAGTCATCATCAGTCACTGTGTTCACATGGAAGGTGCCTTCAAAGTCCACACCATTGAAAGCTGTATATCCTGGGTGGGGGTCAGATAAAGGGCAGAGGCAACAAGGTTACTCTTGGCCCACTGTGTGTGTGTGTGTGTGTGTGTACATGGGGGGGTGTGCTGTATGTGTAGCCAGCTTGTCCCACTGCCTTCTCACTTGCCTTTGTCCATCCTCCTCAACCATGTGTTCCCCTGCCCTCTGCCCCCTTTGGAAGTTATTGAACTGGGTATCCCTTACATACCAACTGCCAGGCCAGGGTCACTGTTCATAGTCTGAACGATTTCCATGCCCTGGGTTGTTAAATAAAGAAAAAAGCTCTGGCCCAGGTGCGCTGCCCCACTCAGGCCCCACCTTGTGGTCTGGTGTGACAGCACCTGCCCACCCCAGTGCCCTAAGTACCTGATTGAGCACAACCCAGTTTGGGTCGATCTGAGCATCACCCTCAGGATCCAGGACGACAGTCTGATAGGCCCGGAAATCCGTGAGGGTTACCTCTGCACTCTCAGGACACACGTCCAGGGGATCAACTACTGCATCATTGTCAAAGTCATCCTCACACACATCACCAACACCATTGCCTGGATAAAGTGAAGCCAGGTGCTCAGAAAGGCCATGGCCACTGCTGCTGGCCAACGCTGTCACCTTGTGGATATCACATTTTTGTGTGTGTGTGTCTTTTTGAGACAGGGTCTCCCTGTGCAGTTCAGGCTGACCTTGAGCTCACTTTGTAGCCCAGACTGGTCTTGAACTCACAACGATCCTCCTGTCCCAGCCTCCCAAGTGCTGGGATTACAGGTGTGCACCACCACACCTAGCGCTCTTTTTTAAAAAAAAAAAAAAAAACACAACAACTGAGTCTCACTATGCATTTCAGGTTGGCCCTGAACTCACTATGTAGCCCAGGCTGGCCTTCAACTCATGGCACTTCTCCTGCCTCAGCCTCCTGAATGCTGGGATTATAAGTGTGCGCCACCATGGCCAACCTAGATATTGCATTCTTT
>NW_004955545.1:1667497-1675810 GCF_000276665.1 Chinchilla lanigera
GCAGTTCAGGCTGGCCTTGAGCTCACTGTGTAGCCCAGGCTGGTCTCGAACTCGCAACGATCCTCCTGCCTCAGCCTCCTGAGTGCTGGGATTACAGGTGTGTGCCATTTCCCCACCCTGACCTTCCTCACACCCCTGCTACCCTCCAAACAAACCCCATACAGCCCAACCCTTCTGGAACCCCAGCTTTACCATCTGAGTCCTTCTGATTGGGATTGGGTACCAGACGACAGTTATCAGGACCAGGAGGCACATAATCTGGGACACCATCATTGTCATCATCTCCATCACACTCATCTCCAAGCCCATCATTGTCTGAGTCCAGCTGGGAGCTGTTGGGTAGCCGTGGGCAGTTGTCCTTGGTGTCCTGATGCCCATCTCCATCGCTGCTCAGAAAAACAGGCAGCAGATGAGGCTGAAAGCTACCTCCACCCTTCTGCTCTCTGGAACCTGCTCTCCGTCCCAGCACACCCCCGGCATTCCGCCAGATGCGGTGAAGGCCCAACAGTAGGAATGAAAGGCAGCCTAGAAGAATGACTTTCTGCTCACAAGTGCTACAGAATCAAGGATAGTCATAGAGGGAACTGAGAATGATTGGGGGAGCGGGTAAAGTATGTAGCTCAATGGCCCAGCACCTGCCTGACAAGCACGAGGTCCTGAGTTTGCTTCCCAGTACCAAAACAAACAAACAAACAAAAAAAACAACAAACCCTTGGAAGACCTTGCAACTCTGGCCAAGATCTTACCTGTCTTCATTGGTGTCACAGACATCTCCCACCAGGTCACTGTCTGCATCTGTCTGAGAGAGAGGGGCCTGACCTCACCACCTTCTTTCTTTTTTTATTTCATAGACAAGGTCCCCCTAAATTCCCCAGGCTGGGCTTCAATTTGTGATCCTCCTGCCTCACCTTCCCAGGGTACTGGGATAACAGGTGTGCACCACCACACCCAGCTCCCATCACCGCTTCTTGATAATTCAAGATAACTTGATAACCCAGCCCCCTCACTTTCCCTGCCCTCGACACTCCCCTGTACCTGGGTAGGATTGCTCATCTCGGGGCAACTGTCGCAAGCATCTCCCACCCCATCCTCATCCCTGTCTGTCTGTAGTGGGTTGGGTACTTTAGGGCAATTGTCCAATCCATTGGGGATACCTAGAAGACATGTGGGAAGCACACAATTGTCATGTGTTTCACATTCCTTTCTTTTTTTTTTTTTTTTTTTTTTTTTTTTTTTGAGACAGGGTCTCCCTATGCAGCTCAGGCTGGTCTTGAGCTCACTTTGCAGCCCAGGCTGGCCTCAAGCTCGCAACCATCCTCCTGCCTCAGCCTCCCAAGTGCTGGGATTACAGGCGTGCGCCACCACACCTGCTGTCATATTCTTTTCTGTCAGTAAAAGCCCTGAGCTTTGTGTCAGCACAATTAGTCAAGAATCTGCCTCTACCTTGTCCCACCCTCTATCCCACATCCCGCCTAACCCTACTTCCTGCCTCACATCTCTATCAATGTCTGCTGCAGGTCATGTCCCCTTGCCAGGCCAACTCCCACAAGCATATCTCCCCACTTCCCTCAGACTCCCTACCTCATCCCCACCTCTGCTAATTCACACACATCTCCCAGCCACCCCTGCAGCCCCAGGATGGCACCATCTCCATCCACGTCATTGTCACAGGCGTCTCCTTCTCCATTGCCATCTGTGTCCTTCTGGTCATTGTTGGGAACATTGGGACAGTTGTCACAGGCATCACCAAATGAATCTGTGTCTGAGTTTTGCTGGTCCTTGTTCGGGAACAGTCGGCAGTTATCCTGGGCAAAGTGTGGAGAAGGAAGGGTTAGGGATCCCCCAAACTTTCCTTGTAAAGATTTCCACCCCATGACAGTTGCTTTGGTCTAGGCCCCTGTTTGGGCTGCCCTAGTCTGGTGTACAAGTGCCCTTCCTACAGAATGGCCAAGGACCTTGCAGAAGCAGGAATATGGGCTGCAGTGAGAGAGGCACAGACAACACAAGGAGAGGCAGGATAGGCTGGGAGCCACCTCAACATTCTTGATCCCATCCCCATCAGCATCATCATCACACTGGTCCCCAACGCCATCGTTATCAGCATCTTCCTGCCCAGAGTTGGGTGTCAAAAGGCAGTTGTCCTAAAGTCAGGGGGAGGAAGAGGATATGAGTTCTGGCCAGAGCTGGCCTGGGGCTCCCCACCACCCTGGCCCCTGGCCCCCGGCCCCCTGCACCTGCTTGCAGTGTTTATTGTTGTCCATGCAGGGCAGCGCCTGGTCTGGGTAGCCATCGATGTCTGTGTCAGGCCCACACACATTGCCGTTCCCCGCCCAGCCCACGTTACACTGGGACAACACAAATGGCAGGAGTTAGCACTACTGCTGCTGCTCCTCTCCCTTTCCCATGAAGTCCTCAGCCCAGGCCCTAAACATGTTCACCAATCTTACCCTTTTCCCCAGATTCTTCCCCTCTCCTTCCAAGTCCCAGACCTAGCTCACCTGGCAGGACACTGCGCCGTTGCGTTCAAAGAGACAGTGAGCGTGAACATGGCAGGGGCTGTGGGTTGGGCTGTGGCAGGTCCTTGCAGGGAGGCAGCCCTGGCTCTGGTTGCCCAGGAAACCCGAGCGGCAGGGACCACATTTGAAAGATCCCTAAAGTGGAAAGTGCAGTTAGGAAGGAGTGGGAACCTGCTGGGTACCCTGAGTCCCCACCTGTGGGGAACAGGACAGGCACTCAGACATGCCAGGCACATCATATTTCCTTCAGGTGCTCAGGACCACCCTTCAAGGTAGACAAATAGCCCCATTTTTCAAATGAGGAAGCCGAGGCTCAAAAAGACTAAATGACTTGCTAGTAAAATCCTGAAGCCAGAATTTGCAGCCAGGTCTGAGACTATCTACTTTGTATAGTAGCCTAGGGAAGGAGGACAGGCAGCAGGAAATTTGTTTTTGTTTGTTTGTTTGTTTGTTTTTCTTCTGGTACCAGGAATCGAACTCACGACCTTGCACTTGCCAGGCAGGTGCTTTGCCGCTGAGCTAAATCCCCAGCCCCTGGCAGCAGGAAATTTGAAGAGAGGGTTGCACAGCCCCATCCACCCGAGACACACACCAGGTGTTCTGCTCACCACAGTGTTGGTGCAGATGGAGTTTGGGTCACAGCCACCATTGTTACCATCGTTGCATTCATCGATGTCATTGCAGACCTAAAGGGGCAGACTTTGGGTGGAACCAGCCCTGTGGTGGCTCTCCAGACAGAGGCGCTGGTCTGGCCTTATCTGTGAGCACTGATAAATTCAGATCCAAACCCAGTGCAAAGCAGGCCTCACCCCATTCATCACAAGGGTTCCATATCTAACCCAGAAGCCCCTGACCTCTACAAAGCCAAGACCCCATGGCCACACTCACTACCCAGCCTGACCTGTTTGCTGGCCCGGGCATAGTCAATGCCCACACCAGACACCTGGGTACCCTTGTACCCTCGAGGACAGGTCTCACAGTGGAAGCCGGGCACAGTGTTGATGCAGTCGGAGCCGGGGAAGCAGGGTTCAGCGTGAGCACACTGGGGGCCAGAGGAGGAGGCAGCGGTCAGGCCTACGGGGAAACCCCTAAACGGTGTTCCTGACCCCTGCCCCAACTTCTCTCTGGGTTGCCCTGCTCCTTCCCTCTAAACACCCCACTCCTCCAGACCCTTTCCCTCCCCTCCTCCTGTGTCCATGTGCTGGTCCCTGACCTCAGCCTCCAACCAACATTTACCCCACCCTCCTGAGTCCCTCCTGACACCTTCCTCCCCGCTTTCTGCACCCTGCAGGCTCTGCCCTCCCCACCTCATTGATGTCGGTGCAGTGGGTGCCATTGCCCTGCAGGCCTGGGGGGCAGGGCCCACAGCGGTAGCCCGGGTGCTCATACACTTCCATGCAGTCCACGCCTTGGAAGCAGGGGTTGGGGCTGCAGTGCGAACGCTGCTCGTGGAAGCCTGGGAGGTGGGCAGAGTCAGAGGCACCAGGAGGTCACTCAAACCTCTGCCAGGGGAAGCCCTAGCGCTGCCCTCTGGATCCCTCCCCTGCTCTCCCACTCACCGCACACCTGACACTCCATGATGGTGTTTCGAATCAGGGACATCTCCTTCACCTGAAGGACAGACAGGCGTCAGCCCTCACACCTGCCACCCCACCAGAGTCAGGGGCACCTTTGGCTGGCCCACCCATACCTGGTCTCGGATATCATCCCGCAGGTCCACCAGGATCTGGTTAAAGAGGGTGAGTTGGGTGACCAGCGCCTTGGTCTGCTCCCCTGTCAGGGCCCAGGGTATGGAAAAGATCAGGAGGGGGGCATCAGCCCTAGCTCCTCTGTGGGCAGGCAATAAGCCAGCTTATGCCATTGCCACCCACTCCCAATCTTTTAAAAGGAATTAGTTCCTGGAAGCTGCCAAAGCCTGAGGCCTCCTCACCACCCTCGCCCCTGCCATCTCCTGGTGGTCTACTCACCTAGAATGGACTGCAGCACATTGGTCACTAGACAGGAGAAGAAAACATGGTCAAGGGGCACCTGGTGAGGAAGGAGGAAGAGGGACAGGGGGATGGGGACAGGGCTGGAGCCTCAGAGTGTTGCATGGTAGGAGGACAGAGGTGACCAGCAGCGGCTGCCCCTGTCTGTACTGGGGATTGAACCCAGGATTTCATGTGTGCTAGGTAAGTGCTCCACCACTGGACCCCAGCCCCAGCCAGCACCAGCTCTTTCCACTGGGCTAGGGATTCTCTAAGGAGCTGCCCCATGGGATGTCAAAGCCCGAATCTTGGTTCCCAGATATGGTTATGGTGGAAGGGGTCCAAGTGACAGGCCACCAAGCAAGACCAGGCCCCCAATGCCTTCAATTTCCTCCCTCCCACCCTCCCAAGCATCCAGTTCCTTTGAAAGATCTTGGAGAAGACCGTGTGATGGTGTGACCTAGGTAGGAGCCTCTGGGCATCCCTGTCAAAGGCCAGGCTGATGGGAAATGCTGGAAGATGTTCCAGGCATGGGGTGGGGGGGAGGAGTACAAAAGACTTGAGACCAGGATTACCTTCCCTCACCTCTGTCCCCTAGAGGCCAGAGTTATAGTTTTCTCTTAGATCACTTTATCTTTCTAGCCACCCTGGTAGGTACTGTGATCTAAGCAGGGCTTTTGGTTTATTGTGGTACTGGGGATAGAACCCAGGGCCTTTGCACTAAGCTAGTTTTTTTTTTTTTTTTGTACCAGGAATCGAACTCAGGACCTTGCGCTTGCCAGGCAGGTGCTTGTGCCACTGAGCTACATCCCTGGCTATATGTATGTTTTGGGGGGGTTTTGTTTTGTTTCGTTTTTTGCCTTTTTGAGACAGGGTTTCACTATGCAGTTCAGGCTGGTCTTAAACTTACTTTGTAGCTAAGGCTGGCCTCAAACTCATAGCAATCCTCCTGCCTCTCTTTCCTGAGTGCTGGGATTATAGGTGTGTACCACCACACCCAGCTATTTTTTATATTTTTAAAACAAGGTCTAGCTAAGTTGCCCAGGCGGGGCTTGAATTTGCAGTCCTCCTCCATCAGCCTCTCAGAGTGCTGAGACTACAGGTGTGCACCACCACATCTGGTCTAGGGAGTATTTGGCGGGGGGCAGTGCTGGGGATTGAACCTACAACCTTGTGCATGCAAGGCAAGAACTCTACCACTGAGCCACATCCCTAGGCCCTAGGGAGATATTTTTAACCTACACCTCCTGTATAGGAGATCAGAGAAGAAAGATTTAGGGCAATTGGGATCAGAAGCCCCAGGATCAGGGGAGCTAGAGAAATGGGTATTGGGAGAGGAAGGGCAAAGGTTAGGAGTCACCGAAGACTACAGGGCTGTGGTCCAATGCCAGCTAACAGGAGTCTCTGTTACCTGCACTGTGGATGGACTCGTCCCCTTGGAATGGACACTCACTCAAGGCTCCTACCCGGGCCATGGACCCGCCCAGAATAATTTTCATCGATTCCACAAAGCCCTGGGGGGACAGCAGGTAAGGTGGGAGGATCTACCATTTACTCCCCCCATTGCTACCGACTCAGGGTCCTTCCTGCTCACCTGCATCCTCAAATAAGCCTTCTGACCAGTCCTAATCTCCAGCCCACTGACCTCCGCTGGGGGGATGGGGGCCAGGGCTGGCAGGCCAGCGTGCTGGTCACCCAGTTTGCAGTCCACATAGAGCTGCAGGCTGGGGCTGGGCCGGGATGGACCTCGGAGCCGCAGGAGAACTGTGTGCGTGCGCCCGTCAGCCAGGCCTGCTTGCTGTAGATTCACTGCGTGGACTTTGCCATCCTCCCGCTGGTACCGCACCAGTACTGTCCAGAAGGAGAGTCAGAATGTGCACTGTCCCCCATCCCATGTCCCCCTTGAGTCTTAGATCAACTCTTATGGATACCCCATCTCTAAAGCTACCGCCCCTAATTCAGCTGTATTTCTCAACACCTTGTGCATGACAGGTACATAATAAATGTTTTTCAAATTGACTTAAGAGACTTGGAGTTTCTTAGACTTCAGTAAATCATATCACTTCATCCTCTCCCAGCATTGTAGCTAGTTCTGTACCCACTCAATGATCCAGGAACCTGAGGGACCTCTATCACTGCTAGGGCACAAAATCCCTACTGAGCATCCTCAACTACAACCTCCTATCCCTACCCGCCTCCTTGCAATGCAATGGATTGAAACCAGGGCCTCAACCATGCTGGACAAGTGCCCTACCACTGACCTCTATCCAACCCTCCCATCCCTACAAATACTGTTCGAGTACCTGGCCTCTTGACTTCCTAAGCACCCCTTACACACGCCCCTGGTATGTGGGCACAGCCTAATGGGCCCACGATCCCTAGTGGAGGTCAAGGAGAAATAGGAGTGGAGATGAGGGAAAGTACTCAGGTTTTGGGGGCTCACTGGGACAGGAAGGAGAAGCCCACAAGTCACCTTTGTTGATTTTGCCCACAATAGAGGCCTCCAGCCATCGTGTGTTGTCTTGGCGAGAGTACAGTCCAAAGAGGACACCACCCTGCTTGGGAGGCAGGCGAAAGGTGGACAAGAGGTAGATGTCCCCAGCAGTGAGTAGGGCTGTACGGATCTTCTCTACCACAGCGCCCATCTGCCGGGACTCACCCACAGTCAGCAGGTCAATCACTGGCCAGACAAGAGGACAGAGTCAAATGCTAAGGCCTGGCCTCTCCCCTGAGCCTTCAGAGTTGGGGCACCTCTAACCACACCACTCCACCGCCAGGCAACATAAGTCACCTTCTCAGAACTCAACCTTTTTTGCTAGCCAACAATAGAAGCAGTGGGCCTTCTCTTCCCTTGTTATTGCCCACTACATCCCTCTGGAAACCTGCAGGACTGAGGCTTAGAAATTCAAAAACCATTCCACAAACTTGAGATGCCCCCACCAGGTGGCGCAAGAGAGACAATGTGGCTATCAGGAGTGGCACCTGGTGCCCGTAGCTCAGAAACGAGAGGCAGCTTCTCCACTGCTGGGTTTGGCTCATTCCACACCCTGGTGCCCCTCCTCCCATCCTGGGGGCTCAGTACATTCATTTGGATAACAGCCGCTGCCCACTGAGGGCTTTGACCCGCCCACCTTCTGAACTTCCCCCACCCCAATGGAAAGTAGGACCTAGCTCCTCTGCCTCCTGTGTCCTGGCCAATCTGTGGTTTCTCTTCCAGTCAGTAAAGAATCTTTGCCTGTGTCATCTGCTCCAGCTACCTCTCCCACACCCAAGGGCCCATCCCACAGCCAGACCTCCGGGAGCGCCAGACCTCTCAGTCTCCACCCCCACCCTGTCTTTGTGAGCTAGGAGCTAGAGAGAAGGGGGACCAAGCCCAGGGGCCCACACAGTGCACCCAACTTCAGGTTGCTCTCCCAGACCCTGGGGATGCTCTAACACCAGCCCAGCCTGGCAGCCCTATCAGCTCCCAAACCCTCAGCCTCATGCCTGACCCTGGCCGGTACTACTCAGCCGCCACTCTCTGGTCCCCACTCCTCCCCATCATGCCAAAATTTCATCTACTCCAGGAAGTGTAATTTTTCCCTCTAGCTCAATTTCGGTACTCTTCCTCTCTCCTGGACTACGTGTTCCCCACTGCCCGGACTGGGGGTAAATGCGGAGGAGGCCGGGATGGAGTCTAAGAGGATGGACACAGGCTTACCCTGCAGGTCCTGACTGGCAGATGCGAAAGAGCAAAGGAAGAGAAGAGCCAGGGCCCCCCGAAGTTCCTGCGTCTCCATGCCGCTCAGCCGGCTCACTACCCTTGGCAGGCAGGCTGCTGGGAGGGGAAA
>NW_004955545.1:1675910-1692061 GCF_000276665.1 Chinchilla lanigera
GGGGGGGGGGGCGCTGAAACAAAGAGCTGCCAATCACCCTGGAGGCATCACCCAGGGGCACTGGGAAAGAGTCCTGGAGGCTCCCTGCCTTCCGGTTCTCCCTAATGGTCCTGGCTCCCAGGTGCTCCCTTCTCCCCTATCCCCCCGCTATTGGGGGCCTCAACATACACCACGACCAAATGCTACTGTATTCTGGAAGCCACAGTGAGGAAAGGCAGGAACCCCTGGCGTGGGCCACACAGTGGGCATTATTCCACAGCTGGCAGCAAAGGATGCCAAGGGAGTGGCCGGAGCTAGCTTGCTATAGTGCCTAGAGGATGCCCACATGGTATGAAGCTTGCTGCTCTGGAATGAAGTAAGCGCTCTTTATTAGTGTGGGGGTTCCCTGACTTGCGCCTGTTTCTCCACTTTCCCTCATTCTTAGGAAAACTTGGAATCTGAAAGCATCCGATTAGAACTGGACGGAGAGTCGAAAACATTGGGTCAGTGAGGTCGAAGAGAAGAAATCAAGAGGAAAAGGACTACAGAGAAGAGTAGAAAACCAGGGCACAGGCCAGAAGCCGAGGACCAGATTGGGTCAACGCGGTGGGTGCCGGTGGACCGGCCGTGACCCGGACGTAGCGGAGGGGCGCCAGAGTTCCCGTCACTAAGGCAACAGTCCATGAGCCCACTTCCCCTCCCCCACCCAGGCCCCAGCCGGGCCTCCGCTCCAGCCGCCGCCGCCGCCACCGCCCCTGTTTTGTTTCCATAGCGACAGGCGGCGCGGGGCCGGCTCCAAACATAACGCGCAGTGGAAAACATGCGGCTCGGGGGACCCCCCCGCAGCCCCCTCGCGGGGCCGAGCCCCGAGTGGCCCCGGAGCAGTCCAGGCCACGTGCAGTTCGGCAGGAGCCCGCAGAACAAGGCCAGGCGCCCAAGATCCCCGTCTCCTAAGCGGGCATCGCCTTCGGAGGTTCGAGGCTCCGCTCGGCCGAGGCGCCGCGACTCTCCGAGGCGCCCCTGGCTTGCGGCCCGGAAGGCCTGGGGGAGCCGCGTCAGGATGAGCCGGCGGTCGCCCTCCCCCGAGGCGCGCAGCCCCGCCTCCCGCCGTCCCGCTGCACCGCAGCCCCAGAAAAGCTACGCCTTCCCAGGGACCTCCCCCTGCCCCAAGCCTAGAGCCGCCAGAGGGGCGGTGGCTGGGGGCGGAACCGCGCAGGAGAGGGCCAAAGCGCGCGGGGAGATGCTTCCGGGGCAGAGGGCATGCAAGATGGCGGCGCCCATGGAGCTGTTCTGCTGGTCTGGGGGCTGGGGGCTGCCGTCAGTGGACCTGGACAGCCTGGCCGTGCTGGTGAGGGGTGGCGCCGGCTTCCTCTGCTGCGCCCTAGAAGGACTGGGGAGGGGGTCCGAACTAACTGAGCATCGGAACTTTGCATGGGCCGCACTGTGGGAAACTGAGGCAGTCAAACACCAGGATTAGCCGATAGGAGCTCAGCGCCCTATGCCGTGGCTTCCTGTCATTCGTCTAGCAATGGAAAGAGGCTTGACCAGGGGTTTAGGAGATGGATTCTGTCCTTATTTATCTATTTACTGCTTGTGTGACCTTGGGGCAATCCTTCTGGACGATCTCAAGGATCTTGGGATTGGTATTCCTGTCGTCTCAGCACCCCCTTTCCTCCTTCTAACCAAACACCATTTACTGAGCGTATTTGTTGGACCAGAGGGTCCACAGCCAGACTGTATGTAGAAAGAGTTTTGGAGTCAGACGTGATGCACATCACCCCTACTTCACTCTTCGATTTTATTTATTTATTTTTTTTTTTTAATTTTTTTTGGTTTTTCTCTGGTACCGGGAACCGAACTCACGACCTTGCGCTTGCCAGGCAGGCGCTTTTGCCGCTGAGCTAAATCCCCAGCCCCCACTCTTCGATTTTAAAAGTCCAAGTTAGGCTTCTCCTAAATACCACTGTCATGCAAAAAATGAGTAAGATTTGCTCCCACCGCTCAAGTTGTTTAGGGAAAGGCAGACATGTAACCATTGAATAAAAGTGTTCAAGTGTAAGATACAACATATCTAGTAAGTAGGAACAGGCCACAGGAACTTGTCAAAGAAGGCCACTGTCGGTGCTATCAAGAAGAGGATACTGGTTATGAAAAGCTTTTGAAGATAAGTGTTCACCAGGCAGATGGCAGGAGAGAGGATTAAAAAAAGGATTTTCCAATTTGTAATCATGGACATGTGCATAATCTCTCCGAACCCCGTTTTGCCCATTTGTAAAACAGGAATTGTAGTGTCTCTCTTTTCTGTACAAAGGTGCTAAGCATAGGCATAACAGATAAAATATTCAGTAAATATTTCCCTCCTGGTTCCTTGGCCTGTCTTCTGCTTCCTTCCCTGCAGACCTATGCCAGATTTACTGGTGCTCCACTCAAGGTACACAAGATCACCAACCCCTGGCGAAGCCCTTCAGGTACCCAGTGTCCCTGGGGGGTGAGGAAGGGAGTTTGCAAGGGGAGTGGCAGGAAACAGGACTGTGGTACAAATGTATATGTATAGCAATCCCAGCACTGAAGTAGGAGGATCACTGCAAGTTCCAGGCAAACCTGGGCTACATAGTGAGTTCAAGACCAGCCTGAACTACTAAATTAATTAATTAATTAAAGTATGTATGTATGTATATATGAATAGGCAGCTAAAGATCTGGTGGCCACACTTTCTCAATGTCAGGAACTCTGCCTGCTCTTCGAACCAGCCATGGAGAAGTCATCTCAGTACCACACAAGATCATCACCCACCTTCGAAAAGAGGTAGGTGTCTTGGATGAGAGCTACTGATGAGACAGATTGAATCAGTTCAGTGTAACGTATTTGTTGACACCAGATAATGCACCAAGCTAGGCATAGGTGATACAGAGCATCAAAGAACACACATTGTGATGAGGAAGACACATACACTGTCACTGTGATGCAGTGAAGCGGTTGGCTGTAGATTAAGTTCAAGGCACTATGAAGGCATCTGGACACAGTGCCTTCTGTATGCTGGATAGGGAGGGGACAGTATGGGCTGACGGCACATGGAAGAAAGTAGAGAACAGCAGTTGGCTCTGATGAATCCCTCAAAGGTGGTACTAGAAAGGGACTTCTAAGACCAGCTTGAATTACACATTGAGACCTTATCTCAAAAAAAAAAAAAAAAGTGATAAAGGGATATTTTTTTTTTCCCTTTCAGTGGTAGGAATTGGACGCAGGGCCTCAAGTGTGCTAGGCAAGCATTGTACCACTGAGTTACATCAGTAGCCCTTTTTTATATTTTTAATTTTGAGGTAGGGACACACTAAGATGCCAGGCTAGCCTCCAACTTGCAATCCATGTGCCTCTGTCTCCTTAGTATTTGAGATTATAAGTGTGTACCATCACAGCTTTAGGAAGGAGGTCAGTGGCTACTTCCTTGTTTTTAGGGACTAAATTGGGCTAGATACGAGGCTTCAGAGGGACAAGGCTTAGAGCCAGGTTGGGGAATTTGAAACAAGAGTCAGAGGCTTACATTGTACTATTCACTCTGTCACTGATTGTGTGATCTTGGGCAAGTTATTTACCCTCCCAGACCTATAAGATCCTTCTTTGTAAAATCAGGTGGCTTAGCCAGCATGCTTTCCAAAGGTTCTTCTACCACTCACAGACTGGTTCCAAAAGGGAGCACATTTTCAGAAATGGGACCCTTTTCCTCATTTCTATTTCCCAGAGGTTAAGGAACTAGAGAATGATTGGAGGCTTGAGAGGCTTAGAGAAATAGGATCCAGATAAAAGCCAAAGTTCCTGGCACAGCCAGGACCGCAGCCCTGATTCCTTATGTATGAACAGAGCTTTTCCAGTTTCCAAAATGTTTCCTCCTAAATTATTTACTAACATAGCCACATTGAAAGAGAGATTATTACACCCATTCCACAGGGGAGAAACTGACGTTCAGAGAGATTTAAGAGACACAGCTTACTTAAGATGTGGAAGGGGTTGCTGAGGAGCTGAGATTGAAGGCTGGCAAGGTAGGGCAGGTTAGACCTGGGGGTACGGGTGGAATGTATGCGTGGTGGTGATGTCTAGGCATGGAATTAACTATGCGAAACAGCCAAAGCCACGAAGGAACAAAGCAGGGGGTCCTGGACATGAGTTCATGGGTCCGGAGAGTGTAAGGATGGTTGTCCCCTAGTTCTTGAGGCATTGGCTGCAGCCCAACCTTCATCTGAGCTCTGCTCCTCTGGCTTTGTGGAGTCAGGGTCGGGGAAGTTACTGTTCGAAAGTTGCTGTCAGCAGGCATGTGGCCAGCTTTCCGTGGAAACTCTGGGAGCTGCTCCTAGTTTGTGGCAAGGCTTCCTTTCCCCTGCGGGCACAGGACCTTGACAGCCAGCAGGCTCCAAGGCCCAGGCTTTGTGCCAACAGCAACAGGCTACTGGCTGGGCCTCGGGAAAAGCCTCAGGGGGAAAAGCTTGCTATACCTCCATTGCAGTCAGAGGCCAGTGGGGTGGGGTACCATTCCTTCCCCACCTGAAAAGTGTCCCTGCACCTCCCCTTGTCCACCTCATGGATATTTCTCCCACAGAAGTACAACGCTGACTATGATCTGTCAGCCCGGCAAGGGGCAGACACCCTGGCATTCATGTCTCTGCTGGAGGAAAAACTGCTCCCAGTGCTGGTAAGTGTGCCTGACTTCCCAGCATTCCTGGCCTGTTGGGGTAAGGGGCTGCGCAGTGGAAGAGTCAGAAGCCTACCCTGAGTCAGGCAGGTGCACTGGCTCAGACCTCGTATTCCTTCCTGCCTACCCAATCCAGATCCATACTTTTTGGATAGATACCAAGAACTATGTGGAAGTGACCCGGAAGTGGTACGCAGAGGCTATGCCCTTTCCCCTCAACTTCTTCCTGCCCGGCCGCATGCAAAGGCAGTACATGGAGCGGCTGCAGATGCTGTGTGGGGAGCACAGGCCTGAGAACGAGGAAGAACTGGAAAAGGAGGTAGCTCTGGGACAGGGAGCTGTTGTATGAGATGTACCCCCAGGATGATGGTCAGGAGTGGCAATGCCAGGAGGGGACGTGGTGCTGTTCCTGTGGCCACAACCTATCCGTGTCATCCCTACAGCTGTACCAAGAGGCTCGGGAGTGCCTGACGCTTCTTTCTCAGCGCTTGGGGTCTCAGAAGTTCTTCTTTGGAGATGCGTGAGTCACATTCTATTGTGGGGAATGGGTGGCTTAGAAGGAAGATGCAGTGACTTCCAGGAGTGGGCTTAGGGTCTGGACAAGAGGTTCTCAGGAAAGACACTAGTTCGGGTGACAGCAGCTGTGTGTGGGGCTGGAGCCACCTCGGTGGTACAGCAGGATGGGGTGGGAGAGCAGCCAGGTGCAGGAGGGGCCTGCAGGGCTGTGGGGAACTCAATGTACTCTTTATGCTCCCTGGGATAGAGTCCCATTCAGGGCCAGGCTGGCGCCACCTGGGGAAGCCTCTCATACAGGACCTAGAACTGTGTGTCCTGTCCTCTGGTAGCCTCCTGCTGCCTACAGCCCACCTCCCCAGGCTGCCTCATCCCCCCAGCTCCATTTTGTGCCATCTGTCCAGCTGTCCTCCACCCTTCTGTCTCTTTCTCTCCAGCCCTGCCTCCCTGGATGCCTTCGTCTTTAGCTACTTGGCCCTGCTGCTGCAGGCAAAGCTGCCCAGTGGGAAGCTGCAGGCCCACCTGCGGGGTCTGCACAACCTCTGCACTTACTGTACCCACATCCTCAGCATCTATTTCCCCTGGGATGGAGGTAAGGGGCCAGAGGGAGGACAGCTCTGGGCGGAGTGGGCTGGGATCCAGGAGCTAGCTCCTCTTCCTTCCTTGCCCACAGCTGAGGTGCCACCCCCACGGCAGACACCAGCAGGCCCAGAGACTGAGGAGGAGCCATACCCACGGCGGAACCAGATCCTCTCTGTGCTGGCGGGGCTGGCAGCCATGGTGGGCTATGCCTTACTCAGTGGTATCGTCTCCATCCAGCGGGCAGCACCCGCCCGGGCCCCTGGCACCCGGGCCCTGGGCATGGCTGACGAGGATGAAGAACAGTGATGCGTCTCTGTCCTCCCAGGACTGATTCTTTTACTGTCATGCATTCCAGAGGCCCCTTTGCCTCCCCACTGCTGATACAGCCAGAAATGGGGCGCTATACCCCAGAATAAAACCACTCTGACTCAGGCCAAACATTCTGTTTTAAGGGACTGACATTTCCCAGCCAGTAGCACAGGAGCATTTGGGTGCCTGAGCATACGCAGTGGCCTTGGCTTCTGTGGCTGTTTCTGCCTTGATGCTGACACTGCTTCTGCATGGGCCCAGTTCTGCATCTTCAGGAAAGACAAACAGTCCCCATTTTTGGGTCCAGCTTTCTTAATCTCTTCTTTCCTCCCCCCACCCCAGTCTTGTGTTTGTACAGACAGTGAGCTCACCCTGGGCCTGAGCCCAGTTTCCACAGGCAACCAGCACACAGCACACTCCTACACAAGCATGGGGTCGGAGATACCGGGGTTTCCTAATCTTTCCCTAGGGGCTTCCAGCCCCTGGCACCCAGTAAAGAGGAGAGTGAGTCACCCAATCACTGCCCCTGGGCTTGTGTCACTGTGAGCCCACCCTGGCCCTGCTGTACCCTCTTAGCCACTTCCTTTACTCAGCATATGAGCTGACTGTGTCTCTTTAGCACCCATGCCAGGCCCAGGTGCCTGCTTGGGTATCTGTTCCATCACTGTCGACGCCACAGGTAGGTGTGAATGGAGTAGCCAGGGGAGATGGTCTCTAGGAAGCCAATGGCAGGGTCCTTAATGCTGAGACGCACATCTCTAGAGGAGCTGGGAAGAAGAAAAGCGAGCACGTGAGCCTCCCAAGGCCCGTCCCAGTCCCAGTCCCAGTCCAGGTCCAGACCTGCCACTGCGCTCACCGGTTCAGCACAACCACAACTGCAGAGCCGTCAGGATGCAGTAGTGCCACGGCCTCCAAGTCGTTCTCCTCACTGGCCACCAGCCCCACTCGCTGCGACCCCTCAGGAATGAACTTGCTGAATGTGGGAAGAAGAATCATCAGGGATGGGCCCAGCCCCTCCAGCCATCCAAACACCACCAGCAACGCTTGGCCATGAAGTCACACACCCCTGCCCCACCCATAAATCCTGCCAAAGCTCTGTCCTAATTCTATAGGCCTCAAACCCTGCTGCTTCACCCTGATCCTGGCCTCCTATATCCCAGCCCCGGCATCCAGCACCCTGGGATCAGCTGTGTCTCTGATGCTACCTTGTCACGTTCTACCTGCACATCTCAAGGAAGGGTGGGCATGCCTCTCCCAGGAGTCCAATTTAAATGGCCAAACACAGGGTAATGTAAGCCTGATGTAGGAGATGACAGGCCTAGTGTGGATTGGGGCCATGCACCCTGCACTCACCTGAAGTGGCCAAGGTGATAGAACATGGGCTGTTTGTAAAACGTGTCCTTGGCAATATCTACAATGATGGGGCTGTCAACAAAGTTGCGGACCCAGTTAGGTCCCCCCTCAGGGTTCAGGGCGAGGTTCCAGTCAGTCCAGCCAACCACGTGATAGAGGAGGTTCTGAAGTAGAGACAAAGAAGGGCCAAGGCTCAACGTAGGGGTTCTCAGAGAAGGTAGGTGGAGGTCAGGTGAAGAATATGGGGCCAAGAGAAGCATCTGGGGGGGTGCTGTGTTTCCTTAATAGCAAAGGAGTGAGGATTATGAAGATAGAGGCATTTTAAGGAAAGCCAAGAAGGTAGAGGTCAGTGTAACTGTCCGGGCCCAAGCATGTGGAAAAGGCATAATCTGAAGGAAAGGCAGGATAGAGAATTACGGCAGCCCGAAGTTACCCCCAGAGGGCATGCTGGCACAAGTTGGGAAGGGAGGACTCTCCCTTCAGCCCTGCTGAGGTAGGAAGGGCTCCGGGGGCTTTGTGGGAAGGGAGGTCGGTGGCTCACCGTGATGATGCTGTTGCTGTACTGCATCCCGCGATCCCAGGAGCCCAGTCGCACGCTCTGCTCCCAGAACTTGGAGCCCACACAGGCCTCTGAGGCGAAGAGCATGGTGTCAGGGAACAAGCGGTGCGTTGCTCCCAGAGTAGCTTTTGCTGGCGCCAGGAAGTCCAGGTACCAGTGCACAGCAATCCCGCTGACATACTTAGCTGCTTGTTGGTCTGTCAGCACCTGCACAGGCAACAGGAAAGAGGCCTGAAGCCAAGGGAACCTAAGCCTGCCACAGGGTTCAGGAAGAGGAACTAGGAGCTCCGAGAAGTGGCCAGGTTGCTCTAGTAATCAAGTTGGGCAGGGTGGTGGCCCGCACCTATAATCCCAGCTACTCAGGAGTCTGAGGCAAGAGGATCATAAATTCAAGACCAGCCTGGGTGATACAGTGAGAACCTTCTCTGAGAACCCCTACGTTGAGCCTTGGCCCTTCCTTGTCTCTACTTCAGAACCTCCTCTATCACGTGGTTGGCTGGACTGACTGGAACCTCACCCTGAACCCTGAGGGGGGACCTAACTGGGTCCGCAACTTTGTTGACAGCCCCATCATTGTAGATACTGCCAAGGACACGTTTTACAAACAGCCCATATTCTATCACCTTGGCCACTTCAGGTGAGTGCAGGGTGCACGTTCTCAAAAAACCTCAAAAATAATAAAAATAAAATGTCTTGAAGACTCCTCTACCATGCCTCTGAGATTCCTTGACCCTACTGCTCAGCATTTCTCAAGCATTCAAGATGAGCACAGGCACGTACCCCAGGGCCTCTGCACTTGCCCTGGGTATTGCACAGCTCCACCCTCAACTTCTCCAGTTTTTGCTGAAGTTAAACCTTCCCACTGGGACCTTCCCTCACTGGCTCAATTCAAACTACAGGTGCAGCTGGGAGTGGTGGTGCATACCTATAATCCTAGCACTCGGGACGCTGAGGTAGGAGGATCATTGCTGCAAGTTCCAGACCAGCCTGTGCTACAAAGTGAGCTCAAGGCCAGCCTGAACTGCAGAGCAAAACCGTGTCTCAAGACAAAAAAAGCTGGATGTGGTGGTGCACGCCTGTAATCCCCACACTGGGGAGGCTGAGGCAAGAGGATGAGTTCCAGACGAGCCTGGGCTTCAAAGAGAGCTCAAGGCCAGCCTGAACTGCATAGTGAGACCCTGTCTCAAAAAGACAAAAAACAAACAAAAAAACCTACAGGTACATCTCCACCCCCTGCTTTATTTTTCCAAAATAGAGTACTAATCAACATCTAAAATGGGGCTGAGGATTTAGCTCAGTGGCACAGTGCCTGCCTGGCAAGCATGAAGTTGTGAGTTCGATTCCCAGTACTGGGGGGAAAAAAAACATCTAATCATTCACATATTTTAATTTGTCTGCTTCCTCGGAATTTGAGAACATACAAACTGTTACGTGTTTTGTTTATTACAATACAACCAGTACCTAGGATATTGTCTGGCACTGATTTGTTGCTCAATAAATGTGCTAATTAAACTGAGTATCAATAAATATAAGAAAAATGTGGGGCTGGGGATATAGCTTAGCGACACAGCACCTGCCTGGCAAGCGCAAGGTTGTGAGTTCAATTCCTGGTACCCCAAAACAAAACAAAAACAAAAAAATAATTCAAGGTAAAAATGTCTTGAGGATAACCCAGGCATAGTGTTGTACATCTGTAATCCCAGCCCTTGGGAGACTGGGGCAAGGATCACCTTGGGTTCAAGCCCAACAAGACCCAGTCAGAAAAAACAAAACAAAAATAATTTTTTTTTTTTGGTATTTTTGAGACAGGGTCTTACTATGCAGTTCAGGCTGCCTTTGAGCTCACTTTGTACCCCAGGCTGGCCTCAAACTCACAACCATTCTCCTGCGTCAGTCTCCCAAGTGCTGGGATTACAGGCGTGCACCACCATGCCTGGATAAAATAGAAAAAACTTGACAGTCATCTTATAATTGTCTTCCCCCCCCCACCCCGGTACCGGGAATTGAACTCAGGACCTTGCACTTGCCAGGCAGGCGCTTGTGCCGCTGAGCTATATCCCCAGCCCTATTGACAGTCATCTTTATGAAGCAAGTAGAGAGTTATGAGATGGAACAAACACAAAACAGAGTTGGAAGAGGAAGGCACTCTAAGCTTGCAGCCAATATTTAGATGTTAGATTTGGGGTTTGCTAGGGCACCCGTGGGGATCCTAGGCCTTACCACCTGTGCCCAGTGAGGCAGCAGCAATCGGTTGTCATCCAGCATGATCAGCTGGATGTCACGATGAGTACTGTTAGCAAGGGTTGGACCCAGGTCACGGGCAATGAAATCTCGCTGGTGTTCAGGGGTGAAGCCCAGACACTGGAAGGGGTAACCACTCATCAGCCCTGCAGAAGGCTCATTCTCAACTGTCACTGCCCAGAACTTTAACTTGTGCTCAGCATAGGCATCCAGGAACCTAGCAGGAGAAAGGACAGGAGTGGTCATGACCAAGAAAATGGACCACGGCCCTCTGATGTTAGAGTGGGGACAACTAATAGGCCCAATCTGGAAGGCCAAGAAGGTAGGAGAGGCAGGTATGGAAGTGGCACCAGGTTGAGGGGTAGGACATGGACCAGATGCCTAAAGAGAAGGCAGGTCCAGGCTACATGGCCTTGCTGATTCCTTACTTTTTTTTTTTTTTCTCTGATCCCTTACTTGACAAAGTACTTGGCCCAGGTCTGGTGGTAGATGTCCCCTGGCGTCCCCTTGAGTGTCCCCTTCCCATTCACTGCCCCATTGGTCTTGAGCCAAGTGGGTGATGTCCAGGGACTGGCGAAGAGTGAGACAGGACGCTGGGACATTTGCAGGGCTCGGTGAATCAAGGGTATCTAGAAACAAAGGTAGTGAGGAGAGAGACACCCAGAGGTGGAACACAAACCAGCCCAACCAGTGCATCAGGTCCAGCTATCAGCCTGCACCCTACCACCCCTGGGACAAAACAGCAGCAGGAGAAGGTTCTATATCCCTCTGCAGAATGCCCTAGCTGGACCCTCTCGATCCCCAGACATGAATGTCAGCAGAGCCACAGGCAATCAGAATGCCCACCTTGAGCTTGGTATCTTCTTCTGTGAGGCTGAAATTGTGCAACTGGAAGTCATCAGGGGTGTCATCATAGGTATAGGTGCGGATGGAGAAGTCACAGCTAGCCATGGGTACCCGGATGATGTTATATTCAATCCCTGCAGTGGATGACCAAGATATGGGAGTCTGAATCAATAGGAGAATATGGAACATGGCTTATCACTTGCCAGTCTTCAGTAGAGTCTTAAGACCAAAGAGAATGTGGGTGCCAGTTTGGGGACCGTGGAGGCCACCACCTGGGTAAAGCACAGGTCCTCTGAGCCTGACAGTCCCATGCATTTATTTTTTTTTTTTTTTATGTTTTTATTTTTCTTGGTACTAGGAATTGAACTCAGGACCTTGCGCTTCCCAGACAGGCACTTGTGCCACTGAGCTACATCCCCGGCCCAAGTCCCATGCATTTAGCAGAACCCTAACAGGGTAATCTTATTCTAGTGGCATTAAGGAACCAAATGTTGCTAGGTGTGATGGCGCATGCCTGTAATCCCAGCACTCGGGAGGCTGAGGCAGGAGGATCACTGCAAGTTTGAGACCAGCCTGGGCTACAAAGTGAGCTCAGGGCCAGCCTGAACTCAAGAGCGAGACCCTGTCTCAAAAAGGAAAAAAAAAAAAAAAAAAAAAGAGGAACCAAATGTCAGAGAAAGGTGAAAGGGTACAAGGAAGGGTCAAAGAAAAGTGTTGGTTGCATTGTGTCCTCTGGTCCCACCCCTCCTCACCTTCTTTAGAGAAGTATGATTTCAGTAGCAAATTCTGGGCAGGGGGTGACAGGGCGAGGATATTGAGAGCAGCAGCATCTGTCATGGCCCCTCCAAATCCTTTCACTTTCTGGAACTTCTCTTCTGGCTGCAGGGTCAATAGAAGCCCTGAGGACACCAGCAGGGAAGAAAGGGTGTCAGTGTCCAGCAAAGAAACTCCACATTGGTCACTGGCATTGGTGACTTAGCTCCGGGAGGGCTGAGCCTGGTGGAGGGGGTGGTGAGGGAGTGGTCACCTGTGCCGGTGCGGTTGGCCTGGAAGTCACCCACACTCAGCTCCATCCGACGTCCACTGCGCGTACTCTCATAGCGGCTGAAGGTCCCCAAGGCTGGGAGGGTCAAGGGATCAAGAGAGTCGCAGTACGTAGCATTGCAGACACAGACCACTGAGCTGTAGCCAAAGCTTTTAGGGACACAGGGGTAGGCACCTGGAAGGAAAGGAAACAGGCAGAAGAGGCAAGAGCAGGGCACAGGTAAGGGCAACAGTCACGCTAGTTAGGAGACAGGACAGTGGTTTCAAATATCCCCTCCCTCGACCCCCATCCTAACGCTGGTCTCAATCACTCCCCAGAGTTTATCCAGTGCCTACAAGGAAGTTCACCATGAATACACTGGAAGGCTAGCAAAGGACCACAGGGTGGGACCACACGGTGCTCTTCTCCTTGGCATTCTTACCTGATGCCCATGCCACTGCCTGAAGCAGGAGCAATCCCGTGAGGCTGGCAGCCATGATGCCTACCCTGCCCAGGCATTTGGGATGTTCCTGAGAACAGAAAGAGGAGTAGCTAAAAGGCAAGTTCTGGGCTGGGGATTTAGCTCAGTGGCACAGCGCCTGCCTGGTGAGTGCAAGGTTGTGAATTCGATTCCCAGTACCGGGAAAAAAAAAAAAAAAAAACAGAAGGCAAGTCCTCTCCAGCCCTCAGTCAGCTACCCTCCTGGCGAGGGCTGGGTGTCGATGGGTGTGCACAACCCAGCTTTCCACCTTGATTAGGAATGGGACAAGGTCCAAAGTGCAGGGCGCAGCCCTCCCTGGAACCCCTCTGCTGGAGACAGCTTTCTGCCTACCCCAAACAAAGATTCACCTTACCCCTCTTCCCATCCATTTCAACTTCAACCCCTCCCTCTCTTCATCTGCTGAAAAAGCCACAATGGCCTGCTTTCACAGTCTGCCACTTGCCGGGCACAGTCGTGTAATTCTGGCTACTTGATTAGGACTGTAATCCTGACTACCTGGGAGACTAAGGCAAGATGACTGCAAGTTTGAGGCCATCCTGGGCAACTTAGTGAGACCCTATCTCAAAATAAAATTAAAAAGGCTGGGATGTAGCTTGGTATATGCTGGATTCAATCGCCAGTACCAGGAAGAACAAAAGGAGAGAGGGTAAGACAGAGAAAGAGAAGATATCACAATGATTGGGATTCCTGGTTCACTTACCTCTATGGAAGGACCTGAAAACTCCATCACATCTGGTTACTGGATGAAGAGAAGCCTGCAGGAGGTCCAGAGTCTCGGAAAGATGAGCGGATTCACGAAATAAAAACAAGTATGCACGTATATACTGCAGCCATAGGGACCTGACTAGCCCTGCAGGTCAATTCCGGTCCTGTAAGGATGGATCATGTGATGACAATGGGAGGGTCACATGATACAGGAAGTGAGGCAATCGCAGCCATATTTGTAATGGGCAAATGGCCTTTTTTTTTTTTCCTTTCAAAACAGGGTCTCACTATGTAGTTTAGGCTGACCTTGAACTCACTATATAGCCCAGGCTGATTTGACTCACAGCAATCATTCTGCCTCAGTCTCCCCAGTGCTGGGATTATAGACATGTGCGACCACACCTGGCTCGACAATTGGCCTCTGGCAGAGAGGTGCGAATAATAATTTTGGGAAGAGCCTAGAACAGAGATTTCAGTGAAGTTAAGTTGAGCCTCTGAATTCCCAGAGTAGGTGAAACACAGCAGGCACATCTTGAGAAAAAATGGAAAGTGAAACTAATAAGGGCTGGTGCTATAGCTCAGCAACAGAACATTTGCATAGCACCTACAAAGCGCTGGGTTCAATCCCCAGCCACACAGAAAAAAAATGTGATGCAGTAAAAAAGGGGCTCGCGCCTCAAAATGCTGAAGCCACAGAGAGGGGTCTGTGTGTGTGTGTGTGTGTGTGTGTGTGTGTGTGTGTGTGTGTGTGTGGTCCCAGGAATTAAACTCAGGGCCTATTGAAAGCTAGGTAGGCACCTTACCACTGAGCTACATCCCTAGACATTTAAAAACATTTTTTAAAATTTTTTTTTGTCTTTTTGAGACAGGGTCTCATTATGCAATTCAGGCTGGCCTTGAGCTTACTTTGTAACCCAGGCTGGTCTTGAACTCCCAATGGTCCTCCTGCCTCAGCCTCCCAAGTGCTGGGATTACAGGTGTCTGTCCACCATGCCCAGCTCTTTTTTTTTTTTTTTTTTTTTTTTTTTTTTGAGATAGGGTCCTGCTAACTCATTAAGTTGCTTGATCATGCAATCTTTCTGCCTCAGCCTCCTGAGTAGCTGGAATTACAGGTATGGGCCATAGTGCCTGCCTGACAGGTTTAAGATCCAATCTTTGCCCTAAAAGAGGCCAATGAGGCACCAGAATCAGACACACATATTTACAGATGAGGACAGAAGTGGTAACATATGTATCTGGAGAGTTACCTGGGATTCACAGGAAATGTCCATGAGTTTAGAGTAATCCAGAAAGGCTTCCCAGAGAAGAAGGAGTTACTAGCCACAGAGGTACAGGGAGAGTGGCACCTGGGATGAAGGTAGCCCGAGGAAATTTGTGGTTGGTGATGCACCTCTCTGGGCCCCTCTCCTTTCATCATCAGATGTCCCGGCTCAGAAACGGTAGTGTGCTGGGGGCTGGCAGGATGGCACAGTGGAGACCACTCGCCTCCCTCGAGTTTTCAAAGCCTCGGAATGGAGCCCCAGCATCACATTGCAAAACAAAAGAAAAAACAAATAAGACCCAAATGGGAAAGTGCTATACAAAGTTAAATCCTCGGGGGACCCACCGAGGGGCTGTCTGTGATGCTGATCCACGAAGCACATCAAATGAGGGTTAGTGGGAGGGGCACACACAGTCCAGCCTGCCTAACTCCAGCTGTCAGTCTATTGCCTCACTGTGAGACAGGAGCAATCCCACAAACTCACAGGTTACCACTGGCATCAGAGAGATAAGCACTGTGCCGGGGGCACAGTAGACACTGGGAACTACTTGTTTATGTTGTTGTTGTTGTACTAGGGACTGAACCCAGGGTGTTACGCTGAGATACATCCCCAGCCAGCCGTTTTTATTTTTGTTTAGTTATTTTCTTTGAGACAAGGTCTCATGAAGCTGCATGAGCTGAGTTCAAACTTACAATCTTCCTGTCTCAGCCTCCCAGAGTGCCGGGATTTCAGGTACTGGCCACCATGCCCGCCCATGCCGTACACTTTCTGTATGAGTCCTTTTATGTATTCTGAATTATCTCAGTGAAGCCCTTCTAAGACACACTCCATGTATAGTTGACCATTTCTTCTGGGGTCCTAGCATATTTTAATTACGTATAGCCTCAGTGAGATAAGCAAGGTTTGAATCCTGGCTCCAGCATTTATTGGCTGTCTGACCACTAGTCAATTTCTTAGTCACTCTCAGCCTACCTCCCACCCATAAAAGGGGAGTGATAGATCCTCTCTCACAGGATTAATTGGGGGTGGAAGTATGATAAATGTGTATTTAGTACATTGCTGGCGCCTTATGTCACAACCAGCAGTGCTTAGGAAAGAACTGAGTTCCTTGAAGGAAATGTCTTGCTCATTCTTCTTGATTTCATATCCTTGTCAAAAGGCCGGTCCACTCCAGTTAGAGTTCTTGTTTTTCCAGGAAGCCCTGGGCAGGATTTAGAAGGGCAGGTACATCACTTCCAACCCATTCCATTCAGCTCATTCACTTCCTCCAGCTCATTCATACCCCACCTGGGCTGGTGTGTGTTAGGCAAGTGCTCCGCTGCTGAGCTACATCTGTAGATATTTCCTGAGCCATTCTCCATCTGCCCCTGCCTATTCTGTTGGGTTTAGAGCCCCCGCTCCTCCCTATTTCTCCAGTGGACCCAGTGGAAGCCTCTTGTTTCTCCTTCTACTCCTCCTCCTTTTATCCGCATTATTTTCAGACAGGGTCTGGTTAAGTTGCCACGTTGCCCTTGAATTTGAAATCACCTGCTTCAGCCTTTCTAGTAGCTAGGACTGCAGTCACTGTGCCCAGTTTGCCCCTTCTTCTTACC
>NW_004955545.1:1693102-1705615 GCF_000276665.1 Chinchilla lanigera
AAACAAACAAACAAAAAAGGCTAGGGAATATAGCTCAGTGTAAAGGCTCTAAATTCGATCCCCAGTACAGAAAAGAAAAAAGTTTGAGGCCAGCTTCAGCCCTGTCTCTAAAAAGGAAAAAGGAGCTGGTGTGGTGGTGCACGCCTGTAATCCCAGCACTTGGCAGGTTGAGGCAGGAGGAGCGCCTTGAGTTCAAGGCCAGCCTGAACTACATGGTAAGGCTGACAAAATAAACAAATAAAAGGAACAGTTAACTCAGAATTTGTCTTTCTTGTATTTTCACTTGGGGGGAAGGGACTCACTCCTGGGGATTGAACCTAAGCCTTTACACTGAGCTACAATCTCCAGCCACCATCCCCCACCATGGTTTTCTTTCTTTCTTTCTTTCTTTTTTCTTTGGGACAGGTTCTCGCTGTGTAGTTCAGGCTGGCATCAAACTCCCAGCAACCCTCCTGCCTCAACTTCCCAGAGTGTTGGGATTACAGGTGTGTACCACCATGCCCAGCTCTGAACCTGTCTTTTCAATGTCTGTTTTCTGATCTGAGGACATCCCACGCTTTTTGATTATGGACACCAGAAATGACTCTACTGTCCTTAGGAAGCTGAGGCAGGAGAATCAATACAAATTTGAGGCCAGTTAAGGCTACAAAGTCAGTTCAAGACCAGACTAAATTACATACCAAGACCTTGGTATGTAGAAACAGAAATCAACCAATAACAAATGCTGGTGGGGCAGCAGAGGAAAAAGAAACCCTTCTCCACTGTTGGTGGGAGTGCAGACTCGTGCAACCTCTATGGAAATCAGTGTGAAGATTCCTCAAAAAAACTAGAACTAGAGGTTCCATTCAACCCAGCTACTCCCCTTCTTGGTATCTTCCCAAAAGAATTAAAAGCATCATACAACAGTGATATATTGTACACCCATGTTTATAGCAGCACAGTTTGTAATAGCTAAATCTTGGGAACAGTTCAAATGCCCACCAACCGACAAATGGATAAAGACAATGTGGTTCTTTTATACAATGGAGTACTACTCTGCCATAAAGAACGATAAACTTGAAACATTTCTAGGTAAATGGATGCACATTGAGAACATACACTCAAGTGAAATAAATCAGACACACATGTGTAAATACCAAATAGTTTCTCTGGTGTGAGAAACAGAAAGTGTAAGTAAGGACCAAAACGTATAAAAGATATTGTGCTTTGGGTTTTTTTGGTTTTTTTTTTCCGGTACCGGGAATCAAACTCACGACCTCGTGCTTGCCAGGCAGGCACTGTGCCGCTGAGCTAAATCCCCAGCCCTACATAGTGAGTTCAAAGCCAGCCTGAACTGCATAGAAGAGTCTCTGTCTCAAAACAAAACAGAAAAGGTACTTGTACCTCAGATGCTCAGTTCTCATTTTTCTTGAGCTAGAAGAGCAAAAACATTTTTTTTTTCCTGTGCTAGGGATTAAACCCAGGGCCTCTTGCATGCTAGGCAAACACCCTGCCATGGAGCTACATCCCTTTTTACTATTTTGAGACATGGTCTCACTAAATTGCCAGGCTAGCCTTGAAGCTGCCATCCTCCTGCCTCAGCCTCTGGAGTAGCTGGGATTACAGGGACACACCACCATGCTTGGCACATAGCCAATCTTTGATGAGTGCTTATTATGCATACTACCCTGATAATTCTGTATGACAGATGAGACAACTGAGACAGAGGGAAGTTAGAGGCAGGGCCACACCTACATTCCTATCTGTGCCACCCTAAAGCTCAAGGTGATCTGAACCATTAGGTCATAGAATCATGCATGTGTTTCAGGAATATATTTTTAGTCTTCCTCAAAGGCTGTAACAGTTGTAAAAAGCAAATACCACTGTGCTTATTTTTTTGAAGCTTAATGCTCTTTGCTCAAGCACAAGCATAGAAAGAAATGCTCAGCCAGGTGTGGTGGTGCATGCGTGCAATCCCAGCACTCGGGAGGCTGAGGCAGGAGGATCATTGTGACTTCGAGACCAGCCTGGGCTACAAAGTGAGCTCAAGGCCAGCCTGAACTGCATAGCAGACCCTGTCTCAAAAAGGAAAAAAAAAAAAAAAAAAAGAGAAATGCTCAATGTTGAATGAATGAATGAATACATGAATAAGTTAACCTACAAACCAGCCTTCAGTATCCAAGGTCCTGCTTGTCCTTAGTGTGTTTTGAACTTCAGGAAGAGCGACACTAACTCTGATAAGAACAGATACTGCACTTGATTTTAGCCAAACGGCCAAGAAGTGATGCCAGCTCTGAGAGATACAACTCTCTGAATGTAATTACTTGTGCAAGGGAGAACTAAGGGTGGAACAGAACCAGTGTATAGAAATGGAAATTCAGCTGGGGACATAGCTTAGTGGCACAAGCGCCTGCCTGGCAAGTGCAAGGTCCTGAGTTCGATTCCCAGTGCCAAAAAAAAGAAAAGAAACAGAAATTCAGTACTGAATACTTGAGACCCTGCTCCTGTGCTCCTGACAGCTTCGATCCTCCTGCACAGAGGTGGAAGGGGCTCAGAGCAGGTGATGTTTTGGGAAGGTGTTTTGTGATTTTAAGGTTCCATAGAGATGGTTGGATATTTTTTCTTTCTGGTACTGGGGATTGGTTTTTTGTTGCTTGGTTCATTGGTTTTGGTTTTTTCAGACAGGGTCTCGCTATGTAGTCCAGGCTGTCCTTGAACTCACTATGTAGCCCAAACTGGCCTCAAACTCATGGTGATCCACGTGCCTCGGCCTCCCAAGTGCTGGGATTACAGGTGTGCACCACTACACCTGGCCTCAGGTGCAGGGGATTGGAAAAAGGAGTTTATATGTGCTAGGCAACTGCTCAACCACTGAAACACTCCCACCCACCCCCTTTTTACTTGAAACAGAGCCTCAAGGGTGGCCTCGAACTTGCAACTCTCTTGCCTCAGCCTCCCAGGTAGCTAGGATCACAAGTGTGCCCCAGCCATAAGTCTGACTAGATGGCAGGAATTACTGTTGTCACTGTCATTCGGCCTCTCTCGTTCCCTGCAGGTAGTCAAAGGAGTCTTCTGTCTGAGACCTCTAACCTCACCCTGTTCCTGCTGGTCTCCATTCCATGTCTCTTATTCCCTTACAGAGGGGCAAATGCAGGGCGTCGGCCTGGATGGGCACCGTGTGACTCAGACAGGATTTCAGCCCTTGCTTCTGTGCTCATTAGATACAAGGTCTAACCTTTCAGAGCCTGTTTCTTCATATCCAAGAACATTTTTCCTCAAGCGCTGCCATGTGGAATGGTGCGTGCAATAACCTCATTTACAGCCAAATGCCATCTGACCCTCCTGCAGCGCGTAACCGATCTTGCTGTGGTCACCAGGATCTTCCTGGTGAAGTTCTTGCCCTGTACGACTTGACCTTTAGCTCAGTTGACATTCAGTCGCTGCCTTCCTGAAGCAGCGCTCTGGTTTTCCAGACTCTGCTGCCCTGATCTGGTTTCCAGCCTTTCCTCCTTCTCATTTATTTATTTATTTTGTCTTTTTGAGACAGGGTCTTGCTATGCAGTTCAGGCTGGCCTTGAGTGCACTTTGTAGCCCAGGCTGGTCTCAAACTTGCAATAATCCTCCTGCCTCAGCCTCCCGAGTGCTGGGATTACAGGCCGTGTGCCACCATGCCCGACTTGCTCTTCCTTCTTTACAGGCTTCACTTTCTTTTTCTTTTCTTTTTTTTTTTTTTTTTTTGAGACAGGGTTTTGCTATGCAGTTCAGGCTGGCCTCAAACTCACAGCAATCCTCCTGCCTCAGCCTCCCAAGTACTGGGATTACACGCGTGCACCACCACGCCAGGCTTTTCATCTCTTTTCTGTCTGCAAACTCTTCAGGTTTGTCTCAAGTCTCACATTTTATCACCCCAGGAGATAACCCCATGGCTTTGATTACTTTACAGTTGTTTTAGGTTCCAAAATCTCCACTTCCAGTTCCAACTTTCTTTTTTTTTTGTACTGGGGATTGAACCCAAGTCTATCTGAGCCTAGTGCATTTCTACTGATCTACATCCCCAGCCCTTTTTCATTTTTTATTTTAAGACAGGGTCTCCCTAAATTTTTTGGCCTGGGTGAACTTGTGATCCTCTTGCCTCAGCCTCCTGAATCGCTGGGATGACAGCGGTGCACCACTGGCCCAGCTCCACTCTTTCTGCTTGTCTGACGGTCCGCCTGAGCCTACCCTCTGCAGCGCACCTCTGGGCATCCCAGGCCTCTCTGCCCGGCTGGCCACAGATCTCCTTGTTCCCCAGCCAAGCCTCCCACCCTCCTCCACGAACAGAACCCTCCTTCCAAGACCGGACGCGGCCAGATCCTGCCTCTCCCCATTATTTCCCCCTTAGAACACCAGCGCGCTGAGGCTCTGATCTCCACTTTCCTTCTCCCAGCCTCTCTCAAGAACTGGGTGGGCGGGGACGCGGCCCGGGTGCAGCCGGTGCTTAGCGTATGTACAGCCCCGGGTCTGAGCCCCAGCAGGCGCAGCACACCACACACACACCCCACACACAGAGAAAAAGAAAAAGAATTACTGCATTATCTAACTAAAACCCCAATTCTGAAACTACTACTTTCCCTCTCAACCCCCGCACCGCCTATAAGAGGGTGTGGGAGCGGAACCTCTGCCATCCTTTTCTCACCTTTCCCCTTGTGCCGCCTCCTCTCCAGACCACACTGCATCTTGTCCCTGCGGCCCCCTGTACTCTGCCTTCAACATCTTCCACTTAGCATGCACTTGACCACCACCGGGCTACACCCCCATCCCTTCCTCCCTCTGGACAAAAAGAATAACTATGCATCCTGAAGGGCTCCGTGGTAGCACCCTTGCCCACACACTGAGCAAACATCACTTGGGTATCTATTGTGCATAAGGCTCCCTTCCAGATTCCAGGGATTCGGCCACAAATAAGATGATAAAGTCCCTGATACGTTTGCCTTTTTTTTTTTTTTTCTGGTCTTTTTGAGACAGGGTCCAGCTGTGCAGCTCAGGCTGGCCTTGAGCTCACTTTGTAGCCCAGGCTGGTTTCAAACTCCCAACAATCCTCCTGTCTCAGCCTCCCAAGTGCTGGGATTACAGGTGTGCGCCACCATGCCCCGCTAGTCCCTGGTATGTTGCAGTTATAGTCTAGTGAGGCCAGTAGGCAAAAAACATAATTTCAAGGTAAGTGTGTGGTCCAGGCCTATAATCCAGCACTCTGGGAAGCTGAGGCAGGAGGCTCACAATTTCAGCCTAGCCTGGACAACTCAGAAACTTAGTGAGACTCTGTCTCAAGAGGTAGGTTTTGGTGCCTGGAAACGTAGTTCAGGGCAAAGGCTCCGGGTTCAGTCTCCAACACCAGACACACACACACACACACACACACACACACACATACCATGCCCGCAGACACCCACATGCAAGCTCAGTTCAGGTGGTGACAGCTGTGAAAGAAATAAATCAGAGGGGCAGGGAGTGCTGGAGTGGCAAGGGCGGAGTGGCCGCAGAAAGTGAGTCTGGGGAAAGTGGGAGGCCAGATCCTGTGGGGCCTGGGTGGCCACAGTGAGGACTCTGAACTCTGAGCTAAGATGGAAATTCACTGGAGAGCTGGTGCAGGGAGGCAGCAAGATCAGATTTATGTTTAGAAGATCATTCTGCCTACGGGGTAGAAATCAAGTGCAGAGGGAGACCAGCATCAAGGCCAGCCTGAACTACAGAGCAAGACTTTGTCTCAAAAAACCAAAAGAAAAAAAAAAATCTTCCTTTACACACACACACAGACACACCGTCCCGTAACACAGGCACACAGCCCTCCCATCTCTTTGACACTCTGATCTCTTTGACACTGATCACTCTGATCACAGTTAAAACCAAATGTACAAAGGACTTAATGTCTGATCTAGCGCCCTGCTCATAAGACATTGACTATAACAGTGATCTGCTAGGTCGGCTGTCTACTGCCCTCCCCCTGCTTACTCCGGTAGGGTAGGGACTAGTATATCCTGGATCCCTGCTGTATTCTCAGGACTGGCACAGCGCTCAGTGAACGTTTGTCCAATGACTGAAGAATGTATAAACTATATAACCTTCTTCCCCCTCCACCCCTCAAAAAGGAACTGCACAGGACTTGAATATTTTATCACTTCTTCTTTGTTAGTAAAATGAAACTGCAATTAATAACAGTGATGACGAAAAGGTTAAGCACAAAAGTAGGGAGGGAAGCGGTTAAGAACCGAGGGGCACAATCTCCAATCCTCCTACCGTCGGCGCAGTGAAACAGCAGCCCCAACCGGAGGCGCAGGGAAAACCCCTTGCAGCCTTCAGAGGCAAGTGGGCGGGGCGAGAAGCTGCGCCTAGGGGAGGCAGCGCCGGAAGCAGCTGCAGCACCGAGATGCGCAGTCGCAAACAAGCGGCCGGGGCGGGGTCAGGCCTCTCTCGGAAATGGAGATTGACGTTTCCCTGGAGGCGAGACTCAAGACCCTTCCGCACTTCTCATTGGTTCTGCTGGAGCCGAACAACTTTCCCTCACCCAATGTAGCCCAATGCGAAAGCAAGAGTATTCGTGATCTACGCTAGGAAACATTGGGTCAGTTGACAACGAGGAGGTACTTCGTAGAGGGGATAGAATTGCCACCGTGACTCCACCCCACCCAAGCTGAGCAAGATTCCTTAGGGAGCTCGAGATGGGGTACATCTAGTGCCAACACGCTGTCCCAGTGGGAAGCCCCGGGTCCATCTCTTTTATCTCGTTTAGTCATTTTGGCTGCCTCCCACCCTTTCCTGAGGCTGTGTTGTTATTACGGTGAATTATTCAAGAAGCTTTGCAGGCTGACGCCATCTGTGGACAGTGCCACTCCCTTTTCCCTACCTTGCCTGCAGGGCATTACGGTGGCCCGGCAATCGGAGGGTCCTGAAGCTTTTCTTAGAAATTCTTTGCCAGGCAGGCGTTTGTGCCTCTGAGCTATATCCCCAGCCCAGATTTTCTTTTTCTTTCTTTCTTTTTCTTTCTTTCTTTCTTTCTTTCTTTCTTTCTTTCTTTCTTTCTTTCTTTCTTTCTTTCTTTCCTTCTTTCCTTCTTTCCTTCTTTCCTTCTTTCCTTCTTTCCTTCTTTCCTTCTTTCCTTCTCTCTCTCTCTCTCAACAGGATCTTGCTATGTAGCCCAGGCTGGGTTCCAACTCACAGAGATCCTCCCGCCTCAGCCTCCCATGTGCTGGGATTACAGGCGTGCACCACTGCGCCCCACTCAAATCCTGAAGCTTTTCACAAGATCCCTGCCTTGCCACTTTAGACATTTAAGTGTCTGTTGAGGCCCTGCTGTGTGGTAGGTACAGTGGTGAGCAGGTCCCTGCTCTTGGGAACTTATATTCTATGGGACAACACAAATATATAAACAGAAAACAAGGTAATTTTCTTTTTAACGGTATTACATGGCTTTTCAATTCTAGAATTTAGTGACACTTCATTGCATAAAATCAGTGTTCTCACAAGTTTATTTTATTTTATTTTATTTTATTTTTGTCCTTTTTTTGAAACAAGGTCTCAGTATGCAGTTCAGGCTGGCCTTGAGCTCACTTTGTAGCCCAGGCTGGTTTTGAACTTGCAATGATCCTCCTGCCTCAGCCTCCCAATTACAGGTGTGTACCACCATGCCCACTCACAAGATAATTTTAAATAGTGCTAAGTGGTCAAAACAAGCCAGGCCTGTGCCCAGGAGGCTTGTCTCAGGTGCCTGAGGCCCTGGGTTTGAACCTCAGTGCTACAGCAGCATGATGATAGTAACTGGGACACTCAGTGAAAGTGGAGCCAAGGCCTCACTTAGGTGAACCTACTAGTCACAAGGCAAAGTGTTTCAAACCTGGGAACAGCAGGTGCAAAGGTCCTGGGGTTTGGAGGCAGCTTGGTAACAGCATGGACCAGGTTGGAGATTATTTTAAATATAATGGGAAGGGGCTGGGGATTTAGCTCAGTGGCACAGCGCCTGTCTGGCAAGCGCAAGGTTGTGAGTTCGATTCCCGGTACCGGAAAACAAACAAACAAACAAAAAAATATATATATATAATGGGAGGCCAACAGATTCAGGCAGGGCCTAGATAGAACCAGGGCCTGGATGATTCATCATCACTTGAGGAGTGGAGAACGAATTGTTGGGGAGGAGCGCAAATAGACTAATTCAGAGGTTGTGGAGAGGGTGATAGCCTGAACCAGGTAGAGGGGAGGTGGTAAAACATGGATGCATTTGAAATAGGATTGCTGCTGGGCATGGTCTTGCACACTTAAAATCCCAGCACTGAGGAGACTGAGGGCAGGAGGATTACCATGAGCAAAGCCTGGGTTACATAGTGAGTTCAAGGCCAGCATGAACTACATAGCAAGACCTTGTCTCAAAGAAACGAAACAAACAACAAAGGTCTCCTGCCAAGCGTGATAGTACACACCTGTAATCCCAGTACTTGGGAGGCTGGGGCAGGAGGATTGCCACAAATTCAAGGCCAGCCTAGGCTATACAGTGAACTCTCAAGGCCAGTTTGAAATACACAATGAGACCCTGTCTCAAAAAAAAAAAAAAAAATTCGGTGTGAGCTGAGTGTGGTGACACACACCTATGATCCCACCACCTCGAGGAGCTGAGGCAAGATGATTGCTGTAATGTTGAGGCTAGCCTGGGCTACATAGGTCAAATCCAGTTCTAAGTATATGGAGCTGCTCTAAAAAAAAAGAGAGAGAGACAAAGAGAGAGAGGAGAGAAAAGAATTGTGTATCGCCATGCTGTAGCCATGGTGGATTTGAGGTATCCAAGCAGAAATGTTGAGTTGGTAGGCAGGTGTGGTGGCACACGCCTGTAATCCCAGCACTCTGGAGGCTGAGGCAGGAGGATTGCTGCAAGTTTGAGACCAGCCTGGGCTACAAAGTGAGCTTGAGGCCAGCCTGAACTGCATAGCAAGACCCTGTCTCAAAAAAAAAAAAAAAAAAGACCAAGAAAGAAATGTTGAGTTGGAGTTTGGAGCTTGCAGCTTTCAGAGGTCAAACCTGCAGTTACATATTAACACATAGTGTTTTTTTTTTTTTTTTTTTTTTTTTTCTCCGGTACCGGGAACTGAACTCACGACCTTCCGCTTGCCAGGCAGGCGCTTTTGCCGCTGAGCTAAATCCCCAGCCCCAACACATAGTGTTTAAATACATGGACCTCAAACGTGGCGTGGTGGTGAATGCCTATAGTCCTAGCACTCAGGAGCCTGAGGCAGGAGGATCACGAGGTTGGGATACATACATCCTGGGATACATACAGCCTGGGATACATAATGAGTTCAAGGCCAAGTTGAACTACACAGCGAGACCCTACCTCAAAAAATACATACATATATGGATCTCAGCAGGGCCACCAACATAAAAAGTGAATGAGGCAGAAAAGAGGGATGTGAGCTGGGTACAGTGGTGTACACCTATAACCCTAGCACTGATAAGGCTGAGGCAGAAGGATAGCTGAGAATTCGAGAGACCTGGGCTACACAGTGGTAGGCCAGTTTGGACGACATAGTGAGACCCTGTCTCAAGAAAAAAAAAAAGTGCTGTAGAGAGAACCCTGGGGACTGCTGGTGTTCAGCAGTCTAGCACAAGTGTAAAAGCCATGAAAGGATATCCCGGATTGTAGCAGGGAAAATAGTATGATACCTTAAAAGGCAAGAAAGGGGAAAATTTAAAAAGAAAAATGGTGATTATCTGGGTTAACTCCTGCCTTGAAATCAAGTGAGATATAGGCAGAGAAATAATCACGGAAAACTTTGTCCAGAGCAGTGGCTAGCTTGGTGTGGTGGCATACACTTGTAATCCTAGCACTAGGGAGGCTGAGGCAGGAGGGTTGGCTTGGCTACATAGAGGGTTCAAAACCAGCCTTCACTACATAGTGAGATGACCCTGTCTCAGAAAGGAAAAAAAGAAAAAGAAAAAGAAAAAGGAGAAGTAGTACTGGTAGTAATAGTAGTACAGCAAGAAGGAGCCTGATGTCAGTGGGTAAGGAGAGAATAGATGTACAAGAGTGGAGAGGAGGAAGACAGGAAACCTTTTGCTATGCAAAGGAGCAGAGATACAATGTGATTTCTGGCAATAGGATCTTGAGTTTTCCTTAAAAGTCCAGGGGAAAGCTGAGTGTGGTGATGAATGTCTATAATCCCAGCACTCAGCAGGAGAATTGCAGCAAGTTCCAGGCCAGCCTGGGCTACACAGTGAGTTCAAGGCCAGTCTGAACTACATAGACAGACTCTACCTCAGAAAAAACAAGAAGGTTTTTGAAAGTCCAGGAGAAGGGCTGGGATATAGCTCAGGGGCACAACTGCCTGCCTGGCAAGCACAAGGTCCTGAGTTCAATTCCTAATACAAAAAAACAAAGTCCAGGAGAGCCAGGCCAAGTGGCACACATCTGTAATCCCAGCACTCGAGAGGCTAAGGCATGAGGATCACCACAAGTTTGAGGCCAGCCTGGAAGACATAGCAAGACTCTGTCTCAAAATAAATAAAATAAATAAAAATTTAAAAGTCTAGGAGAAGCCAGTTCTGACGGCATACTCCTGTAAATCCCAGCAGCTCAGGAGGCTGAGGCAGGAAGACTGGAAGCTTCAGACCACCCTGGGCTTCTCGGGTAGATCTCTGTTTATGTATTTAGTACAGGAATCGAACTCATGGCCTTACACTTGCCAGGCCGGTGCTGTGCCACTGAGCTATAGGCCCAGCCCCAGATCTCCCCATATTAAAAAACAGAAGTGTCCAGGAGAGAAGGGAACAATTTAAATTTATTGAAGGCTTACTTTTATATTAAGAGCTTTACAAACATTCATCTTCACAATATTTTACTGATCAGGCAAATGAGGTTAAATAACTTGCCCAAGGTCATGCAGCTGGAGGTGGCAGAGCCGAGGCCACCCGGATTTCTGATTCTTCATGCCTGCCTCACCACCCCACTGCACAGGCACAAATGCCCCTCGACTTAGATGCCAAGACGCGCCTTTCCTTGTCCAGCGTGCTCCTGAGAACGCAAAGAGGCACTCTCAAACTGGAGGGAGTCGGTGCTTTTCCTGTTCCCGCACTGTAAGTGGGGCACCTCCCCCATAGCTGAACTCCTATGCAGCACAGGACAGAAGCTGTCCCGGTCCAGAGGGGCAGAAAGCAGCAGAGGTCCCCAAAGGTAGGAGGGAAAGGGGCACTTTGGGGGTATACAGCAGGTTTCTTTGTGTGCCAGCCAGTGCAAGGAGGCGCTGGGGGCTGCTGGTCCCGCCCGGCTGGTGCCTGTGACCCCAGCACTCATGTGGATCTGTTCAGTGTGACAAAAAGCCCAGGTCAGAGCCCCGTCTCCCGGCTGCCCCCGCTGAGGCTAAGGCTGTGGGGGCGAGTTCCACGCTCCAGCCTGCGACCGGACAGCAGGCGCCGCAGGGAGGAGCCAGAGCTCAGGTCACCACAGCTCCGGAGGTGGAGGCTCTCTCGGCCTGGCTGGCCCCACGGGCTCCGGGGCACCTGGAAGGAACACAGAAGATGGTATGGGGTGGCCCAGCCGGAAGCTCCAGGCTTTCTCAAGGATCTTTCCTGACTCCTCCAATGCCTACCTGCTTATGTCCATGGGCTCCCGTCCCAGTGGGGTCTGGTGACTTCCTGGACATTTGGAGGAAACGAGTGACCAGGCCCCGGCCCGGCCAGCTTCCTTTCAGGTCCCCCAGAGAGTGGGCAGGTGCAGGGCCCGAGGGCAGGGGGACCTTACAGAAGGTGGGCACCGGGCGCCGTTTCTCGGCCGAGCGGGCACGGAGCAACTTGGGGGAAGGGCAGCGGGCCAGGCGGAAGAGGCAGGCTTCAGAGCAGAGCCCTGCAGAGAGACAGCAAGGAGAGAGTGGAATGTGGAGGTGCACAAGGACTAGGTTGTGCCCCCTACCCTTCACCCCAGTTGCCAACTACCTGCCTGACCTGTATCTGCAGAGGAAATGGAGGCAGCTTCTTCCTCAAGCACTTTGGTATAAAGGTCCCTGAAGTCAGCTGAGGAGGAGAACAACAGGGACTGAATGGGGACATTCTGGGCACGTGTGCTCATCCAGCACACTGCCACGCCCCACTTCCAACCAAGCGAGCATTATCTCTGGCCGCACTTGCAGCAACTAGATGGAAGGTGGGGCCCACGGAGACAGCGACTGCAGCGCTGTCGCTACACCACTGTCTTCAGGCTCTTGGCACCCTGGGGCAGTGATGAGCAGTTTGTGTGTCACTTGGCATTATCTGCTTTCTCGGTACCAACCAAGTGGGGCCCTGCTTTGCTTCCCAGGTCAGCCGAGCCTGGGTACCTTCAGTCCGCCCTCGATTACTAGCATTATCTTCTCTCTCAGCAACTCTATAGCACTTTTAGTTGACATGCTGTTATTATACCTGTTTTACAGGTGAGAAACTGAGGCAGAAAGTAGATAGGTAAATAGTGCGAGATTGGGCACTGTGGAACTGGTATCATATACCAAATATTCGCCCCTGCCTGTAATCCCAACACTCTGGGAAGGC
>NW_004955545.1:1706509-1775325 GCF_000276665.1 Chinchilla lanigera
GCCGAGGCAGGGGGCTCTCCTCGAAGGGCCCCCGCAAACCGCAGTCCAGGCTGAGGCAGTAGCCGGCGCGGCTGCGCTGGATGGAGCGGAAGAGCACGTAGTCGACGGAGCGCACGGAGCCCTGCAGCTCCAGCAGGCACGAATCCTCTGACGGGCTGGAACCCCCCGGGAGGTCGCCGATGGCCGACAGCACCAGAGACCCGCTGTCCATGGACACTGTGGGCGGCAGAGGGCGCTGGTAGCACCGCCGGCGTGTCCCCGCCAGGCAGCGCCGCCTTTGGGCCAGTCCGTCTCTAGCTTGTCTCAGAAGAGACAGGCCGATCCAGGGTTCAAGAAGCCACAGCCTTCCTTTGTCCCTAAATCATCAGCTGAGGCCCCGATCTGGCCCTCCTGTCCATGGCATCCCTGCCTCATCCACTCCTCCCCCTCGCTCTCTGCTCACCATCCACAATGGAGGCCACTCGCTCGCACATGCAGGTGCCGTCGTGAAGCTGAGGATCAAACAGAGTGGCCTGCAGAAGATGAGAGAGTCAAAGGTCCACCACGCACACTGGCAGAGCCACTCCCACGCGCTGGACAGAACTCCGAGATCCCAGGCCAGCTCTGTCACTTGGCTGACTTTCCACGTGTGTAACACAGAAGTCGCAGTGCCTGTCCCACCCACCTCACCAGGCTCTGGGGAAGATCAAAGACAGCAGAGGATGTGGTAGGACTACAAAGATCACAAGAACTATCGTTTTCCTGACCCACAACAGCTTGTTCAGGCTCCTCCCCAGCTTCCTGGCCCGCCCCAGGCCCTGCACTCACCTGACTGTCTCCTCGAAGGCCCATGACAGCTTCATAAGAAGGGGGGCAATCAGTAGGATACAGGGGCACAGGGCTGTCCATGGAGCCATTGTATGTGATGCTGGCAGGATGAGGGAGAAGATCAAAGCCTGGAAAGTAACTGCTCCCCACCATTCCAGCCCCAGCCCCAGGCCCCCTTCCTCAGTTCCCCTGTCGGACCCCACCTGGCCTCACCTCTGCGCGTCTGTCTCAGAGCTGCACGTATACTCTGGGGGGTAGTAGGGTGGTGGGGGCACGGGTGGTACAAATTCCTCCAAGTCCAGCATGGTGTGCAGGAGAGGGGCAGGAGCCGAGGACGTACAGGTGAGTGGCCCCAGGGGGCCTGAGACTGAGCGCTCAGGGGCCAGCTGCTGGGGGCAAGCAGGTCAAGCCTGGTTTCTGGGAGTCCAGCTCTTCCTCACCGCCCACACTCTTCTCTCAGCTATGCTACTTTTAGGGCCTGCCTCCCTCTAAGAAGCTCCAGTTCTGCTCCTGTCCTCACATATAACCAGCTCTTCCTGAACCCTGCATCACCCTGAGCCTACCCAGAAATTCTTCCTCCTTAGGGCCTCCCGTCCAGAGTCACCACTTGTGTTCTCTGTCACTTTATCCCCACCTCTATCTAAGGTCTAGACTCTAACCCATCCAGTCCTGCTGTCTACAGCCCCCTCTCTTGGCTCAGACTGGCACCATCACAATTAGCAATTCCCTGTCTTCTCTCCTTGGCCCCCTAAATATCGCTCCAACAGACATATCCAGCAGGTGAGCCACAGCCCCAGGTACCTAGAAGCCAGCCCTCTGGTCACTGGCCCTCAGGCCCAGTCCCAGCACACACATCCCTGGCTCCTCAGGCCCGGCGGATGCTGCCTGGCTCTGGGATGTTCTCACCGTATGCACGAGGTCCAGAGAGAAGATTTGGATGCAGCAGACAATAGCAGACAGGGTGCAGATGATGGCAGCACAAATGGTGAGCCCGCAGACACTAAAGAGCAGGTTCTGCAGCGGAAGAAGGGAGGCTGAGGGGTCTGCAAAGGTATGTGTCCCACATATTCCCAGGCTTCCCGGGAACACTGTGGTAGAGCACTTGCTAGCATGTGTGAGGTCCTGGATTCGACCCCCAGCACTCCCCAAAACAAAACCACATTTTCTGGGCCTGTGAGGATCTGGGGAAGGAAGGCAAGGATGGGAACCAAGAAGATAGGGGGGAAGGACTGCCAGGGATAAGGGGGACGTGCCCACTTACTTTGAGTGCGCCGCGGGCTTCATCACAGGTGGAGTTAGGGGAAATTTTCAGTTCCTGCCCTGGCTCGGGACAGGGCCGGGGTAGGGGAACAGGGGGACAGCACACACAGACCTTTCCATCCTGTGTAGGAGTGGGAAGGGGGAGGTAGCCTGGGTCAGGACAAACTCAAGTGTCCTGCACACCTCCCCCAACCAGTTTGTTCCAGCTCTCACTCCTCACATCTCACCATGGAGCACTGTCGGAAGTCCCGGGCCAGCTGAGCATTCTTGCAGGAGAGAACAGAGCCAGCCATGCTGAGCATGACACAGAGTACCGAAAGCAAGGAGAAGAAAGAGATCTGGGGAAAGAGGGCGCCAGCTCAGGGCCGAGACCTGCATCAGCACCCCTCTGCCACGGACGGAGCCCCCACCTCCATAGACATTTCTGTGCCTGCCTGGCACCAACTGGAAAGCCACTTCCCTTCCTGAGGGCACAGTGGGCCTCCCCTCTGGTGCTGGGCACCTGCCTCCCAGGGGGCACTGGACCCTGGCACCTACCACTAGAGTGAATGGCCGCTTCCAGGACACAATGCCAACTACCCCGGAGAACGCCAGCTGGGGACAGAGTGGGGACAGGCTCAGCCTGGCAGGGGAGGCACCTGAGTAAGCCCCTTGCCACAGGATGCACCCGGCCCTGCCAGGAGGGACAGGACCAGAAGAGGGAGGCAAGGCGAGGCAAGGACACGGGCTTGAAGCTGGTGAGGAGGGGTGGGGCCCAGGAGTCTCTCCCACCCAGTCACTGAGCACCCTGTGTACCCAACTCACCGAGAACCCAGCCCAAGATGGGCAGGACCTCTTGATGCTCTCGGTGGTGGTGACGGAGGAGGCCACCATGCTGAAGGTTACCACCAGGATGCCCAGGAGCACCTGGGCCAGCCCCAGCGTGAGTAGGGCCTGCAGCCAGGGTCGGTGGAGGCGGAGGTGGGTAAGGCCCCTGGTGCTGGGCCGGCTGGTCAGCGAGCGGACGGAGTCGCTAGGCGAGGGCATCATGCCTGCTGCCTGGCTGATTGCGCCTCGCTCGGCACCCCCTGGCGCTTGGGAGCATCTCAGAGGCGCCCAAGGCCCCGTCCTTTCTCCTCTCCACCCACCTCGTTCTAGAGCCCACCCCCTGGCTGGGTCCCTGGGGGCACTGCCCAAGGACTCCAGCTGAGGGGGGAGCCACCGGAGGGGCGTCACGGAGGGACTGCGGGGTGCTCCCTCCCCACCACGGGCACTGGGTGGGCACCCTGCCCGAGGCGGCGATGAGGACGCGGGGGCACCGGCTCATCGCATCTCCCTAGGGCACAAGGGCGCCGAGAAGGGCTGGTCCCAGAGAGAGGAAAGCGCAGCGGTGCTGAGCCGGGAGGGTGGAAAGAGGTCCAAAGAGGAGGGGCTGGGAGACTCGAGGGGCGCGGTCGGGGCGCCCTCAGTGCGCTGCAGGATCCTGGCCGCCTCGGAGGAGGCCGCAGCCCCACCTCGCCCGGGTCGCCCGCCCAGCTCCCGCCCAGCTCCCGCCCAGCTCCCGCCCGGCTCCGGCCCCACTATGCTCGGCTCCCCGGGCTCGGCCGCAGCGGGAGGACACAGAGGCGGGGGTGGGGTGGGGTGGGGTGGGCAGGGTGCGGGGAGGGGCGCGCGGCGCGGTGCACCCCGGGAGCTGTAGTCCCGACTCAGACCCGGTGCGGAGTGCAGGACTAGGCGCCTTGCCTCCCGGCTTTGCCCCGACGCTGGCCGAGCTGCCAGCTGTACTTTAGGGGCCCGCCCAACCTCGCAGGCTCCCAGCTGCAGTTCCCGGCCGAAGTAGCAGGCTCTTGTCATTGATGGGGAAGGGTGGGAAACAAGGTTCGCTGGTGTTTCCCCCCCTCGCCCCGCCAGCGCTGTTTACTCAGCACGGTCCCACCTTCCCTGCGGAGTGCACTGACTGCTTCCACCCCAGTCCCTTCCACAGTCTGCTTTCTCTCAAAGCTTAATTGTAGGATCCCAAGTTTGAGCCCAGCAACCTAGTGATTTAGCAAGAGCCAGTCTCAATGTCTCAAAACAAAAAAAGCGGGTGTGTGTGTGTGCAGGTGTAGCTCCCTGTGAAGGCCTTGGGTTCAATTCCCCAGTGCTTTAAAAGAAAAATGAAAGGCCTAATTTCCAATAAAAACTCAGGAAACAGTTGAGTTCCAGTTCCACTTTCTTTTTATTTAAATAACTGAAGCGACAGCCTTGGCACAGCAGAGGGAAGCTGGGTTGGAGTGTGTCAGCGGTGGCAGGACTGTGGTCTGTGAAGGGAAGGCCAAGCAGTGACCGGGTCACAGTGACCTCCTGGCACCTCCATGTAGGGTTCAGCAGTCATGGCCTTGGAATTGGGGGCACTGTAGAGAAGCCATCAAGTAGTGATGTCTCCCCAGTCCGAGACCTCAGGGATAGGAGCTATATAGGCTCCCTCAAGTGGCAGGGCCAGGGCGTCCCAGACAGGGGTCATGGCCCCCGGAAGGCATTTTCGGCAGCCCCAGCGGCTGCGTTGGCAGCTGCGGTTCGCACTGCCGGGTTGGAGAAGACACCAGCAGCAAATTCTTGCTGGGCCTTCTGAAAGCTGGCACCTGTGCGTCGGTATAAGGAGTGGATCTGCAAGAAGAGGGCAGATGTTACAGCAGAGTGCAGCCACTGCTGCCCCACCCACCCAACTCCAAGGCCGCTCCCAGCCTGCTGCCTCCTGGGCCTGACCCTCTCTGGAAGCACACACGCACTCATACAGTGCCCAGAAGTCCATTAGCTGAGAATTCTCCTAAATGTTCCACTGTGGCCCCTTGGGACCTATGATCTCACCCTCCTGGCCCAGCCTCCCACACAGCCCCTCACCCGCTTCAGCATCACAATTCCCAGCACAGCGATGCCAGTGAAGAGCAGGGCGACCAGCAGCATGAGCACGGCTACGGCAGTGTTGATCTTGAGCGCTACCAGAGCAGCGATCCAGCCACTGTGGGAGGCATGTGCCGGTGAGAAGGGGTGGCTAGGGGCTGGATCTCCATTGTCCCAGCTTCTCCACGGTATGTCACAAACATGCCCTATTCCCACCCCTGCCAGGCTGGCAGCATTCCACAAACCACAATCCCCACGACATCCACTCTTCACAGTTTAATTCCACTTTCTGAACCATTAGCACCCAGCTCTCCAAGTTCTTGTAGGCATCTTCCATGCAAACAGACCGCTCTCTCTTCAGTCATCTTCACATAAGCCTCCTCCAGGAAGCCTTCCCAGATGGACCACATGCCTTCTTTCCCTCAATCTCTGCTGCCCAGTGTTAGCTGGACTCTCATACCGTAAGTATATCCTCTCTGTCCTTAAACTAGCATGTCCCAAGGAAAAACACACCACCTTTCTTTGAACAACCCCTTCCCCAGTAACCAGTGCTGGCTTGGTCTAGAGGATTAGCAGGGAGTGAGGGTGCACCGGCGGCCTCACACACCTGAACCCCCATTCTGGGATGCCAATGGCCTGGAGGACATAGATCACATCTTGAGCGAAGAAAATGAAGAAAAAAACAAAGAAATTGAATGAACTGTCGCTCCTGTAAAGAGAAAAAATGGGGAGGGTGGGAGAAGAATTAGGGCTGGAAAAGCAGATGCAGGGCCTACCCCAGGCCCCACATCACCTCCTCCTCCACTTACCGGAAAGCCTTATACATGGGGCGGTACCAGCACACGAAGGAGCAGGGAGTGAAAAGGAGGATCCAGAGCAGAGAAAGCCCAAAGCCTGAGCCCTTGCTGCTATCCACACAGAAGCTTGCCAGGCAGGCGAGGAAATTCAGGAGAAGAGCCGCAGTGCTGCCTATGGGGCACAGGGACAGTGTGACTAGGGCTTCTGGACTGGAGTGAAGCTCTTTCCCCCACTTCACAATCCTCCACAAATGTGTCATCACAAAGGAAGACAGTTCCTACCTTCATAGGATCAACTTAACAAGGAACACATAACATGCAAATCTCATTTGCACTGATCCCCTTGCAAAGACCTTTATTTATGTGTTTGTTTGAGGAGCTGGATATCCATTCATAGACTTTTTGTATTTTGAGACCAGGTCTCACTAAGTTGCTCAAACTGGCCCAAAATTTGTAATCTTCCTGCCTCAGCCTCCTGAGAAGCTTGAGATTATAGAGGTGTACCACATCTATATGTGGGTCTTTGCACAGACTTTTAAAGAACTCAGAATACAACCAGGCAGTATGGTTGTACTCCCAACTACTAGGGAGTACTACTACTCCTGAGGCAGGAAGATCACAAACTCAAGGCCAGTTTGGGCAACTTAGCAAGACTTCGTCTCAAAGTAAGAAAAGCTCAAGGAATATAGTTCAGTAGTAAGGCACTTGCCTAGCATGCATGAGGCCCTAGATACAAACCACAACACCACCAAAAAAAAAAAAGGAAGAGAAGAGAAAAGAAAAAATTCAGAATATGTCTATGCATAGGGACAAAGGAAAGAGAAGAGGAAAGAACATACACTTGCTAGCAGGCTGGTTGACAGGTTCGAAAAAGTCCTAAATATAATAAAAAGAATAACAGTAAGACTCCTGGAGAAATTACCCTTGTTCTCAAATGCTGAGGAGAAATGAAGTGTCTGGTCCTCAGTGAATGGACTCCAGGGCACTAAGAGATCTACCTGTAACTTCCTTCAAAAAGCTGCTCACTACTCACACATTTAGGTGCTGGGGATTTAGCTCAGCAGCACAGCGCCTGCCTGGCAAGCGTGAGGTTGTGAGTTCAATTCCTGGTACCGGAAAAAAAACATACAAAAAAACCCAAACAAACTACTCACACATCCAGAGGTAGTACATGGTGGACACTGTCTTCTGAAATTCTTGGGGGATCTCCATGGAGATATCTTGGAAAAAGCAGGGCTGGACTGGGCAAAAGGAAGGTAGAGGGGGCCAATTGTTCTGTCGAGCTGTAAGGCACAGAGAACAGGAGGAGCCCAGAAGTAAGACAGAGAGACCAACTGGGGGAATCACCTCCCCTTCCGTCCACCCTCAAGTCCTCCCAATCCTGGATCTCCAGAGACAAGAACAAGTAAAGTAACAGTAGCAAATGTTTATTATTACAACATTTCCAACATCTAAACATTGTACCGCCAGGCCAGGCGTGGTGGTGCACGCCTGTAATCCCAGCTGTCAGGAAGCTGAGGCAAGAGGATTGCCATGAGTTCAAGGCCAGCTTGGACTCTGTAGTGGGTTCAAGACCAGCCTGAACTGCACAGAGAGACCCTGTCTCAAAAAAAGAAAAAAATTTGTGTGAAGTATTTCTCATATACAATTTTAACCCTCACAATAATCCTGTCAAACAGACACAAATATTATTCTTGCTTTAAAAATAAGAAAATCGAGGCACTTAAGATAAAGCACCCAAGGGGCTGGGGTTGTGATCAGTTGTGGAGTGTTGCCTGGCATGTGCAAGGCCCTGGGTTCAATACCAGCACCAAAAAAAAAAAAAAAAAAAGAGAGAGAGCGCAAAAAAAGAGATTAAGTAAGTTGCAGGGCCCATGCTCTTAAGGCCTTTTATTTGCTCCTTCCAAAATACCAGATGCTCTTGCTCATCTACCAGGCCCCACTTACTGGCTGTGCCCCCCAGGGTAACATGTTGCAGCTCTCTTTCCCTGCGGTCCAACTCCTCTGCCTTCCGGTTGAGTTCCTCCTGCTTCTTTAGTAGCTCGGCTGTGGCTGCAGCAGCTGAGGCCTATCCAGCATGAGCAGAAGGTTTAAGGTCTGGGTCCCAGGCCTCCTCCCTCTCCCTGTCCCCGCCTGCACATACACCCCTGACCTGAGTGCTGTAGGAGCCATAGTTCTTGGGTTCTGTGGGGCTGAGCTTCCTCGAGGACTGTAAAGAGGGGGCTGAGGGTGGAGGCAAAGGTGCAGGTGCAGGGGTAGGGGCAGGAGGCTCGTAAGCTGGTGTCGGCTGTTGGAGAAAAGGCCTTGGAGATCATCTGGTCCCTCATAACACAGAAATATAGAGCCTATTTCAAAATCTTTAGAACCAGGATTCATTAGGGCAATAGCTCTTCTCCTAGTTGTTAGGAAGCTAATGCTTGTGTTCAATGTATGTTGAACTCTTTTGTGACCTGCAGCATCCCCGAACACAAGTCAGATTAAGTTCTTCACCAAACACTCAAAGTACACAGTGCTCTACACACCCACTCCCTTAACTTCTTAAACTATTCTCTATCCTGAGGAACAGTCTAGTCCTCCACATCCTTGCCTTCTAACTGCACACCCATCAACACTTTTCTCAACCCTAACCAGCCCCGATCTTGACCTTCTTCAGAAGTGTTTCCCGATAGCGGCTTGGTTCAGGCCCTACCAGACTCCAGGTCCTTCCAAGACTGCCTTTTACAGCTCAAAGGACCAGGCATCTATGGAGGACTGGTGTCTCTCAGGGACCTAAGACCACAGTGCTTCCTCTGTCCTCTCCATGCAGCCAAGTCCCCTGTCCCCAAAAAGGGCCCACTGGCATACTCTGCCCTTCCTGGTCCTGTGTTCTCCAGAAGCTCACCTCCCGGGTCTCAAAAGGGTTGTAGACATCAAGCGTGGCATACTGCGGGCTTGGCCGGTGCTGGATCACAGCTGGGTCCTAAGGATAGAGACCCTTGTTCAAACGGCACTCGGTGCCAGGGGAACTCCTCGGGATCTCTTCTAAACTACCCGTGGCTCCAAGTATTGCACCTTCTGAGCCATGATGTTGTTCCAACATCTGCCTCCAAGTCCATCGCCCTACGCCCCAGCACCTCTTCCTTACAGGAAATCGGCCGTCCTCTCCAAGTATTCACTGGTCTGGAGCCACCGTCACCCCCCACGTGGCGGTACCTCCCCAGATCAAATGTCATGAGTGGGCTTACAAGTTAGCCCGACCCTACAGAACCGGGAAGAATCAACCCTACTGGCCAAAGAAGGCCGGCGCGAGTCACCTGAAAGGGGTTGTCCAGCTCGCCGGACTCGGCGAACGGGTTTCCGCCGTCTCTGTTCTGAGCCATGTTTATAACTGCGGGCTCCGCCGCCCCCTGCCCTCCACGCCCCTGCCGCGGCAGTGGCGGCAGCGGTGGCCCTCAGCTCCCTCCGCTCCTGTCGGTCCGCCCCGCTCCTCTATGCACGGATTGGCTGAACCAACCGGAAGGATTTTAAGGATGCCCGCAGCCACAACGCGCCGCGCCTGCGCCTTGACCAAAGGCAAGGAGGGAAGTGCCCCACGTGACACTCTTAACTCAGCGCCCGCAGTTCAGCTCTGCCCCTTCCCTCACGTGACTTCTTTCGAACAACGAACTACATTTCCCAGGCGGCCTCGCGCCACAAACCCGGCCCGCAGTCTGACGCGAACCTTCTGCTTAGTTGAGGCAGAACTGCTAGGAGCCCAAGTACAAGTTTTGGGTCTTTAATTTTACCCAGGAGTAAGGGGAAGGAACCTAATGGCTTCAGCGAGACCTCTCCCAAACCTCGTTATTCCGTATCAGATAACTGCCACCTTCCATATCAGAGAAATGCGACTTGTCCCCATTTTAATTGCAAGAAAAGCTCTTTCATCCCTCGCTGCCCTCCAGTTACAATGCTGTTACTTTACTCTGGCTGCTTGGCTAAGGACATTTTGGACGGTAAGTGCAACTCTCTTCATACCCAAACTCTGAGAAGCTCATCCCCCCCACCCCAATATCCCCAAACCTGTAACTCCGTGGAAGGGGAGGTCAGATGAAGCACATCATTTATTTCACAAAGACTGTACAAAATTCCTTATAAAACATGGGGTAGATGCCACCTGGTTACCTGACTCTGCCCCCATCCAACTCCATGTGAGGGGGCAGGCAAGGGCAGGAAGTGTGGATGAACAGCATTATGTACAAGGCAGGGGTTGAAGTGATAGGTACACGTTCTTTCATATTTACACTATTTCACATATTCACAGGTGTACAAGGAGCCAGAGGGCATAAGCTCCGGCTCTGTTCTCTTGTATAAAAAAGCACCAGTGTCCTGGACTGGACACCCACTGCTGTAAGAGCTGCAGAGGGGCCCAGAGCCTGATCGTCACCGACTGATATCCCGACTGGAGTCCCAGAGCTTGGTGTTGGGTGGCTCAGCCCGAAGGCGAGCGAAGAAAGGATGCTGAAGGGCTTCACCCAAGGTCAGCCGCTTAGCAGGTTCATATTCTAGCATGCTTTCAATCAGATCGAAGAGCTGGTGGTGTTCCTCTGCCTCTGATGTCAGATACCGCTGGTGGAGGAGGGCAGGAAAGAGGTGAAGGAGGATGCTTAGAAACCCTGCTTTCATTAAGGATCTACTTGTAACCATTCGGATTGCTGGTTTACCACAAACAAACCATGACCAATGTTTTTCTTTTGGGACCGAATCCAGGCCCTTCCACACTGAGCTATATTCTAGTTTCAGCACGGGCCCTTTTCTTGTTTTTTTCTAAGACAGGGTCTCAATATATATTGCAGGCTGGCCTTGAACTCACTCGTGTTGATCCTCTTGCCTCAGCCTCCTGAGTGCTGGGATTACAGGTATGTGCCACCATACCCAGCTTCCTGGCCCTTTTTAAGACAGGATCTCACCAAATCGCCCAGACTGGGCTCCAACTTGTCCTCCAGCCTCAGCCTCCCAGAGTGGTGAGATTATAGGTCTGTGCCACCATGCCTACTCCAACATTTCTGATATAACAGCTCAATCCGTCTTCCCATTAGCACAATTACTCTTTCATACCCTTTGAAAGGTTTTTCTACTTGTATATCCTTGTCAACTTCAGGAATCTTCCATAGCGCAATAAAATGTAAGTTCTTCAAATGGTAATTTATTTTTTTTTTTTTGCCTAAAGAATCCAGGACACTGCTTTGCGCTCTGTGGTTGTCAAGATTAGGCTGTTTAACCTCCTTACCTTCACAAACCACTCTCCTATTTGTCCTTTACTTTTTTGTCTTTTTGAGACGGTCTCATTATGCAGTTCAGGCTGGCCCTGAGCTCACTTTGTAGCCCAGGCTGGCCTTGAACTCGTAAGGATCCTCCTGCCTCAGCCTCCCAGAGTGCTGGGATTACAGGCGTGCACCACCACACCCAGCACTATTGTCCTTTACTAACCAAAGATTTTGTTTTGAGGGGCTGGGGATTTAGCTCAGCAGCACAGCGCCTGCCTGACAAGCGCAAGGTCGTGAGTTCGACTCCCGGGGCGGGGGGCGGGGGGTGGGGGGTAGATTTTGTTTTGAGACTGGGTCTCGCTACGTAGTCCAGGCTGGCCTTGAACTCACAGTGATCCTCCTGCCTCAGCCTCCCAAGTGCTGTGATTACAGGCATGTGCCACCATGCCTGGCAAAAGACGTCTTTTTTCAGTTTTCCTCCCCTCCATTCCTAGCCCTCTGCTTGTGGAGTGCATTCCAGTGGCCAACTGCCTTAAGGAAGTGACTTTTGGGTGCTGGGCACTATTTGTCCCCGCCTGGCTCACCCGAAGTGGTTTGCAGTTTTCACGAACATAACGTCCAGCTGATGTGTTCTCATCCCAATCCAGGCGACCCCGGTAAAAATATTTCTGCTTTCTAGAGAAGGGGAGGTTGCGGAATCAGAAGGTTAAAAGATACTTCTCTTATTTCTCTGTATGAGAGAGTAACTGGGGGAGGTATCAAAGAAAAAATATGATGATGTGAAACACCAGTTCTTCGGAGAGCAAAGGAAAAGGCTTAGGTCCCTCCCACTCAAGGTTTACCTTGTTTTTCGAATCATCCGAGAAGGGATAGGACCCAGGATCCTTTCCATCATGGCTAGATGCTCTCTGTTGTCATGAGTCTGGGAAACAAAGACCAATCTGACCATGCAGCTGAGAAGGGATGTGGAGGATCAACTGCCAGATGGGCATGTGGAGGTGTGAGAAGGCAGGTCCCAGCAGACCCAAGGAAACCAGGCAGAAGAATGCCAGATGGTCAAGACCCCTCCCCACTTACCTGGAAGAGAGTGAAGCCAACATAGTACTCAAAGATGATGCAGCCTATACTCCACACATCACAGGGCTGTGACCAGCCCAATTCTGGGTGGGAATAGGAGAGAACAGGTATTGTAAGGCTTAGAGGGCCCTACGCTTATCACATCACTTCACATACTTAAGACAGCCTGCCCTTCCTTACCAAGGATGACCTCTGGTGCTCGGTAGTGGCGAGTAGAGACAATGGTGCTATGATGCTCATGGTCAAAGGTAGCACTGCCAAAATCTACCACCCGCACAGCTGTGCTCTTCACACTACGCTCATCTCGCTTCTAGGAGCAAAGCAGGAAGTGATGAATCTCTGCACTACAGACCAAGATTCTACCAGCATTCTCCACAGTACTTTAGAGCCTTAAAAAAAGCATCTGACTCAGGTGTGGTAGTGTGTATGTACTTGTAACCCCAGCCTAGGCAACTTAGTGAGATCCTGTCTCAAAACACAACATTAAGAAAAGGGCTAGGGACATAGCTCAATGCAGAGGTCCTAGGTTCAATTCCCAGTACCACATTAAAAAAATAACTCTAGCTTGCTCCATCCCACAGTCTGGAAAATCTCCTGGCTTACAACAGTGGGCATGGAAGGGAACCATGATTATAGAGTTGTATGCAAATATATAAACATGAGGAAGACTACATCTAAGTGACTGGTGTGCTTTTTTTTTTTTTGAGACAGGGTTTTGCTACACAGTTCAGGCTGGCTTTGAAGTCACAGTGTAGCCCAGGCTAGCCTCAAACTCGCTGTGATCCTTGTGCCTCAGCCTCCTGAGTGCTGGGATTACAGGCATACGCCACCAGGACCAGCTGGTGAACTGTTTTTCTGAAAATATGTTAACACATAGCAAAGGCTAAGTGCTATAGATGGAAAGCATTTTTAGCTCTGAGATCTCCATTATCTCTAGTCATAGAAGTTGAACTTCCCTACCCCATAGAAATACATGTCTTATAACTGGGGGTGGGGAGTGCTTTTTCACTCCATTGGAAACCCTTTTTCAAGACCTCTTCCAATTTAAATCTTCTTAAATCTTTCCCTTTTAACCTATTCTAGTACTCTAGTGTTACCCAGCTGCAGCCAGACACAGAAAATGCCAAAGACACACAATGGAGAACAAAAAGAGCAAAAAGCAAATGGCCCAGCATGGCCAAGAAGCAGATCAGTCCATCTTACCTTCTCCAGGTTGTAGGTGAGCTCATAGTCTGAATTCACAAATAGAATATTTTCAGGCTTGAGGTCCGTATGTGTCAACTTGTTATCATGAAGGACTGCAGGGGAAAAGCCCAGGTCAGGCTTGGTCCAGACTACCAGAGCTCACTGGCAGTCACTCACCCCAAGTTAGGCACCCAATATAAGCTGGTATAGATCAGGTCCCAAATCACTAGGTCTGCTTTCTGCTCTGTAACTACATGAAATGCCTGGTCTAAACCCTGCTCTAAATTAATGTAAGATACGTATATATCTCAACTGATACAAAAAAGTGTGGTACATGTGGTAGTTTATATTGACTCTAACATGATGTATGTATGTATGTACATATTTGTCTTTTTGAGACAGGGTCTTGCTGTGCAGTTCAGGCTGGCCTTGAGCTCACTTTGTAGCCCAGGCTGGTCTCAAACTCACAACCATCCTCCTGCCTCAGCCTCCCAAGTGCTGGGATTACAGGCGAGTGCGTGTGCCACCACGTGCAGCTGATGTGTGTATCTGACATTCTGCAGACTCAGTTCTGTCCAACTGAGCTAGGAAGACTCAGAGGAACTGTGAACTTGTATGATATTCTACCTGGCTGTTTAGCTGAACTACTCGGGTTCCCATCTGCTTTGCTGGGAGAGAGAGTCTCATCTCAGACATATGTAACTTTTAGCCAGTGGAATTTTTTTTTTCTGAAACCAGGTCTCACTATGGAGTTTAGGTTGGCTTGAACTCACTTTGTAGCCCAGGCTGGCCTCAACCTTGAGGCAGTCCTCCTGCCACAGCCTCCTGAGTGCTGGGATTGGAATATTTTTCTGTGTCTTTGTGTTTGCTATCTAACACTTTCCCAATATAAGGAGAGCAGGAGGAAAAACTAAGTCCTTTGATCTCTCCCAGCTCCCTCTAGGCTGAATGTGGAATGCAAGCAATCTGTGATTGTGAAAGCCTCCACTAAGGAGTGAAACAAGATGATGAGATCTGGTGTATCATAGGGTGGTATGACCATACACTAAAGAAATTAAGTCAAAGTCAAAAGAGAAGTTGTGAAGATGATTAATCCTAAGTAAGCTGTTTAGGGGCTTCACCAGTCCATAACTGGGACAGAAAAGGTCTAATGGAGGGAGGGGCTGCCCCAGCATCCACGTCGGACCATCCCACTCACACTTGACGGCCTGGCACAGCTGGAAGGCCATGTGGCGCACTTGGTGGATGGGGTAGGGCAGGTAGTTGTTGTCTTTGAGGAAATCGAAGGTGCTAAGGCCCAGAAGCTCAAAGGAGATACACATGTGGCCATGGTAGTCAAACCAGTCAAACATCTGGACACAGAGGCTGGGAAGAGAGATGGAGGGAAGGGGATGTCTGATGAGTTCCCATATGCCAACCACCCCTCCAAAAGGAAGGACTGCATAGGGGTTGATTCCACATACTTTATAAAAACAAACCAGCTAGCTAACATTACTAAGAAAATTCAGTCCAGGTAGAGAACTGGCAGTCCCAAGAAGAGGTGCTACCTGCCAGTCTTCAAACATTTTCCTGTATACTTGCTGAAGTGTTGTTGAATGGCAAGCTGCAACCAGGTATGATCCCTAAATTATCAAACAGTCACTTCCTCCCGAGTGCTGGGATTATAGGCGGGCACCACCACCATTTTTTTTTTTTTTTTCGAGACAGGGTCTCACTGTGTAGTTTAGGCTGGCCTTGAACTATGTAGTCAAGGATGGCCTTGATCCTCCTACCTCAGCCTCCTGAGTGCTGGGATGACAGGCATGCACCATCATGCCCAGCCCAAACAGTCACTTCCAAATCCCAACCCCATCCCCTGAAATTCACTATCAGCCACTTTTGCCCATGTTTATCCCTATTGCCTTTTGTATGTCTTTAATGCTATCATTCTATTTTTGCCCTGTGAATGTATGGGGAAACATTAATGTATAAATGTAGCATCATTAGCACAGTACAGTACTAGATTAAATGCAGTTTTTTTTTTCAGTACTGGGGATTGAACCCAGGACCTCATGCCTGATAGGCAAGAGTTCTACTATTGATCTACATCTCCAGCCTAACAGTAATTCATTTTTTGGTAAAGATATATATGTTGAGGCCCAGGACCAATTCCAGGATATAGCTCAATAGAAACTGACCTGGACTGGGGCCAAACTGCAGAACAATTTAATTGTCTTGGGAATAAGAGGGATGGTTTAGAGAATCTCGCAGACCCCCCCTGCCTACCCTGTTTTCTACTCTAAGATGATAAACAAAAGATGAATGGATGAGAAAGTCTAGACTCCCCTGCCTGCCTAAGCCCAGTCTGGAATGTCCCTGAGCAGGATGGAGGCTCTCAGCACGCCCCCCACTTACTCCTTTGCTTCCTTACTTTTTGTTGTCAGGGTCCTTCTCATTGATTTTCTCTAGCACATTAATTTCAAGTCGAGCTGCTTCCTTGTACTTTTCCACATTCTTAATGATCTTCAGGGCAACTCGAGCCCCACCCCTGTAGGTTTGCAAAGAAGCACAGGAAGCTTTTGCTGCATTCTCAAGCACATTCCAGCTTGAATGGGGCTGTGTGTAGACTAAGAAATCCTACCTTGGGTTAATTAGCAAAAAAGTCCCAGATAACTCCCACCATCTCTTTCTGCCTAGCAGGTATGGAATTGGGAAGAGGCTGCTATTTACCTTCGATGGTCGACACACTGTACAACTCGGCCGAAGGTCCCCTCTCCTAAGGTGCTGACAATTTCATCTGCAATGAAAGACAGGAGGGTAGGGGAGAGGGAGGGAAAAAAAAGAGGAGGAATGAGCTGAATTGGAAGAAAAAAATGTGCATCACATATGGGGTTAGGAGATGAAGGAAGGGGAACAGATATAGATGGTCACAGGGGAAGAAACCCCTGCATGATTCCCACCACCTTTAACCCAGGGGCCATGAGAGCTGGGAGTGGCCAACAAAGGTCTATTCTCAACAGCAACTCAAACCACCCAGATGAGCAACACCACTGAGAAAAGGCAAAAGAGGCTGTGACTTGGGTTGGCTCGGGACATTAGGATGGCTATGGGACCATTACAGGCTATAGGATTGTTACGATTTGGCTTGTACATCGCTCTTGTAGCCAGTCCCCGACGTGGTAGATGAGGTGGCCCTCAGCGTCGTCCTCTACACTCTTGGCTCTCCGGCTGCTGTGCTGCTGTCGGGGGGCAGGGGGGATCGGAGCAAGCCAGGTGTCGGAGCGGGGGCCGGAGGGAGGCGGGGTGGGTGGTGGAGGGGTCACCGGTCACAGGCGCCCAGCGAGGGGGACAGACGATGATGGGGGACAGTGGAAGGGAACACGTCAGATGCAGTAAGACGGATTGGTGTGAGAAGAGAGAGCGGCGCATAATCCCAAGTCCCCAAACCCAAATGGGAACAGGGAGAGATATGGGCAGAGCAGAGAAGTGATGTCGTTGCCTGTGTCACCCACAACCCCATGCTCTTCACAATACCCTCTGGATGGGCACAAGTCTCCCTTTGCCCCCACCCAAGCTTGCCTGTTAACAAGGCAGAGCCCAGGGCTTGGAAGAAAAACACCGTTTACAAGCAAATTCCCCTTCAGCAAGTGCAGACCTCTGGGGCAGAGAAGCTGCTCCCAACACAATATGCCCAGCATGCCAGGGAGGGCACCAGAAGTCACAAAATCTCCATGCCTATCCGTCTCCAAAGCAGGTTCCCGGCCCTTCAAGAGTTGGACAGCTTCCAAAAGCGTGGGCAGACTCAGTGCCCACCTCCATGTTCATGCCCCAAGGCTCAGTTTAGAACAAGGATACTTCTCACTTACCACGGTTCCAGGGGCTAGAAGAATGGGGAGAAGGGGCTGAGCTGGCACTCACCGAAGATGAGCGGCTGAATGTCCGGCTGCGTCTCCTCCGCCGTCTGTGCTTCCTCCTGCTGCTGCGCTGGCTGCGGTAACTGCTGTTTTCCCGGTGATATTCGTAGGAATGTCGATAGTCTGTGTCATAGTAGGCCTCGCCCCGGTCCCGGCTGTAGTCATTGCGCCTGTAGCTGCCACAGTATCTCCGGTCATACACCCTCCGGTCAGATGAATGGTCATCGTAGCTGCTATTGGACAACGAACACCTATTAGGTGCATCTGGTCAGGCCATGGTCCCCGCCACCCCATGCCACGAACAAAGACTTGCCTCAGTTATAGCACAGCAATGCTAGAAAAACTGTTCTCAGATATTCCAGTCACTCTGAGAGCACGGAGGACCAGAGTAGTAAGGTGAAGCAGAGGATTCCCCACATCTTTGTGTTGCCCTAACCTCCAAAAGGCATCTACAAAACCACTCCTTCTGGGGCCATGTCTTCCTCTCTAGTGATACAACCAGTTCATTCTCTAGCCATCTTGACTGAAATCTAACATTGCTCAATTCCAAACCATTCCTCCCACTCAACATGCCACTAAATTTTTAAAGCCAGGCAGACCAAGCACATGTGGTATGGCACACCTGTAATCCCAGCACTCAGGGCCTGAGGCAGGAGGATTATGAGTTTGAGGCCAACCTGGTCTACAAAGCCAAAACCTGTCTCAAAATACCTCTTGCAAGTGGGAAGGGGACCAAGAAATGCAAGACATGGAGGGAAGGGCAAATTTAACAATTGAGATGTATTAGAGCCTGGTGTGGTGGTGCTCGCCTATAATCCCAGCACTCGGGAGGCTGAGGCAGGAGGATCCTTGTGAGTTCGAGGCCAGCCTAGGCTACAAAGTGAGCTCAAGGCCAGCCTGAACTACATAGCGAGACCCTGTCTCAAAAAGACAAAAAAACAAAAACAAACAAACAAAAAAACCCAAACAATTGAGATGTACTATGTACATACCAACTCTACACAATGAATGTTATCACATGTACTGCAAACATGGACTAATAAAAATTTAAAAATTTAAAAAAAAAAAAGTTCCCCCTCAACTCACAGCCTAGTCCACCCCAAACAAACCCACTGGGTATACCCTTAGCCCCTTGCTAAGTACATACCTCCTCTATAATAACACTGCAGTAAAAATGGCTCATTGTGCTATCCTTTTTCTTTCCCCAGCGATGAGAACTGAACCCAAAGACTCAGGCATGCTACACAAAGCCCTGTCACTGAACTACACCCCTGCCCTTGTCATTCATCCACAAAGCACCGTGAGCCAGCAGCTGAGTGTAGTGCCCTTAGTGCATAACCAATAAACACTTGTTGAACAAATGCATGTGTAACATCCAGAGTCAATTTCTCTTCCTGAGACCTCACCTCCGGGAACGAACATGGTAGCTATCTTCTCGCCGGCGCCGCCGTGTACGGTCACTGCTACTAGACCAGGAGCGACTTCTTCGCCGCTTATGCTTTCGGCTTCGATAATGTTCATGGTAACTCCCCCGGCTGCCTCGCTCTGAGGAATGGTACCTTCGGGGATGAGGCATCTGGAAGGGAAGAGAAAGAAGAAACAACAGGGAAAGCGCTAAGTTTTTGGAAGTCTTCTCAAAGCAATGGTTGCTCCAATGTTACTAAGCTGCTTTCTGCTCTTTAAAAATTTTGTCTTATTTTCTGAGACAAGGTCTAAGGAGTTTAGACTTTTTAAAGGCTAAGTAGTTTAATCTCTTTTTGGTGGGGTTTTGAGTCAAGGTTTCAATATATAGTTCATGGCCTTGAACTCATGGCCTATGTGACCAAGGCTGCCTCAAACTTGTAGCAATCATCCTGCCTCAGCCTCCTGAGTGCTGGGATTACAGGTGTGCACTATCACACCCAGCCATTTAGGCTGGTCATGAAATGGGCACCCTCCTGCCTCAGCCTCCTGAGTTGTGTGTGCCACTGTGCCCAGCTATCTGCTCTTTTCTCTTTAACACACACAACTTTCTCAGGCTTTTTTTGTGTTTGCAATTCCTCCTTCTTGGAGTATATATAGTAACCTACTAATTTGGGTTGGAAACTTTAGAAAGAATTTCTCAATTCAGCTGCTCTACCTGATTTTCTTCAAACATAGCTCTATAAGCACCCTGAGGTCTGAGCCATAGCTCATCTACAGGAAAGGCTGCATGGCTGATGGAGATGGTTACACTGTTCATCATAGTTGCACTATAAGCTATACATCAGTGCCACTCTGATTTCCTCCAAGTCAACAGAATAAAGCTTTTGTTTACAGAGAGTGTACCTAATTTCAACGAGACCACCTGTATGTATCAAGGGCAGGACTCCAGTTTCCCAGAACTGTAGATACATCAGGTAAACACCGAACACTAGAAAGTCTTAAAGATCTCTTAATCATATCTCTGGCCAAATCTCCGCATGTGATTTTGTTTTTGTTTTTTGTAACTCCGGGGGACTCAAACCCAGGGCCTGATGCATGCTAGACAACTGTTCTATGACTTTCCTACATTCTCAGTTCTCATAAGTTTCAATACAGTAAGCCAGAACTGTACTTTTCTATCTGGCCCCTCCTGCCTTATGATTACAAAGTAAAGATAAACTGAACTTTAGTTAATATCAGCACTACTTGACCGAAGAGAATTGAAATGGTACAATTCACAAATGCCTTTTTCCATTAAGGAATAAAAAAATATATCGAAGAGATATCATTGTCACAATCCAAGAAGAGACGAGAAAGGCGAAATGGAAAGCCTTGGGACAGAAGCTTGGAGAGTGGTCTGGAGGGCCAGGAGTGCACAAGTTTTAACAACTCCAACATCTGGCTGCCATTCCAAGCAACTTCTTCCCAACCTCCTCAAACTGATGAAGGTGATATTTGATGCATTCTTGGCCTAACGGTGCTGGCAGGATATCAAATATGGAAGTGCAAGTCTCTCCCAGGTAATGAAACCCTGATTAGCACAGCCACATAAATGCCATCTCACCCTATACAAACTGCCATCAAAGTCCCTCACAGGCCTTTTCCCAGAAAGCACCCCTAACCCACCAGTCTACATTTCGGAATCTTTTCTTCCCCTTTCTTACTCAAGAAACTCAATACTAACTCCAGGAGTCAGACTCTGCCACCATGCTCCAAATGACACTTCTCTGGCCTGGCCTGGCCCCCCTGGTCCAACTCGGAAGATATTCTGCTCTTGTGCATCTCCGGAAGCACGCCTATCCCTACCCCACCGCCCTTCCCGTACTGTTTCCTCCCCAAGTTTCCTGGGTTGGTCTTCCTGGGCACCACCACGGCAGGCCGACCTCCTTCCCCTCACCTCCCCACTCCTCCTCCCTTCAACCTCGCCCCCGTCCCTTGCCCCCAATCCCGTCCCCGCCCGCCCACAGTCGCCATCTTCCCGCGCGACCCCGCGCTCCCCAGCCCGCGCGCTCACCGTTCTGGCGGCGAGGCCCGTGCGCTTGTCCCACAGGAAGTCCGTGATGGCGGCGGCACTGCGGCCGGAGTCCCGGCACCCCCGCGGCGACGAAGTGCGGCTCCACCCCCCCAACCCGGGACCCTGGGCCCTCCCGCCCCGTTCCCGGGCTCTGCGCCAGTCCCGCCCGCCCCGGCTCCGTCCCCGCTCCCAGGATCCGCTGGGCGCCGCTCGCACCGCCCCCGCCCGGGGCCCGATCCCAGCTCGGTCTCCGGCTCCGGCCTCTCCGCTCCGCCGCCGCCGCCGTGAGCGAGCACGTACGCACGCGCGTACGTCCTGCGTCGCCTCCCAGCTGCCCCTGGGCTCCGCCCCCAGGGCCGCGCGCGCCACCACGTGCTCAATAGTTCTTGGGCGTGGGCAAGCCCGGCCCAGGGCGGAGGTGCTTAGTGCGGAAGTTCGTGCGCCAGGGAGGGGTGGGCGCCCCGTCTCCTGTCCTTTACCATCCTTCCTCACTCTTGTATTTTTCCTACAGGTATCTGTGGCTCGCTCAGCGTTGAAGATTTAAAAGAAAGGAAAAAAAGTATCACAAAGTATCTTTGTTAGTCAGCTATGACTCTGGTTAGTGAGACTTGGTGGTCAGGTCTGATTCTCCAGCATAGCCTGAAAACACGCATTTTTTAAAACAGTTCACTCACCTAACCCCAGCAAAGAAAGGTTCCCACTTTTCGTTTTGAACTGAAGTTATACATGTATGGTGGGTGTATGGCTGGGAAGAACAGGGGAGAACTGAGTACCGAAGGAGAGTAATCACTTGAAAACTAGATCTGGGCTGGGGATTTAGCTCAGCGGCACAGCGTCTGCCTGGCAAGCGCAAGGTCGTGAGTTCGCTTCCCTGTACCGGAAAAAAAAAAAAAAAAAAAAGAACTAGCTCTATGTCCTTTACATGATGAGTACTAAGTATATATTTACTGAATTTTTTTCTTTTTTGGACTTTTTTGAGAGAGGTTTCACTATGCAGTTCAGGCTGGCCTCGAACTCACAGCCGTCCTCCTACCTCAGCCTCCCAGTGCTGGGATTACAGGCGTGCGCCACCACGCCTGGCTTGTTTACTAAATTTTAAAGAACCGGAAGGAAAACAAGCAAACCAGATGAAGAGATTTAAAGAAAAAACTGAGGTGGTGGCACACGCCTGTAATCCCACCCCTCTGGAGGCTGAGGCAGGAGGATCATTGCGAATTCCAGACTAGCCTGGGCTACAAAGTGAGCTCAAGGTCCGCGTGAACTGCATAATGAGACCCTGTCTCAAAAAGACAAAAAACTAATAATAATAATTATTAATTAATTAATTTAAAAGGGCTAGGAATGTAGCCTTGGATTCATTCTCCAGTACCAAGGTGAAAAAGAGAGAGAGGGAAAGGAAAATTGGAAAGGAAACAATATAACCTGAAGATAGCAAAGGAAAACTGGAAGGGTAACAACTTGAAGATAACAAGGGAAAACTGGAAGGGCAACAAAATAGCCTGAAGATAACAAAGGAAAACTGGAAGGGAAACAAAATAACCTAAAGAAGGCCAGGAATATAGCTCAGCGCCATAAGTGCCTGCCTGGCAAGCTTGAGGTCATGAGTTCAATTTGCAGTACCCAAAAAATAAAATAACCTAAAGATACAGTCGTGCTGGCACACCAGAACTCCAGCACTCAGGAGACTGAGGCAGTAGGATCGCTGAATTTGAGCCAAGCCTGGACTACATAGCAAGATCTTGTCTCAAAAAAAAAAAAAAAAAGTGAGAAAGAAAGCTCTAGACTACAACAGTGTTTCTAGGTTTTCTAGAGGAGGTGAAATCTGAAACAGCTGTTGGAAAGTGAATTGGAAATTACCAAATAGAGAAAAATTAGTATTTGTGAAGGTCTGGAAACAAGACAGAACAATGCATCTCAGCAGGATGCATCCCTAGCTTTCCAAAGTTGGGTTGTCAGCAGAGAGGTACTAAAACTAGGTCCAAATTTTGCAGTACCTTAGTTTGTCATGGTAAGGGACTTAAATATGTTTGCTTGTTTGTTTGTTTGTTTGTTTGTTCCAGACAGGGTCTTGCTATGTAGTTCAGGCTGAGCTTGAATTCACTATGTAGCCCAGGCTGGCCTCCAGCTCATGGCAACCCTCCAGCTTCAGCCTCCCAAGTGATAGGATTACACCACTATGCCTGGCTTGGTGTTTAAATATGATTTTATGGAGAATTTTGAAGGACTTTACACAAGTGATACAGATACATTTGAATTTTCTTTTTCATCCAGTTTTTATTATTAGTTATGCTTCAGGATTCTGGGGTAAAGACCATCATATACCCAGGTCCCTCTTTGTTACTGAGGAAAAGGACAGAGAAGCAGGGTGGAGCCAGTTCAGATCTCTCATCCCAGGCTGCGACCCAGGGCACAGAGCAGAAGGACCTGCACACATGCTGGTGCCAGTAGTGCACAGACTGGTGAGAGTCCAGGTAGTTGTGCCAGCAGTACCTGGTCTGCTTCTAGTTAAGGAAGCTGTCAAAAGGAGTAGTCTTGGGCTGGAGATATAGCTCAGTGGCATAAACGCCTGCCTCGAAAGCACAAGGTCCTGAGTTCAAGTCCCAGTACCAAAAAAAAAAAAAAGAGTAGTCTTGCAGTTCTTGATTTTGGTCTCACTTTCTGAGCTGGTGCTGACTCCTGAAGAGGACCCTGAAGCAGTATAACCTCAGCAAAAATCTCAGTGTCAAGGGCCAGGGATATAGCTCAGTGGCAAAAGCACCTGCCTGCCAAGCCCACCAAGCCCAAGGTCCTGAGTTCGATTCCTGGTATCAAAAAATAAATAAATAAATCTCAGTGTCAGGCAGGGAGCTGAATTAGAGAGGAAGCTGGGAGAGTATAAAGAGTTGTGGTGGTGGACGCCTATAATCCCAGCACTTCGGATGCTGAGGCAGGAGGATCGTTGCAAGCTCGAGACCAGCCTGAACTACAAAGTGAGCTCAAGTCCAGTCTGAACTGCACAGTGAGACTCTGTCTCAAAAAGACAAAAAAAGTAAAATAAAGAGTTGAGACTGGTGCAGTGATGCAGTGCCTCTAATCCTAGCATTTGGAATGCTGAGACAGGAGGATCTCCAGTTTGAGGCCAATCTGGGCAAATTACAGAGACCCTGCCTCAAAATAAAATATACAAGAGCCAGGAATGTGGCTTAGTGGTACAGCACCCTTGGTTCCATCCCAGTACCTTTTAAAATTGGGGCCGGGGGAATTGAAGGCTCTTTTAGAGGTCTCTGAAATAAATTAAGTGGAAAAAAAGTGCTGAGGGCTTGAAATAGAGCAGTGGCAATAAGAAACGAAGACAAAGAGGAACGCGGCATATTTCCAAATGTCCAGCACCTACCATCCCACAGTACCCTAAATGCCTGTTCTTGGTTTGTCCTCGGACCCAGATGGGCAGCGGCTGTAAGGCTAGGGCCTTTGCACTCTGCGTTGTGTGCTCAGCATCCACGCGATGGCGGGCAGCGTTGTCTTTGGTGAGGGCTGGAGGGACGCATTAGGAGTGTGCTAGCTGTGCTAGCTGGAGCGACTAAGGGGCTTAGAAGGGAAGAATATGCCTAGGACAGTGCAGAGAGGAGACGGAAACGGGACAGAAAACCGTGGGTCCCCAACCCCTCACCCTCTCCGGAGCTGCACAACCCAGGCCGGATTTCCCGCCACTTGCGGGCGGCCCCACCTCCCGGCTCTCAGTGGGTAGAGCCTGAGAGTTCTAGGCCACGCCCTGGCCACCCCCCGTGCTCCTCAGCGGTCCCTGGGCCGCGAGGCCACACCCACCTCGGAGTCCCCCCACCCCCAGTCTGCGCGTGGCCCCGCCAGGGGGCGCAGGATTGCGCGCCGCGCGTCTGTCGCACACACCCCCTCCGCCCCGCGCGCCGGCAGTTCCAGCCTGCGAGGCGAGGCTCCCAGCCCCGGGCTGCGCCGGCTCCCAGTGCCAGGGGTTGGGGCTCAGGATGGCGGCGGCGGGGTCCTGGCGGCCGGGCGCGTAGGCGGCAGGCGTCATGGAGGCGGAGCAGCGGCCGGCCGCGGGGGTCGGCGAGGGGACGACCCCTGGGCTGGAGGCGGTGCCTCCCACAGCTCCCACGCCGACCGCCGCGGCCTCGGGTCCGACCCTTGGGTCCGCGTCCGAGCCGAAGAGGAGGCCGCTCGGGACTCTGCTGCAGCCCACGGTCAACAAGTTCTCGCTTCGGGTGTTCGGCAGCCACAAAGCAGTGGAAATCGAGCAGGAGCGCGTGAAATCGGCGGGGGCCTGGATCATCCACCCCTACAGCGACTTCCGGTACTGGGGGCCTGCAGGGAGAGGGGACACCGATCCCACCCCACGGGCAGCGACGCAGGTCCAAGCCCGCCCCACCCTCCGCTGTCACCCAGGTGTCCCGGGCGAGACAGGAGTCACCTACCCCGACCTAGCCCGGGAATTCCTGGGCAGGATATCCCCGGCCACAGGTCCGACGTGACTTGTCAGGGATTTCCAGAGACCTTGTATTTCTAGTGTCAGCAACCCAGAGCCCCTCTGGACCCCCTCTGGACCGGAGACTACCGAGTCTGGAGCCTCTGCGTCCTGCAGTCCTGTTGGTTGGCATCTGGGAAATTATGTCGTATCCCAAGACCCAGGGTCAGCCTGCGGGAGAAGCCTAGCTCCGCTCTGTCCCATTCTCACCCCTAGCACCTGCCCCATCAGCGGAACAGGTTGCCTGGAAAAAATAGGAGCGCTGGAAAGGGTAGGGGGCCAGACCGCAGCTCGGTTGCTGTCCTTGGTGCTGACGGCGGGGTGCGGCGGGGCGGGGCCAGTTCCCAGCGACTGGGCCCCGTGCGACCACCGCCCCACCGCCCAGCGACTCCCGGAGAGGAGGAACGGAGGGTGGGGGTAGGGCCTTTTCACAGTCCCTATCAGACTGTACCTCTACATCAAGGTCGCTAGGGGAGGAGAGCAGCCCTGTCCTTGGGGGAAATGAAGGACAGTTTTTGGAGGAGGTGGAGGTGTGTGCAGCGGGGAGAGAAGAAACGGGATGAGGTGTGAGTCTGGAGGCTGGAAACACAATCGCAGACCCAGACATTGTCGGGAATCCAGACAAACACTCTCCCTAAATGTTGCTCTTCTTCCCATTGTCTCTTGGCTTCTCCTGCCTCACTCCCCGCGTCGCGCACCTTTTCTGGTCTCCCGTGGTGCTGTCCCTCTCTTCCTGCAGTTCACCTTCAGACACAGCCCCAGAAGCTGTGCGCCCCTTAGGATGCACTTCTTCCCCATCCCCTCTCCTGCATCACCCGCTGGGCTTGTGACCGCCGTGAGTCAGGCTGTGAAGATCCTCTGCTGGTTAGGCAAACCCTCCTTCCCTCCCTCGCCCAGCGTCTCACAGCTCAGGATTTCTCCTCAGCAGCCCGGGAGAAAGGGGGAGGGGGTGCAAGGGTTTGTTGTTGAATGAAAGCTCACAGCCTGAGAGGTTTCCTGGAGGCTGGACTTGGGAACCACCCAGAGTCTTGGAGGGGCTAAAAAAAAAAATTGATTTGACAGGCAGTCAGGAGGGGCTGTATCCTGGGCTTATGCTGGGATTAGATGTGTCCTAGAATTAAAATCACTATAGGAAATTGAGTCCCTCAGATTATCCAATGATTTTCGTCTGAATGAGGCTTCCCCCAGCTCCCTCCTGACCTCTTCTTTGCACAGCTTCTGCCACAGCAGTGCAGTCTCCCCTGCGCATGCCCTTGCTTGGCTCAGCCAGAGTCCAGTGGGCACAGGGAGGTGAGAGAAGGAAAAGAACACAGAGATCAAACTGTGCTGCCTCAGGATCCCTTGCGGAACTCCTCTGTGTGTGCGGCACCCACCCCAGGTGCTGGGAGGGGAGGGACATCCTCAGAAAGCTCAGTTCAGACGGGAGGCGGGAAAACCACCCCTACCCTGGGACAGGGATGAGCAGGTTTTCATGGAGAAACAGGATTCATGGGTCCAACTGTGCTGGCGAGGAGGAGTGGGGTGGGGAAGGCTGAGGAGTACAAGAAGTCCTAGGCTAGGAATGGGCAAAGAGCTGGTGATGAGAAAAGCAGCAACCTTTTCAGAGGTCTGCAAAAAAAGGGTGGGTGAGTCATAACACCAACTAGGGCTTCTATAGCACTGTTACATCCATTGTCTTATTGGAAATTTTTCCAACAACAATGTGATATTAGCCCAGGGCACTGTATCTATAAATTTTTCCTTTTTGGGGGGTTACTGGGAATCAAACTCAGGATCTTGCGCTTCCAGGCAGTGTTTGTGCTGCTCAGCTATATCCCCAGCCCTTTATCTTTAAATTTTAAAAAAAGGTTTGATAATGATGCATAAATATTACATAGTAATGATCATGTAATAGCTATCTGTGTTACTAAATTGCTGAATTGTCTAGGCTGGGCTCAAACTTGGGATCCTCCTGCCTCAGACTTCCATGGTGCTGGGATTACAGGCATGTGCTACCGCACCCAGTTCACTTGTCTGTTTTATTTTGTTTTTTTGAGACAGAGTCTCCCTATGTAGTTCTGGCTGCCCTTGAACTCACTATGTGTCCCAGGCTGGGCTCAAACTTGCAGCAGTCCTCCTGCCTCAGACTCCTGAGAGTGCTGGGATTACAGGCATGTGCCACCATGCCCGGCTATTTACATTTTCTCCTAATGGACATCTGGGTTGTTCCCAAATTTAGTCCCACTATGAGCATTCCCACACATTTCTCCTGGAGCATATGTTTCCTTTGGGTGTGTATACACCTAGGAAAGGAAGTTCTGGGTGGCAAGAAATGCGAATGTTAGCCTTTACCAGATAATGCTGACCTGTTTTCCAATTAGTGGTCCCAGTTTCACTCCCAGGGGCTGTAAATGGTCATTCTGTATTCTGTATTCTTGCCCACTCCCAGCCATGCCAGACTAGCTTCTGTCAGTCTAGTGGCTGATGAGATATCACGGTGGTCTTAGTGCCCATCCTACTCCCACCTTAGGTTTTACTGGGACCTGATCATGCTGCTGTTGATGGTGGGGAACCTCATTGTACTGCCTGTGGGCATCACTTTCTTCAAAGAAGAGAACTCTCCCCCTTGGATTGTCTTCAATGTCCTCTCTGATACTTTCTTCCTACTGGATCTGGTGCTCAACTTCCGTACGGGCATTGTGGTGGAGGAGGGCGCTGAGATCCTGTTGGCACCTCGGGCCATCCGCACACGCTACCTGCGTACCTGGTTCCTGGTTGACTTCATCTCCTCCATCCCAGTGGATTACATCTTCCTGGTGGTGGAGCTGGAGCCCCGGCTGGACGCTGAGGTCTACAAAACAGCTCGGGCCCTGCGCATTGTTCGCTTCACCAAGATCCTCAGCCTACTGCGGTTGCTCCGCCTCTCCCGCCTCATCAGATACATACACCAGTGGGAGGAGGTGGGGCAGGGAGGTGGGCAGGGGGCTCACAGACCCCTCAAGGGCAGGCTGTATGGGTGGGGTTCCTGGTGACTTTATGGGGTAGGGCAGTCGGGTGGGCCTTCCATGGGTGAGTTCTTTCCAAAACCGGTGAGGAAGAAGCAGGGATAGAATAAGGGTCTGGATAATGAGGCCTGCAGTGGGGATAGGCAGCAAGAGGGTGGAGCCCAGCAGCTAGACAAACACATTAGGGTTAGTTGATTCTGAGTAGAAGATGGGGTACAGAGAAGGCTGTAGCTGTATCTTCAGGGCAAGAGCTTAATAGTTCATGGTAGAGCCTCTCAAATCACATTGCCTGTGGTCATATCCCAGGCTTATTATTCACTAATATATGAGGACTTGTTTTCCTCTTCTTTAAGGTGAAAATATTACACTTTGGTTTTAAGAACTGAAGTAGTGGCCTGTAATCCCAGCACTTGGGAGGGTGAGGCAGGAGGATCATTGCCAGCTCCAGGTCAGGCTGGGTTACAAAGGGAGTTCAAGGCCAGCCTGAACTGCATAGTGAAACCTTGTCTCAAAAAGACCAAAAAAAAAAAAAAAAAAGAAATAAAGTAGTTAACACATAAAAGATACTCAGAAAAGTGTCAGGGTGTGGTGGTAAATGCCTGTGATCCCAGCACTGTGGGAGGTTAAAATAAGAGGATCAGAAGTTCAGACCCAGGCTGGGCATCTTAGTAATTTCGCCAGACCCTGTTTCAAAATAAAAAATAAGGGACTGGGGGTTTAGCTCAGTGGCACAGTGCCTGCCTGGCAAGTGTGAGGTCATGAGTTCAATTTCTGGTACCAGAAAAAATAAATAAATAAAGATATAAAAAGGGGTGGGGCTATAGCTCGGTATGAAGGCCCTGGATTCAATTCCCAGTGGCACACACGCACCTGGAACATAGTAAATTCTTGTTAAATTAGCTTTTATTATTGTTGGAAAGGAAATGATCATTAATCCTTACACACATGCCCTGGGGACATTACATTGTGAAATGCCCTTCTCCTCTTGTCCAGTCTACACTTGAGCAATTTGTGCAGTGGACCTATTTGAGTCTCTGCGATCATACTTGTGAAATTCTGGGCATATCATTGGCCTCAATTTTCCTATCTGGAAGAGATACTGTATGAAAGTAATAAAGGTTAGGCATGAAGTCCATCCCTGTAATCCCAGCTAATCAGTCATCCAAGACAGGAGGATCACATGTTCAAGGCCAGTCTGCGGAACTTAGTGAGATCCTGTCTCAGAAAGGCTGGGGGAGGGCCAAGGATATAGCTCAGCGGCACAAGCACCTGCCTGGCAAGCGCAGGGTCCTGAGTTTGATTCCTGGTACCAAAAAATAAAAAATGAAAAGGGCTGGGGATGTAGCTCAGTGGTAGAGTGTTTGCTGGGTACACGCAACATGCACATGGCCCTGGATTCATTCTCCAGCATCTCTCTCTCTCTCACACACACACACACACACACACACACACACAATGAGATTAATAGCACAACCTACCTTGTATTAGCTATGTATGTATGCTATAAAATTATACAAATAAATAATAGCAGCTGGGCGTGGTGGTGCACACCTGTAATCCTAGCACCTGGGAGGCTGAGGTAGGAGGATTGCTGCAAGTTTGAGACCAGCCTGGGCTACAAAGTGAGCTCAAAGCCAGCCTAAACTGCATAGTGAGACCCTGTCTCAAAAAAAAAAAGACAACCCCCCCAATAAATAATAGCCATTTTTTTTTTTAAATTCAGGGGGGCTAGGGCAAGGTAGAAGTTCAAAGAGAATTTGCAAAGCTAGGACTGGAGGAGGACTAGCAGGGAGGGTTCCTGTCCACAGCAGCCCCTCCTCGGACTCCTCAGATCTTTCACATGACCTATGACCTGGCCAGCGCTGTGGTTCGCATCTTCAACCTCATTGGGATGATGCTGCTGCTCTGTCACTGGGATGGCTGTCTGCAGTTCCTGGTCCCCATGCTTCAGGACTTCCCTCCCGACTGCTGGGTCTCCATGAACCGCATGGTGGTGAGAAGCCCCCACAGCTCTGCTGCTCCTGGGCTTTCTAAGGGCTCTTCTGCCTGAGCATCCGGGAGCAAGAGGTGGGAGATGATCAAGAAAGAAGATAGGAGCAGGTGGGGAGGAGGGAGGAAAAGGGTAAGATATCCAGAAGTACCTGTATATTGGAAGGAAGAGGCAAGGAAAGAAGCCTACACAATAGCCGAGGCCCCCAACCTACAAGAATTCCCTTTTGCTTTGGGGACCCCAGAACCAAACAGGGGCCGTCTAGGAGGAAGGTCTGAAGCAGAAGGGGCAGGTAGAACTAAAAGTGAGAGAAAGGGGCAGGTGCAGAACACGGCTCAGAAAGAACCATGCCCATCTTTGCCATCTGCTCTGCCCCCCAGAACCACTCGTGGGGCCGCCAGTACTCCCATGCCCTGTTCAAGGCCATGAGCCACATGCTGTGCATTGGCTATGGACAGCAGGCTCCTGTGGGCATGCCTGACGTCTGGCTCACCATGCTCAGCATGATTGTGGGCGCCACATGCTACGCCATGTTCATTGGCCATGCCACTGCTCTCATCCAGTCCCTGGACTCTTCCCGGCGCCAGTACCAGGAGAAGGTCAGCAGGGAAAGGAGAGGGAAGGGGTGCATGGGGAGGTGCTGGAGACCGGGTAACTCGACCCGAGGCCCGTTCTGATGTGTGCTCCTGCTGGATCTCTGTGTGCCTCCCTGCCCCGTGTCCATTCGTCCCACGCCTTGTGTGACCTCTTCCTTGTCTGGACCTATGCCTCTGTCACTGGACCCCTCCCCTGCCCATATCTGCATTTTCCTGTCACTGTGGTGTGTGTCATCTCTGTATCCACCATCATTCACACGTCCCTGTGGCCCTGTGCACCTACATCTGGCTCCGTGTCTCACACCTCTGGGTCTGACCTATCTGTGACCTTCCATATGCCCTGTGTCCTCTTCTGCTGGCCGTGGGTTGGCCCTGAAGTACAAGCAGGTGGAACAGTACATGTCCTTCCACAAGCTGCCCGCTGACACCCGGCAGCGCATCCACGAGTACTACGAGCACCGCTACCAGGGCAAGATGTTCAATGAGGACAGCATCTTGGGGGAACTGAGCGAGCCGCTGCGAGAGGTGGGCCAGGCTGGGCCCTGAACAGGGCTCTTCTGGGATCGGGGCTTCTGGAGGTGCTGTCTAGGGTGGGGGTGTTTGTCAGCAGATGCTCTTATAGGGAGGGAGATTTGCAGAGGGCCCCAAGTATTTGGGGGAAAGGAGTTGATGGGCTGAAGTGTTTCTTAAGCATCTTAAAAGGGCTGAGTTTCCAGGGGAGGACTGCAGGGGTTTGTGTTTGGAGGGATGGTTCCATGGAGCCCTATGGGAGTGCTCTGAAGACAAGGGCTTGGGGATGGTCCAGGGCCCCTGCAGCACCTTTATCTTTTGGCAGATCCTGACCCAAGGGGTGGAGTTTCTGGAAATAAATGGGTTTGGTGGGAGCATCTTGGGCCAGGGCACACAACCTGTCTGACAGGCCCCTCTTCTGCCCAGGAGATCATTAATTTCACCTGCCGGGGCCTGGTGGCCCACATGCCACTGTTTGCCCATGCCGATCCCAGCTTTGTCACTGCGGTTCTCACCAAGCTGCGCTTTGAGGTCTTCCAGCCGGGGGACCTTGTGGTGCGGGAAGGCTCTGTGGGCAGGAAGATGTACTTCATCCAGCACGGGCTGCTCAGTGTGTTGGCACGTGGCGTCCGGGACACCCGTCTGACTGATGGATCCTACTTTGGGGGTCAGCAAGCCTCCGGGAGGGTGGTGGGGTCACAACCACTGGATGAAGGGCAACTGCTCCCTGGGATCAGGGTCCCTACCCAGCTGTGCTGCACAGTCACCTGGTGCTCCAGCCCAGTCCTGCTAAGTGAGGGGAGCTGGGCCAGGGACTCAGGCTCTATAGTTTTTAAATCTTCTCAGGAGATTCCAGTGCACAGCCAGGTTCTAAATTACTGGGCTAGAAGGCCTTTTGGGGCTCTTAACCACTGACATCTAAGGAGCCTTGTCTTTAGGAAAAGATAGGGATGGAGTAGAGTTGTCCCAGGGGCTTGAGTGGCGCTGTCCTGGTGGCATGATTCAGGGACTCGGCTTGTGACGGTGGGGTGGGGCAGCTCTGAAGCTGGTGCCCAAAGTGATTCGAAGCTCATGTAACCTCCCAGCCCCAAGCCACCCAAGACCTCCAGCATCTCCATCCATGTGCATTTTGCCTTGCCCACTTTGGCACTGCTTTTCTTCTCCAGGGTGGTCCTTGGTCTTCATCCTATGGGATGGGAAGGGAGGTACACAGGGTAAGTTGTCCCGGCTGTGCTCCTGGGGATAGAGCAGTGGAGCTGCATCTGGGATGAAAGTGAAACTGGATGGAGTCACTAGCAGTCTGGAGGCCAGCAAGACCTGCTTTTTTTTTTGAGACAGAAGTCTTAGGGCCGGGGATGTAGCTCAGCAGCACAGTGCCTGCCCAGCAAGCACGAGGTCGTGAGTTCAATTCCCAGTCCAAAAAAAAATGAGACAGGGTCTTGCTATGTAGCTCAGGCTGGTCTAAACCTCACAGTGATCCTCCTGCCTCAGCCTCCCAAGTGCTGGGATTCCAGGCATTGTTACCATGCCCGGCTATGCTTGTCAGTTTTAATATGAAGAGAGTAAAGACTGGGAGAGTTGCACAGAAATTGTGCAGGTCTGGAGAGAGACAATGCTTGGAGCACTTAGGGACTCTGAATAGAGGAGCAGGGTAAGCATTGGGTTCTCCCAAGTCTAGGGAGGGCTCTGAGGACAGCGGTTCTGAGCCTCCTTCTAACTTCCGCAGAGATCTGCCTGCTGACACGGGGCCGGCGCACGGCCAGTGTTCGGGCTGACACCTACTGCCGCCTCTACTCCCTAAGCGTGGATCACTTCAATGCCGTGCTTGAGGAATTCCCGATGATGCGCCGGGCTTTTGAGACTGTGGCCATGGACCGGCTGCGCCGCATCGGTGAGGCCTGTCCACCCTGTCAGCTCTGGGTCCTGGCTGTGCTTCACCCCATCTCCAGAGCCAGGAGCCCAGCACTTCAGTGTCACATTCCACCCCACCCCCTAGTCCCAGCAAGTGCCCCAGCAGGACTTTCAGCACGGGCTCACTGTCCTCAGCATGTCTTACCCCTGGAGGCACCACCCAAGTTCACATGCCCTGAGACCTTCTTCTAAGTACCCGTCCCTCAACCTCACATCTTGGGCCAGGGATATAGCTCAGTGGTACAGCGCCTACCTGGCAAGTGCAAGGTCCTGAGTTCGATTCCTGGTACCAAAAAAAAAAAAAGAATACCTCACCATCTTGACCCATACCCACTCCCTCCCACCTGTCTCCAGTCCCTGTCCCCCATCAGCTTCTCCACACTCCTGACTCCTCCCAGTTCCTACTCTGAAGCCCACCCACAGTCCCCGACTCCACCTAGATAGCCTCACATTCTTCGATATCCAACCTCTATCTTGGATTCCTTCCCTATCCTTAACGCTTCCCTCCTGGGGCAACTTCTAGGCAAGAAGAATTCCATACTGCAGCGAAAACGCTCAGAGCCAAGTCCAGGCAGCAGCAGTGGCATCATGGAGCAGCACCTGGTCCAACACGATAGGGACATGGCCCGAGGTGTTCGGGGCCTGGCCCCAGGCACAGGAGCTCGGCTCAGCGGGAAACCAGTGCTGTGGGAGCCACTGGTTCACGCGCCTCTGCAGGCAGCTGCTGTGACCTCCAACGTGGCCATTGCCCTGACTCACCAGCGGGGCCCTCTGTCCCTTTCCCCCGACTCTCCAGCAGCCCTCCTGGCTCGTTCTGCTCGGCGCTCAGCAGGCTCCCCAGCCTCCCCGCTGGTGCCTGTCCGAGCTGGCCCTCTGCTGGCACAGGGGCCGTGGGCATCCACCTCCCGCCTGCCTGCCCCATCCGCTCGAACCCTCCATGCCAGCCTTTCGCGGGCAGGGCGCTCCCAGGTGTCCCTGCTGGGCCCTCCTCCAGGAGGAGGTGGACGTAGGTTAGGACCTCGGGGCCGCCCGCTCTCAGCCTCCCAACCTTCTCTGCCTCAGCGGGCGACAGGTGATGGCTCTCCTAGGCGGAAGGGCTCAGGAAGTGAGCGCCTGCCCCCCTCGGGGCTCCTGACCAAGCCTCCAGGGACAGCCCAGCCACCCAGGCCACCAGTGCCAGAGCCAGCCACCCCCAGGGGCCCCCAGCTCTCTGCCAATATGTGAAACCCTTGGTTACACAGGCCTTAGCTCGTAGGGTGCAACAGTATGTGCCCAAGGGCAGACGCCTCTTGGGGAAGGCCCAGAGGACTCAAAAGGCTGCCCTGTGGGAGTGCCTCCCTTATCACCATGAAGATGTTCTCTGTATCCTAAGCTCAAACAGCCACAGCTTGTCTGACATCTTAGTCCATTCACCCATCTGTCCGGTGTACCGAGCCCACACGGTGAAGGCATCGTGCTGGGCACTGTATGTCTCCACTGCCAAATAGAAGAGACTCAGAGCCCTCTGCCCAGGGTACTTCCTGGCCCTGGTCCTGCCCGGTGCAGGCCTGGGCCCCTGACCCTTCCCTTTACTAAGCACAAGTACTTGCCACCGCCATCACTGCCAAGTAACTAGATGTTTCTGTTCCCTGGCGATGGCCCTACAGGGCCAGCCTGGTGTGGTTATCTTCCTGTCCCTTTAGTGTAGTTGGGTACTGTCAACTACCTGTGCCTCCATTGCTGCCGACAAATGTCTTGGGTCCTGAGTGTGGGCATCCACCTTTGGCTTCCCACTGCCACCTGTGGACCCTCCGAGTCTACACCCTCTGAGTGGGAACACGCATCTGTCTGTGTGGTAGGACTCTCTTTGCCTAAGCTAGGAGCCGTCTCTTCCCTGTGGCCCAGCCCCTGTGGTGTCCTCCCCTGAAGCTAAGGGACAGCTGGCACCTCCTTAGTGTGCTAACCTAGATTCCCTCAGGTGGGGGTAAGTAGCTGAACCCTGATGTGACCTTTTCTTTGTCTTATTCAGTTATTTATTTTGTTCACCTATTTACCTGACCCGCCATGCCAGCTTCTGTGGTCTTCGACAATGCCGTCAGCAATATTCGAACCCTCTCCCTATGTAGGTAAGGGCAGGAGGGGCTGCCTGAGAAGGGGAGGAAGACATTTTCACTGATGGGTTTTTCCCTTCTGGGTCTGCTGCTGGTGCAGGAGTAAGGGGAGGGCCCGAGGTATCCAAGCCTGGGGAAGGGCAGCCCAGCCAGCCCCTCCACCTTCTCAGGGACAAGAGTAATCCCTGACCCACCCCTCTGTCCCCTCTCCTTTTCTGCAGCATCAAAGAATGTGGGTGCCAGGGCCCTAAATCTCCTTTCTTTTTGGGGGAGAGTTCTGGGGTTCTTGGTGTATGGGAGAAGTTTTATTATTGTTCTCAAACAGCTGAGTTTAAAAAGAAAATAGATACCCATTTTGGCTCCTGGTTTATGTGTGGGAATAAAGTGGGTATGAAGGAATTTCTGGGTGCAGGAGGGGACCCCGGACCCAGCTAGGCTTGAGGTGTCATGACAGGGGCCAGGGGAGTAGTCTGCAAGCACAGCACCAAGGCTGTGCTGGACAAGATGAGCCTGCCCAGCTGGCTCTTAGGTCACCCCAGCATCCATCTGTCCCAACCTCCCCCAAAGTGTGCTTTGATGTCTCTATCAGACACCACAAGGGGGTAGCCTGTCCTGGCTGGAGGCCATCAGGAGGAGGTGGCATTGTCCCCAAATGATCATGAGGGCCACAAAGGACAATGATGGGCTGCATAGACATAAAGTGTTGTGAAATAGTGATTCTGGGGAGGCTGTGGACAAGACGGCCCTGTCTCCTCTCCCCAGCCCCAGGGATGGGAACCCTGGAGGAAGGGAATTAACCAGCCAAGCTGAGATTAAAGGATCAAGACATGTTAGGGATTGGATGCAGAGAATGTAGGATCAGGATCGGTGCTGCCAGGCAGCCAGTGTATAATTGGACACAGACTTTCAGGGGCTATGAGACACAGAGAGGAGGAGGGGTGCCCTAGAATAGGGCTAGATGGCAGATGTGGCCTGAGACAGGGAGCGTGGGAGTACAGAGACAGAGGAGGGGCCGTGTGGGGAGGGAGCCAGGTGGGCAGGAGGGGATACAGGGTGGGAGGCCTGGGTCAGAGGAAGAAGGCGTCTCAGGAGATGCTCAGGACTCGCATGATGTTGGTATAGCCAGAGCCAGGTCGCCAGCCTGTCACCACAATCACCAGATCCCCAACATGGAGGAAGCCACGAAGCTTTCCTAGGGGAGGGAAAGATGACAGTCACTGAGGGATGCAAGGCAGCCCCGTCACCAAGAGCTGCCTCACTCTCCATCTCAAGGCCACCCTGCAGGGAATGGGGAGCCTGAAGCGAACTGGGGTGCTGCAGGAACGTGACAACCTCGGTGTGTAAAAGCTGCCTGTCCCTGAGCGGAACGGTGCACATCTTGCTAAGTAGCAAGCTGAGGCAATGCTGATAGGAAGAGATCAGATACGATTATATGACAGTTGTAAATCTGATCTTAGCTCCAGATGTTCCAGCTTTCTCCGATGTCACACTGGGCTCTAGCCACCTGGCGCAGGCAGCAGCTGGGCCCTGCCCTCTCTCCCTCTTCATGGCTCGGCCTAACCTCCCCCTGTTTAGACTCGGAGTTACTTCTCAGTCTTAGTGACTCTTGGAGGGAAAATCTGGGAGCAGAGGAGATAGGCAAGGCTCTGTAGGTGTGGGAAGCTGGTTTGGGGGTCTCCCGTGTAAGTGCCGGGGAAGCAGGAAGGAAGGTCTCGGAATCTCACCACTTTCAATGCCAAATTGGACCCGGCGATCCACATCATCCGCCCAGATGGCCTCTGGAGGTTCACTGTAGAGCACAGGGAAGACTCCTCTGCATAGATGGATCTGGCGCGCAGCCTGGGCAGAGCGGGTGACAGCAACGACTGCCGCCCGAGGTCGGTACCGAGACAGAAGCTGGGCTGAGCTGCAGGAGACAGAGAAGGTCAGCCCAGAGCAGGCAAATGGTGTTGAACCAGTAAACAAGGTGTGGCCAACAAGCTACGTGACCCTGAGTAAGTCATCGTACTTCTCTGGGCCTGGGGTCCCACCCTGTGAAACCAGGGTAAGAATACCTTCCCTTCCTACCACACGAGGAAGACATGCGATAGTAAAGGTACACAACATGAGATAAAGACAAAACTCTCAGAAACATACAACGGCCAGACATGGTGGCGTATGCCTGCACTCCCAGCACTTGGGAGGCTGAAGCAGGAGGATAATATCCATGAATTCAAGGCCAGCCTGGGCTACATAGTGAATTCAAGACATCCTGAACTGCATAGCAAGACCCTGTCTCAAAGAAAGAAAGAAAGAGAGGAAGAAAGAGAGAGAAAAGTTTTAGAGAATGTACATTATATAGCACTTGATTCTACATAGAACTTAATGTCTCTTATTAATTCTCAGAACCCCATGAGGAACAAATGACTAATTCACAGGCCTGAGGAGATGAGCAGGCTCACACAGCCCGGTGAGTTACCCAAGGCCTCATTGCTGAGTTTCAGAGCAAAGACTTGAACTCAGACCTACTGGGCCTTTGAGCAACACCCCAGCATTTTAAAGCTCTGTGGGCTAGAGGGACCTTCCTGCAGCCCCAGGAGCCCAAAGGCCTCGAAGCCGGTGTGCTCAGTGATGCCATGTGCCCTGCCAGTGCCCCGCAGCTCACTGGCACTTGTCCCGGTGTACTCCAAGACCTGCCTCTCCTGGCCTCCTCCTCTCATAGGGGCTTCTCTTCTTGCCCTAGGGCAATATTCTTCATCCCTGAGGATCACCCCACAGCCAGGCTGTGGCCTGCTCCTGCCCATGCCTGACTCAGCACCCTGTCTAGGCTTCCCAGCATCTCCCTCACCGGCCAGTTTTGGTCAGCACGATGATGGCAGCAGCGCAGCACTTGAAGGCAGCCTCCACAGCACCAATGGCAGTGACCTCCGTGGGGTCACGGCTCAGGGGCGCTGCCCGGCGTAGCTCCTCAAACAGCTGCCGGTGGTACACTGCGGCCTCTGCCTCCCGAGCGATCTGCAGGCAGCAGGAGGTCACGCTGGGCAGGGACACTGAGGTCCAGAAGGGGTTTAAGTTCCCTGCCCCTTTGCTTTTCATTCTAAGCTCCTACCGCGTGCTGCATCTTCACGGCCTCCACAGGGAATTTGCCCTTGGCGGTCTCCCCTGACAGCATGATGCAGTCCGCCCCATCCAGCACAGCGTTGGCCACATCACTTGTCTCTGCCCGCGTCGGCCGGGGCTTGGTGATCATGCTTTCCAGCATCTGGGGGTGCCGTGGATGGCAGTGTTGGAGGAGTCACACTCCGGGGGAACCTGTCCACAGTACTCTGACACCCCAACTCACAGACCCCTTAAAGCCAGGGTTAGAGTCACAAGCTGGCAATTGAGTTTCCTCATCTAAAAAATAGGGGTCGTGGTATCTCTACCTAACTTCATTGTTTGGGGATCAACACCAGACAGCGGAATGTGCTGCGGACCTAAGGTGTGGTATTCTCCCTCAGTGTCCCTAAAAGCTCAGAGCGTCCCAGCCCCAAGGGCTCGCTCCAGACCTGTGTGGCACAGACCACGGGCTTGCCCGCCAAGTTGCAGCGCCCAATCATCATCTTCTGAGCCAGGAAAACCTTCTCAGCTGGGATCTCGATGCCCAGATCCCCTCGTGCCACCATGATGCCATCGCTCACTTCCAGGATTTCATCAAACCTGGGCAGATGGAGGAATCAGGGCTGGAGCAGAGCCAGGAGATGCCAGAGAGAAGCAGGCAGAAAAAGAGACAATAAAAAGACTCACTTCTTCACGCCTTCGTGATTCTCAATTTTGCTGATGATTTTAATGCCCTGTCCTTCTGACCCCAGGGCATCCCGTACAGCAACCACATCGCTGGCTTTCCGCACAAAGGAGGCAAAGATGATGTCCACTCCATGCTCCACCCCGAAGCGCAGGTCCTTCACATCTTGCTCGGACAGGCTGGGCAGGTCCACCTGGACACCTGGCAAGTTCACGCCCTTCCTGCTGCCCAGAACGCCTCCATTCTCCACTTCAGTCAGCAGCCCGTCTGGGCCTGAGGGCATGGAGAGAGTGCTTCCCTCAGCAGAGAGGTCCGGCTAAAGACAAGGGAGTGGCGTCGGGGATGAGCCCCAAGAGATGGGAAATGTGTCCTCCTCTCTGCCCTTGTGGGTCCCACACACACTAGATACCAGATGGAAATCTGTGTAAGAGATGACAAACTCACGAGTTCAGCCCACCCCCAGGGTAAGGATAGGAGTCTGGGTGTGGGTGACCCCCAGACCGGTGGGCAGTATAGGGGCCTAAGGGTGAAGGGAGCGCCAAGGGGCGGGCGGCGACTGTGCTCAGCGCTCAGGTGTCATCAGGGAGGCTGGCGCGTCCGCACCAATTTTCTGGACCACAAGGGAGATGAGTCCGTCGTCAATGTAGATGCGGCCCCCCACCGGCACGACCCGGGTGATGTTGCAGTAGTCCACCCACACGGTGTTTGCGTCCCCCCGAGTCCGGAAGGCTGGGTCCACAGTCACCAGCACCTGGGTGCCCTTCACAATCTCCACTTCGGACTCGGGGCCCTAGAGCCGGAGCCAGAGAAGTGAGCTCGACGCCCGGCCCCGCCCCTCGCCCCTCGCCCGGCCAGGCCCCGCCCCTCGCCCGACCAGGCCCCGCCCCTCGCCCGGCCAGGCCCCGCCCCTCGCAGACCTCGCCCGCGCCTCTCACCCCCAGCAGGATCCCGGTGCGGATCTCAGGGCCCTTGGTGTCCAAAGCGATGCCCACTGGCCTGTAGCTGAACGGGGAGGTCGCGAAGCTCTCTGCTGCCTCCCGGATGTTGGCGATGGACTCGGCGTGGTACTGGAGGCGGAGCGGGGCGGGACTTCAGGGGAAAGTGTCTAGGACCCGGGCGTCCTTCGGTCCACCCTCCCCTCCCTCCCCACCTCGTGGGAGCCGTGGGAGAAGTTGAGTCGCGCGATGTTCATCCCGGCCTTGATCATCTCCTTGAGGCGCTCTACGGAGTGAGATGCCGGCCCTGGAACCAGAGACCCCCCTCAGACGACTTTCCACCCAAACCTGGGCGACGACCAGCCCATCACCACCCTCACAATAGACCCTGTCAATCTCTGGTTCTGTGTCTTCAATTGTGTGTGTGTGTGTGTGTGTGTGTGTGTATGTGTGTGTGTGCGCGCGCGCGCGCGCTGGAGACCCAGGGCTTTCCCAATGAGCTACGCCCCCCTGCCCTTTTAAATTTTTATTTTAGTCATGGTTTCACTAAATCACTACGTAATCCAGGCTGGGCTTGAACTCGAAATCTTCCTGTCTCCTCCTCCTGAGTGCTGGAATTACCGGTCTGCCCCATTCCTGGCTCCCCTGGATGGTTAATACGCGCTTCAACCTCGACACATTCCAACTGGACTCCTGAGGAACCTCCTGTAACTTTCCACCAGTCTTTTGACCAGTTGATAACGCCTTCCGGTTCCTCTCTTCCTCACCCTCATTCCCACCCGGTCCTTCCCATCCGTCCTTCTGGAGATTCTGAGGGCTCCGCCCTCCCGGCGCCTTCAGAATCAGACCACTTCTCACGCCTCCACCGCCACCACCCGGGCTGAGCCAGAAGCGCCGCTGCAGCAGCTTCTGTCCCTGCCCTAACCCCACCCACCCCCAATCTATTTCAGTCCAACAGCCGAGTGGTTCTGTTGAAACAGTGGTGGCGCTGGCCTGTGATCCCAGAAGTTGGGAGGCTGAGCCAGAGGATCGCCTGGAGTTCCAGGCCAGCTTGGAACATAGTGATTTCAAGGGTTAGCCTGAAATACGTAGCAATTCCTTGTCTCAAAAAACCAAAAATCGTACAAACATAAATACACACATAGAGCTGGTTGTCCGCCTGTTCAAGACCGTATAGTCTCAGCCACGTGTGGAGGACGACCTCATTCTAACAATGCCTTATGAAGCCCCGCCCTGTCCTCCCTCCTGTCTCTTCCCATCTGCTGCCCTTGCCTTGTCACTGAGTGCTGCCCTTACCTGCAACTCTCTCCCCAGCTGTCTGCAGAACTAATTCTCCCCTTTTAGGTCTCTGTGCAGTAGTGGCTGCCCTGCCCTCCCTGCCTAGGGCTGCAATCTGCCTCCCATCTCGACTCCTTGACTCCCCTTACTACACTCTACATTTCTCTTTTTTTCCATAGTATTTACTACTCTAACACACTACTTAGTTTGCAATAATTTTTATTATTTGTTGTTTTGTCGAGCTAGGGTGTCAGTTCCTTAAGGGAACTGTTGCCTGCTTTCTTCTCTGAACTGCACCCCCTCCAACTGCCCTGGGCTCCAAGCCTCGACTACTAGATGCCCAACAAATATTTGTTGAATGGCTGGAAGTGATGCTGTTGGGAGACTGAGGTAGGAGAATCATAGTTTGAGCCCAGACTGGGCAACTTAGCAACACACAAGACTCTGTGTCAGAATAAAAAAATAAAATAAAAAGCCTGGAGATAGCTGGGAATGGTGACAGATGCTTGTGATCCCAGCAGTCAGGAGGCTGAGGCAGGAGGATCACCGTGAGTTCAAAGTCAACTTAGACTACATAGTTGAGTTCAAGAGCAGCCTGAACTACATAGTGAGACTGTCTCAAAAAAAAAAAAAAAAAAAAAGCCAGTGCTGCAAAAAACAACAACAAAAAAAGATAATTGTTAAATGAATAATTCCAAAGTTGAGGAAGCACACTGAGCAGCCTTACCAATGGTCGCGATGATGCTGGTGCTTCGAGCAGCCACTGGTTCTGAGTCGATGTCCAGCAGGCAGAGGTGTTCCAGGAAGGTGTTGGCCATGGCAGCTGGCAGCTGCTGCTGCTGGAAGAAGGTGCTGCCCAGCTCCTGGGTCAGCTGGGCCACACTGGCTCGCCGCAGGTACCCCGCCAGCCCTGTGGTGGAAGGGACTGAGGGGCTGCATTTCAGCTCCCGCACGCCTTCTGCAGGCGCTTCCATGTGTGCGGAGCCAGCCCTTTGCGCTAGGCATCGTGTACACATGATCTTGTCCATGGGCATCATGTACACACAACCAAGGGGCTTACAGAGCAGGTATTAAAACGCTCTGTAATATCTTGACTTTACAATTGGGAAAAAGAGAACAGTGAAATATATCACGCAAGATCATGTGGTTTCTAAGTAACCGAGATGGGATTCAAATCTAGATCTGACCAATCCTAGGCTCAAGTTCCAGTCACCCCGCTATACCTGACTTCTGACTCCAGTCCCCCCCGCCATATTCATAGTAGCACCTCATTATCCATACCAGAATTACCCAGTTCCCTCTTCCAAGGTCCCTGTTTATTTCCTGGCAACCCCTGGCAACAGCCTGCTCCCCCGCTCCAGCTTCCATAGGCCACTAGCACTGCCCCAGGCCCAGGGCTTTAGCTGGGTCCAGGGAAGCCCTGCGAACAGCTGCACCTTCCATGCCTCTGCACTCCGAGTCTGTCTCTGTGGGTCTGCTTCACACTGTGCCCGAACCCGGAGGTCCAGGGGCTGGGGCTGAGCTGGGCTGTGCAGTGACACTAGTTAAAGTGTCACTAGTGTCTGTCCAGCTTGTATGCCAAGTGCCAGAGTCCAGGCAGCATGGGAGTGCCCCGTGGCACGCCGCAGGCTCCCGGCAGGCTCGTCGGCAGGACCTGAACAGGAGGCCCAGACCAGGGACTGCACTTTGACAGACACAGATCCACCCCAGTCCTCTGCCCAACTCCTGATTCCCAGGATAATTTCCTCCTCTGTTCCCCTTCTTACCTCCTGGAGCTCCACTGAGGATGGACTTGGCTAAGCTTCTTTGAGACTGTGAGATCCATGAGCAAAACTGCTGGGGTAGAACGTTTGGAATTGACATGGTTCCAAAACATGAGCACCGGGAGGAGAAAATGACAAAACTGCTGGTCTTATCTACAGGAGCCAGAGAATGGAGAAGGGCCGCACCCAGGGGGCAGCCGGTCCCCCAGAGCCCCTCCCCAAGCCCTGTGCTCTCTGCTCCTGCCTCTGCCATTCCCCTATCTCATCCATTTTTCTTGATCAACTTTCAATCCATTCACACTGCCTAGCCATCAACCTGAATAGAGATTTTTTTAATCATCCCCCTTTCTTTCTACTTTACTGAAGTGAGTGCTAGATGAATCTAGGGAGCAGAGGGGTCCTGAAGCCCCTAAGTCTGAAGAAATAGGAAGGGGAGCCTTTTGATAGTGTGGTGGGTGAGTGGTCGCTTGGTTTCCCCACTTGTTTTCTCGTCCGGACCACGAAATACAGAGACCACTCTGTGACGGGGGCAGTCACAACCCAAGATGAGCCCTTGAATATTCCCAGGTGTTTTTTTTTTTTAATTTTCTTTTTCCCAGGTGTTGATAAACTTCAGGCTGTTGCTGACCATGGGGTGGCTAAACATAGGAGTTAGCCTTGCCCCAGGCAAATTTCTTCAACCTGCACAAAAACTGCATGACCCAACCCCCTCCCCTACCCAGGCAGAACATTCTTTGTCTTGCTCCCTACTGCAGGGATACAGCGTAGCTTCCTCTCAGTGTAAATTCCCCTAAGAAGTGCTTTTGGACCCATCAGCCTGGCATTTAGTGCTTCTTTCTTGGGAATCCCCACAGGCCCCATTTTGGGGTGGTATGGGGCAGTCCCTGTTGGTACTTCCTTGCTGCCGCTATTGTATGACTCTTGCTGTGGGTTTAGTTCTGACGAACAGTGGGGTTCTCAGGAAGGGCTTTGGGGACATCATCATCAATCATCATCATTATCATCGTCACATTATCTACCATTTACCTGTTCACTGCCTTCCAATATTTATTGAGCACCTCCTTTCTGACAGGCCCTGAGGATGCAATAGAAGCAAAATAGATAGGGCCTCGCCAGACTCGGTGTCACATGCCTGTAATCCTAGCTACTTGGGAGGCTGAGGCAGAAGGATTGCAAGTTTGAGGCCAGCCTGGGCAATTTAGTGAAACTTTGTCTCAAAATAAAAAATTGAAAAATCCTGGGGATATAGCTCAGTACTTGCCGGGTTCAGTCCCTAGTATTGCCAAACCCAAAACCAAGCTAAACAGAAAAATATTGACAGGCTGTTTCCCATCAGTAGAATTTACAGTAGTATAGTGGAGAGAGACACTATAATGAGGTATCAAGGAAATGAATGTATAACTACACTTTGTAAGTGCTAGTAAGGCAGGGATCATGGTTCTGGAACAGATAGGCCAATAGGGAGAGCAGAGGAATGTCTTAAATTAAATTATAGCCAGGAGCGGTGACACATGCCTGTAATCCCAGCACTCAGGAGGCTGAGGCAGGAGGATTGCCATGAGTTTGAGGCCAGCCTGTGCTACACAATGAGTTCAAGGCCAACCTTAACTACATAGGGAGATGGGAGATCCTGTCTCAAAAAACAAAACAAAAAAGTTAACTTAAATTATAGTACTAAGGATTGAAACCAGAGCCATTCGCATTCTTTTAATTTTGAGAAAGTTCTTTTTAAGTCACTAAGTTGCCCAAGCTAGGGTGGCATTTGGGCTTCAAGAGTTGTGGGATCACAGGCATGTGCCACCATTCTTGACTGGAAATGTATTTTAGATGAGGTGGGTGGGGAGGGTCTCTTTAATAGTAACATGTTTAAACTGTGACTGAAGGATAAAAAGGAAACACCAGGGACAAAGGGAGAAAAGGAGCTTTTTGTGGGCTTGGACATAAACGGCCAGGCTCTGAGGAAGATTGTGCTGGTGCCAGAGAGGGAGAGCTGCCGTGTGGCCATGCACCCCAAGTAGAGGGCAGGGCCTTGTATCCGAGGCAGGGATGTGACTAAGTGGCTGGTGGATGGAGACTCCAGAGCAGGCGCAAGACCAGCAGAGCAATGGTGAATTCAGCGGCAGGTGATGGGGGAGCATGGTGCAGGCAGATGGAGGACAGGGGAGGTTTGAGATAAACTAAGGCTCCGGTTAATCATTAAAATCCAGACAGGTAATGGATCTGTTCACTGAGGACTTCCGGCATGTTCACGGTCTGCTTTTATCATGACGACCTGGAAGGAAAGGAAGATGAAGAGGGAGGGAGGAGCGTGCAGAGGAGGAACTGAGTGTCTGAGCCCTCCGTCTTCAAGGGCCACTGCAGACCCCTTCTCTAGCCTTCTCAGCTTTGCTCCAGGGCCAGTGGCTTTTGAAGGCTTTGCCCGTGGCTTCTGCAGAGCTTGGCCAGTGGCAAGTGGCCCCCACAGGAGACAAGATGGACTGCCAGGCTGGGCACACACAGCTCCTGTCCCCACCGTGCAGTTTCCATCACCACAGCTCCAGAACACTCTCTGCAGATTCTAGGACCATTCTCTCCCCATGCCCACATTCAGGGAGTAATGAATCCACTGTGACCAGATCTGGGGTGACGCACCATCTCTTGTGGGTTACCAATACCCTGTAGCCCACCCCTTGGCATATAATCCTGTCAAGAAACACTCCTCAGCCGGGCGTGGTGGCGCACGCCTATAATCGCAGCACTTGGGAGGCTGAGGCAGGAGGATCGTTGTGAGTTCAAGACCAGCCTGGGCTCCAAAGTGAGTTCAAGATCAGCCTGAACTGCATAGTGGGACCCTGTCTCAAAAAGACTAAAAAAAAAAGGAAAAGAAACACTCCTCAAATGATGTAGTTTGAAAGAGTCCTCCATTTCCTGAAAGCACCTTGCCTGATACACTTGTCTAAGACTAAAAATCTAGTCGGTGCCAGGTGTAGTGGCACACATTTGTGCTCCTAGCCCTCAAGAGTCTCAGGTGGGAGGATCACAAGTTCAAAGCCAGCTTGGGCTACATAGGATTGGGATGTAGCTTAGTGTAAAGTCGGTTCAATTTCTAGTACCACTGTGTATATATTATAGTGTGTGTGTGTGTGTGTGTGTGTGTGTGTGTGTGTGTGGTACTAGTAGTAGTGGAGCTGAGATTCAGGCCCAAGGGAGTTGCCATTTGGCTCCATTCTGTCCTTAGGACTGTGTCAGGGTCCTAAGGTAAGGGCAGGGGAGGTATCTCAGAGTCGCAAAAGAATGAGTTAGACACATTCCTGGTCCATGCAGTGCCCTGTCCCCTTTGGCTGGGCGTGGTGGCCCACACCTGTAATCCCAGCACTCAGGTAACTGAGATGGAGGATCACTGCAAGTTCAAGAGGAGCATGGGCTACATAGTGAGTTCTAGGCCAGCCCGAACTACATAGTGACCATGTCTCAGAAAAAAAAAAAAAAAAAAAAGAACAGGTTAGACAATAGCAAGGACTTCCCGAGGAAGAATGAGCACAGAGTCTTAGGCTATCAGTACACAGGAGACAGAACAATTAAAGATAGACAAGAGCAGTCACGGTGACAATGCAGCAGACTGTGAGGACTGGGGCCTCACTTCTGCTTGGAGAGCTGGGGAGAGACATGGCACTTTAAGGTAGGCCTAGAAATTATGAACTGACTTCGGACCCTCTGGCAAGACACAAATCCGAGAGACCCCAGTCCCAAGTGATAACAGAGAGGCAGTGGGACCATAAAGCCGCCCTCATCTTGTGCAGCCAAGGGACAGGCACGTTGCTCTGCTATGAGGCTAAAGTGGAGAAGCAGTGTGGCTAGCTCTGGGTTTGCAAGTGAGTGCAGGTGACTGTCACAGGACTAGACACTTTTTTTAAAAAAAAAAGTTCTTGCTATGTAGTTCAGATGGTCCTTGAACTCGCTATGTAGTTCAGATGGTCTGATGTTGCCTAGACTGGCCTCAAACTCAAAGCGATCTTCCTGCCTCAGCCTCCCAAGTGCTGGGATTATAGGTGTGCGCTAAAGTGGAGAAGCAGTGTGGCTAGCTCTGGGTTTGCAAGTGAGTGCAGGTGACTGTCACAGGACTAGACACTTTTTTTAAAAAAAAAAGTTCTTGCTATGTAGTTCAGATGGTCCTTGAACTCGTTATGTTGCCTAGACTGGCCTCAAACTCAAAGCGATCTTCCTGCCTCAGCCTCCCAAGTGCTGGGATTATAGGTGTGCGCCACCATATCCAGCCGTGGACCAGACATTGTTGAGCAGGAGGCCATGGGTGAGGAAACGGAGGACAAGGATCCACTAGGATCTAAGCAGAACAGGTGTATCAGCTTTGTCCCCACCCTGCAAGCGTACGTACTCAGACACACTCAGCCACAAACAGCCATTGCCTCAGCTTCTGGAGTGCTGGGATTATGGGTGTGTGCCACCACACCGGGCTCTGACCAGTTTAACGAATGGAGAAACTGTGTCCGGGAGAGATTTAGCATTGTAGCAAGGGAGGAGGTCAGAGTGGCTTCCCCTCGCTAACACTGGGGCTCAACTGAGTCAAGGTCTGAGGCTGCCAACGCCACACACAGGCTCACAAATGCACACACTCTACCTTACCGCTTTCCACCCACACACACAAGCTTCCAGAATCAGACGCCGGCACAGTCAGACTTCACACAGGGGCTCCTGGGCTCTCACACCCACAGCGCGTGCTTGATCGCTGGCCCAAGGCCACATTCTTCTGCAGAAGGGGGCATCCCAGCCTCCCTCAAAGGGCTAGGCTTGCTTGCAGGGGGCGCCCGAGAGCCGCAGGCCCCTCGTGACAGCTACACGGAGGCACGGCCTCCTCACAACGCCCAGGAATTAAGTGTCGTCATCTGCAGCCTGAGATAATAAACCTTTGCAAGGCTGCGGGACGATAATGTCGGTGGAAGGCTGTGAGCGCTGTTCCAAGAGAGCACCGAGTCATTGCTGTCTGCACGTGCAACATAGCGACCCCTCTGACTGCAAGAGAGCGCAGGGTTGTGGCCCTGTGTGGATATGGGTGAAGAGCTTCTCCCCTCTCTTCACCGAGCCTCCCTGGCTGCTCAGGTCCCCACAATACCTGACCAGGTTCTGAGTTTTCTAGGCACCCTCCCTGATATTTCTGTCAGATACAAATGACATACTATCTTTTCCTTCTTTATGCAGACAGCACGACAGGACAATACACACCACTCAGGACTGCCTTTCACCCGCCTTAGCAACAAGTCATCTTAGACTACAGCATCTCCTCGCTTCCTCTTAAGAGGACCTGGTTGTCCTCACAATTTTTATCTTGAATTCCCTGAAATCCATCCATGGAACCTTCACTCACAAAAGTGAGGACACTGCCAGAGCGGTGTAAAGTAGGGGTGGTCTGGGCCATTCATGATGATAAACTACGCATAAGATAAAATTGATCACTTTGAAATGTACGGTTCAGGGATATCAAGTGCATTCATAATATTGTGCAACCATTATCACTACCAGTTTCCCAAACTTTTCATCAGCTTAAAAAGAAACTCTGAATTTGCCGTGGGGGTGCATACCTGGAATTCCAGTTCTCTGGAAAGTGAATGAAGGAGGACTGCAAGTTTGAGACTAACCTTAGTGAGAGCCTGTCTCCAAAATAAATAAATAAATAAATAAATAAAATAAAAAGGACTGGAGCTGTAGTTCAGTGTAAAGGCCCTGGCTCCAACCCCCAGGACAGAAAGGAGCAAATATACAAAATCAGAAACCAGATTTATTTATTTATTGTCTTTTTGAGACAGGGTCTCACTATGCAGTTCAGGCTGGCCTTGAGCTCACTTGGTAGCCCAGGCTCATCTTGAACTCACAATGATCCTCTTGTCTCAGTCTCCTGAGTGCTGGGATTACAGGTGTGCACCACCATGCCCAGCCAGAAACCAGATTTAATCAGGGCTTTTGCACTGAGCTACATCCTTAGCTCTTAAAAAAACTTTTTTTTTTTTGAGAATTGGGCATAGTGGAACACACCTGTAATCCCAAGACTCAGGAGGCTGAGGCAGGAGGATTTCAAATTTGGGGTCAGTCCAGGCTGGCCCAGTCCAGAACTATACAGGGAGATAGTGAGACATCATGAAAGAAAAAGAAAGAAAGAAAGAAAGAAAGAAAAAGGAAGGGAGAGAGAAAGAAAGGGAGTTGGCAATGGAGTTCAGTGGCAGAGTGCTTGCCTAGCCTGGGTGAAGCCTTGGTTTCAATTTCCAGGAGCATCTCTCCTTCCACAAAGCATATCCTGAGAGGGGGTTCTGGGGAGAAGCAGGCAGCAGCCGAGAACACAGAAGACACATGGATGCTCAATACCCGTGGATACTGCCTTCACAGAGTGAAAGGCTGAATCCACACAGTGGCCCAGTGGCCCTTGCTATTTCTCAGTCCTCCTTCTACTATCTTCCCTTCAATCCAGTCACACTGGTCTCCTTCATGCTTTCCAAACAAGAAACCTAATCTTGCCTTAGTAGAGGGCCATGTGCCTTGCTTATAGCATTGATTTTTTTTTATATCATGGATTTGTTCATATATAATTTTATCATTGAGGCCTTCTCAGACACTTTTTTTTTTGTGTTACTGGGAATTGAATCAAGACCTTGCACTTGCCAGGCAGGTGCTTGTGCCACTGAGCTATATTCCCGGCCCCTAGCTCACTTTATTCATTTGTGTTTTTTGTTTGTTTTGAGACAGGGTCTTACTACGCACTTCAGGCTGGCCTTAAACTCACTATGTAGCTCATGCTGGCCAGCATGACCACATCCGGGTGTTATCACTTTATTTATTTATGTATCGATAGGGTCTTACTATGTAATGCAGACTGACCTTGAACTAGCTTATGTAGCCTAGACTGGCCTCAAACTCAAAGCGATCCTCCTGCCTCAGCCCCCACCTTCACGCCCTGCTGGGATGACAGGTGTGTGTGTCACCACCGCGTGTCACTCTATTTAATACTGGGTTCTTTCCTGCTCTACTCTTACATCATCTACACTTGTTAAACATGTTCTCCATCTCCAGTGCAGGATGTTAGATTGTTAGATGCACTAGAGCACAGATTTTGCTTTTGTCGGCTGCTATATTCTTAGTACCTAGTGGCGAGGGGTCTCCCTGTGTAGCCCAGGCTACATAGGAGTCACGGCGCTTCTTTTACCTCAGCTTCCCGAGTGCAGGGATTACAGGCATGCACCACCACGCCTGGCAGTAAATAATTTTTCCGTGGTGGATGAATGGTGAGGGAGCCCAGCTCCAGATAGCTCGTGCTACTATCCTCATTCAACAGATGAGGAACGCCAGTTTCATGAGAGTCAGCTGAGAATCCCGGGTTTGAAACGATTTTTCGAGTTATAATAAGTGGTAAGTTTGTTCTGCTGGGGTTGTACTAACATGCCAATCAGCTGTATGCGAAAGGAATGAAAACTGAAGCAAAGAGCCAAGGCGACAGCCAGACTGAGAGCTCTCAGCCTGGTTTGCTTCTAGCACTTTGGCCTCACGCCCCATACCACCTACAACCCACCTTGCGTCTCGGGGCCTACAGCCAGGCGAGCAGCCCTCCCATTGGTCGTTCGTCACAGGGCCCCATGCTCACGCGAGGGTAAATAGCCAATCAGCGCTGCCATCCTCTGCCTCGCCGGCCACGCTAGCTCTCATCGTCCCGCCCCCTTTCGAGGAATGCCGGGAGTTGTAGTCTAGCGGTCCATGTTCCTGCGGCCAGCTAGGGAAGACAGAAAACTACCCGACCCAGAGAGCACAGCGCCGAGAGCGTTCACTTTTTAGGCTTACCCCGCCAACAATCTGGACCAAGCGGGAACAGCATCCAGAACAGGTGAGCGTGGTTGCGCGCTGGGGCTGGAGGCAGAGGTCCCAGACCCAACCTTACTTCCGGCGGTAATATACCGCCCGGAGAGCCCAGCCTGTTGTGCCGGGCCTGTCCTTTTGGGAGTCCGTCGATCGGACTGGTTTGCCCCTCTGTGCTTGAGGAAACTTCGCAACTCTGCCCATGTACTTTCCTGAATCTCCAGAGATGCCCGGACCCCGATTAACTCCTGCTGCCAGCTCTCTCCACCTGCCTTGAGCAGTTCTGCGTTCATCTGTGCAGTCCCAGCTCTGCTATGAGGCCCGGGACGCCTGTTCCGGTGGTGCAGACCATATGTCCGCAGCACCCACGTGTTCCAGCCCGTTAGTGTCCACTCCCCGGCGCGTAGCTCGAAGCCCAGGTTCCCCTCTTCACTGCCCATGAGGGTAGACCTCCGTTCTAGGTTTGCGTCTGCATCTGCCTGGCTGTTTCCCTCCCGGAGCCTCAGTTGGGCTGCTGTACAATGGGTGATGTGAGGCCCTCCTCAGCCCCTTAGCCCTGGTGTCCTGTGCTTTGTGCTACCTCTGCCACCTTGTGCACAGAAGCCTTGAAGGCATTCAGTTTTAGTTACTTCATTTTAAGCGAAGATCTGTTGGATCTCAGTCACCCAGACATATATTTTGTCCTCTACATATTTTTCTGCCGTAATTACACCCAAATATTGGCCACTACAGGGCCGGAGGCCAGGAGGCAAAACTTTGGTTTTGGGATAATACAGGTGCTGTCCCCTTGCATCTGCCTTCGGTGCTTGGCCCTGCAGCGAGTGCCCCTTCCCTATGCCACCCCCACGATGCCCCTGTCCCGCTTGCTGAGGTCTGTGGGGGTCTTCCTGCTGCCAGCCCCCTGCTGGGCACCCAGGGAGAGGTGGCTGGGTTCCCTACGGAGGCCCTCCCTGGTGCACGGGTGCCCAGCCCTGGGGGCCTGGCACGGTGCCCGCTGCTGGTGCCAAGTGTGGACAGAGGAGCCTCGGTGAGTGTGGTTAGGAGGGGCCTTGGGGAGGGGAGCGTCCGATCGAGTTTCTCACTTGTTCTTCCTTTTCTCAGAGCACTTTGCTCCTCTCTCAGGATGAACGGAGAGCAGAAATCCGATGTTTATGCCCAAGAAATGCAGAATTTCACCCAGCACTTCTCTCAGATTGTCAGGGTGCTGACTGAGGATGACACAGGGCACCCAGAAATAGGAGATGTCATTGCCCGGCTCAAGGAGGTGAGGGATTCATGACTTGAGGAAGCGAGACTTTGTCACTGCATGTGGGTGAGGTTCAGTGAGGGCTTCGGGGGACCTGTGATGGGTGTGGGATGCAGCTTTCGCCTGAGTGACTTTGGGTCACCCCTGGAGTGGCTGGGGTCTGGGCACAGACCCATCACCCTGACTTTTGACTGTGTAGGAAGTGGCCCATCCAAACTGCGTTCCTGGGAGTAGATTCCTTGAACCTGTTAAATCTTTGACTCTGTATCCTGAAATGTTAAGATGCTCCTGTGGCAGACGCCTGGGGGGAAGGCCATCTGAGGTTGTCTGTCTGCCCAGAGAGCTGAGGGAGGGAAGTGACTGTATTGTCAGAAACCCCTATTCCAGGACAGAAAGGGTTGCTGTAACACTTACGTTCTTTTCTTTTTTTCTCCTTTATTTTTGTGAAATATCTAGTAAAATTCTTTTTATGAATGTGGTCTATTTCAGCTGTCTGAGGGGAAATAAGGCAAAGGGAGGGGGGACCTTTTCTATGCTGGGATAAGGACTAAAAGGGACATGTTCTCTCTGGGTTAGCTCTGGATGGCAGCAGGGCAGCAGAGGGTACAGTGAGAGGCCCTACCAGGAGGAGATGCCATTGGAGGAGGGGGAGATGGCTTCCAACCTGGATCTCCTCTGAGCTTTCCTCCGGCCAGCCATGGAGGAGCATTGGCTTTTTTAAAATTTTTTTTGTATTGGGACTCAAACTCAGAACTTTACGCTTGCCAGGCAGGTGCTGCACCACTGAGCTAAATCCCCGGCGAGGAGCCTCGTCTTTAATACGAGTGTTCCATTGGCAGATGGCTTGAACTGTGGGAAGGAGGAAGTGGAGAGGAAAGTAGGGATAGACTGTGAAGAGGAGGTGTTGGGGCTGGTGCGGTCAGGCAGGGGACCTGAGCAAATCAGCTGTTTCTAAGGCTGTGTTTTCCCTGAGTTCTGGGTTTGGAGCAGAATTTAGTCATTTTGGGTGAAGAAGAATTGAGTCTGCAGGGCCCTTTAAATTTACTGGGGGAGAGAACGTAGAGTGCATGGTTAGGCTCTGGGCACTTGGCAACTCTTCTCGCTGTGCTGCAGGGCTCTGGGGACAGAATCAAGAGAGAAGCAATCCCAGGGCTCTCTGGAGGGGGAGTTTGAATTTAGGTGGTTGTTGGAAAGGAAAGATCACAGTCACTGCTCTGTGTACCCTGATGCTCTGTCCCTCTCCCCTGGCCGCAGGTCCTAGAGTACAATGCCATTGGAGGCAAGTACAACCGGGGTTTGACGGTGCTGGTAGCATTCCGGGAGCTGGTGGAGCCAAGGAAACAGGACGCAGACAGTCTGCAGCGGGCACTGACTGTGGGCTGGTGTGTGGAACTGGTGAGAAGCTGCTTTCAAAGGGGGTGCCGTGGGCGGAGGGGAGGGGAGGGGAGGGGCGGGGCGGGGCAGGGCGTTCCCAGGTGCAGCGCTACACCCAGATTTAGGCACAGTGAATTACTTAAGGGTTAACCAGTGAGCAGAATCTCTTTTGCCAAAAGTGATGTAGAATTTGGCAGCAAGGTGTCATTTTTTCCCTCTAGAGCAGAGGTCAACCATAAATTGTGTTCCTTCCAAAAGATTATTCTAAAGCAGAAACTGAACACTGGCAGCCCCTTGAAAGTTTTTGAAAATGTTTTCAGCATAAAACCCCTAAACTTCACACTACAGGTGAGGTGGTGTAGCTCCTATAATCTCAGTTGCCCATGAAGCTGAGGCAGGAGGATTGTAAGCTTGAGACCAGCCTGGGCAACTGCTTGTCTGAAAATCAAAAATAAAAAGGGCTAGAGATGTAGCTTAGTATTCTCTGGGTTCAATTCCTGGTACTGCAAAACTGAATGTATTTTTTTTTGTATTGGGAACTGATACAAAACTGAACCAAACAAAAAACCCAGATTTCTGGCATTAGTTGAAAATTTACAACATCTGGCTGCGTGCATGCAAGCGCAATAGCTGGCTGAGGCCGAGTCCAGCTGCTTCCCCTAGACGGCACCGGCTCACCTGTGTCCCTGCTTTGCTCCTGTCCTCACAGTTCCTTGCCTTCACCTTCAGGCTCCTTAGCCTTTGAAAGTGTATGATTTGCTGGCCTAGCCTAAAGCCTTCATTCAGGGTAGGAGAACTGGATTCTAATAATATATATATATATAATTTTTTTTGCAGTCCTAGAAGTTGAACTCTGGGCCCATGGCACTGAAATATGTCTCAAGCTCCCTCCGACTAATTTCTTTTTGAGATAGAGTATCGCTGTACTGTAGTCAAGGGTGGTCTTGAACTCGCTGTGATCCTCCTGCAAGGCCAGTCTTGACTACAGTTAGTTCAAGTTCAGCTTGGCCTACGTAGTGAGACCCTGTCTTAAAAAAGAGAGGGAGCAGGGCATGGTGGTAGACCCTGTAACCCCAGCACTCTAGAGGCTGAGCAAGCCTGGGCTCCATAGTGAATTCAAGGCCACCCTGAACTGCACAGGGAGACCCTGTCTCAGAAAACAAAAACAAAAAAAGGAAGGCCCTGAAGGCTGGGGATGTAGATCAGTGGTAGTATGACTCCGACTTGGAGAGGAGATGAATGTGTAGCTTAGTCACAGAGCACTTGCCTAGTCTGAGGCCCTGGGTTCAATCCTTAGCAGTGAACCCGCCCCCCCAAAAAAAAACAAAAGTCAAGTTGTATAAAGAATTTTTAAAAATTTAATTTATTTGGTGTTTTGAGACAGGGTCTCACCAAATACTTTAGGCTGGCCTTGAACTCACTATGTAGCTCAGGCTGGCCTTGAACTGCAGCAGTCCTTTTGCCTCAGCCTCCTGAATTCTGGTGTGCCACCATGCCCAGCTCAAGAAATGATTTTTTTTTTGTCTTTTTGAGACAGGGTCTTACTATGCAGTTCAGACTGGCCTTAACCTCACTTTGTAGCCCAGGCTGGTCTCGAACTTGCAGTGATCCTCCTGCCTCAGCCTCTTGAGTGCTGGGATTACAGATATGTGCCACCACGCCTGGCTGCAAGAAACGATTTTTAAAAGTTTTTTTTTTTTTTTTTAACTTTTTTGTATGTATATATGTATGTATTTGCAGTGTTAGTAATTGAGCACCACTTTTCACTGAGCTACATCCCCAGGGTCTTGCTAAATTGCCAAATTGGAATCAAATTTGGAATCCCGTGCCTCAGCCTGCCAGAGTGCTGGGATTACACGTATGTGACACCATGTCTGGCATAGTGTTTTCAGTTGATGATGAAATTGTCTTTAAGCATTCATTATAGTTTTTGGCAAGAGTACCTTATGCGAAGGTGTTTTATAATCCTGCTAACATCAGGGACAATCTAAGGCTGATTAGAGATTTCAGAGATTTTCATGCCTGTACTTGTAGCACTTGGGAGCTGAGGCAGGAAGACCTCAAGTTTGAGGCCAGCCTGGGTACAATCCTGTTTGTCCCCAAAATAAGAGATGTCAGAGATCAGTTTCGTCTGTTACCCTGAAAATAAATTTTTTTTTTCTGGTACCGGGAATCGAACTCACGACCTTGCGCTTGCCAGGCACGTGCTTTGCCGCTGAGCTAAATCTCCAGCGCCCCTGAAAATAAGTATTGTGGTCCCACTGTACAGACGGGAGTCTGAGCCAAAGAGGTTTTGCACTTTTCTTTTTTTTTTTTTTTTTTTTTTGGTTTTTCTCTGGTACCAGGAACCAAACTCATGACCTTGCGCTTGCCAGGCAAGCGCTTTGCCGCTGAGCTAAATCCCCAGCCCCTGGTTTTGCACTTTTCAAGGTCTTTTGTAACTCAAGCCCTTGGCCTCCCCACTCTGGCGGTGCTTCCTAGCTCACAGCGCACAGGTAGAGCAGCAGTGGTGCTGCTCGCAGAAGGCACAGTAAAGAGCCCTGGGATCTCTTCCTTCTCCTAGCTGCAAGCTTTCTTCCTGGTGACAGATGATATCATGGATTCATCCCTTACCCGGCGGGGACAGGTCTGCTGGTATCGGAAGGTAATGTGGGCAGGCACAGGCCCTCCTCCATGGGGAGGTGACTGCATACAGCCTGGTGGTGGTGTCTGGGGGTGACAATTCTAGGTAGAAAGGAAGGGCAGAGGTGAATGACTTGTTTTTCTGTGCCCTAACAGCCAGGCATAGGTTTGGACGCTATCAACGACGCTCTCCTTCTGGAAGCCTGTATCTACCGCCTGCTGAAGTTCCACTGCCGGGAGCAGCCCTACTACCTGAACCTGCTTGAGCTCTTCCTGCAGGTGCGCTGTTGGCCAGCACCTGTGCCCAGAGATTGCCACAGTGGCCTTGGCCTGGATTCCTGACTGCCCCACTGTCACCTTGGACGGGGCATGGGCTGCAAGGCCCCGGATGTCAGCGTTCTTGAGTCTAGAGAAACCCTGGCTCATGGCCATGTTCCTTTCCCTTAGACTGCCTATCAGACAGAGGTCGGGCAGACTCTGGATGTTATCACAGCCCCCCAGGACCATGTGGATCTCAGCAAATACACTGAAAAGAGGTGAGCCTTGTGGGAACCACATCTGGCCAGTGAAGAGAGTGCAGAGTGGGCGTTGCCTTCTGAGGGGTTTATCTTCTCCCAATACTCAGGTACAAATCTATTGTCAAGTACAAGACAGCTTTCTACTCCTTCTACCTGCCTGTTGCTGCTGCCATGTACATGGTGAGTCAGCCTCCTCAGCCTCACTGCCCAGTGTGGGCTTTGGGGCAGGAAGGCAGAGAGGAAATAACTGGGACGATCGTGTACCCCCACTGAATGGCTGTGTCACCTTGTGCAAGTCACTTATTCTCTGACCTTGAACTCACTATGTAGCACAGGCAGAGCGATCCTCCTGCCTCAGCCTTCCAGGTGCTGAGATTACAGCACCACCACAGCCAGCTTTGAGTGTCTCCTCAGCTGTAAGATCAGGATCAGATTCCTGCCTCACAGGATAGTAAAGATTAACCTGGCTCATGAAAGCCCTTGGTACCTAGTAGGAGCACAATGGCTTCTGTATCTGAGTATGGACAGGAGTGAGGAGCAGATAATTCGGGCTGAGGGAGAGGAGACTGGATTCAAAGGCTGTCAGTGGCATTAACTGTTTACCCTGAACTTTGTTTCCTGAAAGATGCTGGAGGTGGCAAAAAGATTAGGAAGAAGGGTCATAGTGACACAAGGGCCTCCAGAACGGCTTCATCTGGAACCCATTCCAGATGGAAGAATTCCAGCCAAAATAAGTGGTAGAGCGGTTGGAGTGTTGGTCAGGACTTCTGGATCAGGAAGGGCAAGGGTGTCTGGAAGGAGAGACCCTTGGGGGTGGCAGTAGGTGGAACCCTACTGGAGGCAGCAGGAAGATGAGGCAGTGTGGTGCCTGCTCCCCCTTCCCTGCAGGCCGGCATTGACGGGGAGAAGGAGCACAGCAATGCCAGGAGGATCCTGATGGAGATGGGCGAGTTCTTCCAGATCCAGGTAGAAGGTCCAAAAGAGGCCGTGGCAGCAAATGGGCCTCAGCTGTGCTTCTGCCCTGTCTCACCCTCACCCTTCCTTTGCTGTTCCTGTCCAGGATGATTTCCTTGACCTCTTTGGGGACCCCAGTGTGACGGGAAAGATTGGCACTGACATCCAGGACAACAAATGCAGCTGGCTGGTGGTTCAGTGTCTGCAGCGAGCCACTCCAGAGCAGCGCCAGATCTTGCAGGTGTCCAGGAGCGGGCCTGGGATCTCTGGGCTGATGAAGGGGGTAGACACCGGGAGTGGTGGCACACACCTGTATTCCCAATTCTTGAGAGGCTGAGGCAGGAAGATCACTGTGAGTTCGAGGCCAGCCTGAGCTCCACAGTGAGTTTAAGGGCAGCCTGGACTACATAGCAAGATCTTGTCTCAACAAACAAAAAAACAAACGAAAAGAGAGGGTAGAGCAGTGGTGGTTCTCAGTTGAGTCAGGGACATCTGGCAATGACAACAGGTAATTTTTGTCATCACAACTTGAACACGTGCTAAAGGTGTCTAGTGGGTAGAGGCAAGGGGTGCTGCCAGACATTTACAACACAGAATAGCTCACCCAGACCATGATCTGGCTCAAAATTTCAATGTTGTCGAGGTTGAGGAACCCTAGGTAGAGGAAGGTGGGCCCGAGGCAGTGTCTTAGCCTTCGGGCTGTGAGAGCAGAAGCTGGCGATCTGACACTGCAAAGACACATTTTAGAAATTGAGGATGAGGGAGTGCAGAGGCCTTGAAGGCTCTGGTGAAGCCTGAGTCTATTGTCCTGCCTCTGATGCTTTCCAGGAGAATTACGGGCAGAAGGATGCCGAGAAGGTAGCCAGGGTGAAGGCGCTGTACGAGGAGCTGGAGCTGCCGGCTGTGTTTGCGCGGTATGAGGAAGACAGCTACAATCACCTCATGAGCCTCATCCAGCAGCACGCCGCGCCGCTCCCCCCAGCCATCTTCCTGGCGCTGGCCAACAAGATCTACAGGCGGAAAAAGTGACCTGGAGACCACAGGGCAGGGAGGGAGGGAGGGGCTCAATAAATTATCGTGTGATCCTATTGTGCTTGTTTTTGCTCTTGCGACTGGCTCTGTCCAGAATCTGGCAGTAAGGGGGGCGGGTGGCTGTGCAGAAGCCAGGCCTAGGGCCAGGGGCGTTGTCCTCCAGCCCCTTGGGAGGTGAAGTGACCGGGGTCTGAGTAGGTGACAGGTGTGACGTCAAGTTCAGGGGGCGGGTCTGAGCTACGCCACGGCTTTGCGTGAAGGGATGCGGCTGCGCGCCGGAGTGGGTTGTCCTAGCGCCCCTCCCCTTTGCTCTGTACCCCGCCGGGCGGGGACCGCGGGAGCCACCAGCCCAAGGCCGGAGCGGTTCCAAGAGGACTCGGGTGAGGAGGGCTCGGCCTGCCGGTGTGGATGGGTGGGGCAGGGGAGGGAAACCTTAAAAATGAATAGAAAAGGGGTGGGGCGGTGGCTGGATGATGGAGACCGGCGCCGAGAATGGATGGATTCAGCTGGTGAGTGAGGGGCGAGGGGAACCAAGGGTGTGGGGTGCAGACCCCTAAAGAGAGGTGCTGATTCGGGAGGCCGGGCTGACGGCTCCCTCTCCTCTCCCCACCCCCACTCCCGCCCCTTTTCTGCATTCACCTGGTTCACTTCATTTCAGAGCACTGGGGCGGGGTCTTCCTGGGGTTCCTCTGGAAACGAGAGGGTGGGCTGGAGGACAGGGCCAGATGGCTGCAGAAAGGATGGGGTTCCTTCGGGGCCTTTCCTCTTCCAAGCTCCGTACCGCCACGGAGAGCCAGAGCGCAGCCGCATTCTCTGACCCGCCCTTCTCTGTTCCCCGGGGTTTACATTCAACTCCACCTGCAAGCACTGCAGTGAAAACTAATGGCCAGTCGAGGGCGATTAGCATCTCATTACAATATTTCAAAGCAGCCAGCGCCTTTCCAGGCCTGCACCCGCTGTCGCTGTTGGTCACCTCGGTGTCCTTCTTGCGGCCCGCGCCCTCCCTGGCTGGCTACATCACTCCTGTCTTCCAGGACGGCACCTGCGCTGCCAGGCAGGTGGATGCGAGAGGCCCGGTCCTGCTGGTTCTCCGGAGGCCACCCTGTCAGTGCAGGCACCATGCTGTCTCCTCAGAGGGCTTTACTCTGCAACCTCAACCACATCCACCTCCAGCACGTCTCTCTGGGCCTGCACTTGTCCCGCCGCCCCGAGCTACGGGAGGGGCCTTTGAGCACGTCCCCTCCCCCAGGCGATACCGGAGGCAAGGAGAGCAGCGGCCCCTGCAGCGGGACCCTGGTAGATGCCAACTCCAACAGCCCAGCCGTTCCCTGCCGATGCTGCCAAGAGCACGGGCCGAGCCTAGAGAATCGGCCGGACCCGACGCAGGAGGAGGAGGGTGCGGCCTCTCCTTCTGACCCCGGCTGCTCGTCTTCGCTCAGCTCCTGCTCCGACCTCAGTCCCGATGAGTCCCCCGTTTCCGTGTACTCTCGGCACCTGCCTAACGAGGACGATGCTCAGCCCCAGCCCAGCATCGTCCCCTTGGACCAGGGCTCCCCACTGGCTTTGGCGGGCCAGGACACCTGCTCCCCAGACAGCTTCTGCTGCTCTCCCGATTCCTGCTCCGGAGCGTCCTCCCCGCCTGGACCTGGCCTCGACTCGAACTGCAACGCCCTGACCATCTGCCAGGATCTCCCTTCCCCCGGCCTGGAGGAAGAGGAGGACGACGGCGGGGAGCAAGACCTCCCCACCTCTGAGCTCTCCGAGGTGGAGGATGGGAAAATCGATGCCGGGAAAACAGAGCCCAGTTGGAAAATTAACCCCATTTGGAAAATTGATACAGATAAAACTGAAGCTGTATGGAAAGTCACTGAGAACAATAACTCTGGTTGGAAAATCAACGGAAATACTAACTCTGGCTGGAAAACCGAACCTGGAAAATTCGATGGTTGGAGCAGCAACACAGGAATAACCGATTCTGGCTCGAAAACATACGCAGGGAAAACTGACGCGGGATGGAGGAGTGACGTCAGCGAGGAGCCGGCGCCACACCGGACCATCACGTCCTTCCACGAGCTGGCCCAGAAGCGCAAGCGGGGCCCGGGGCTGCCCCTCGTGCCGCAGGCCAAAAAGGACCGCAGCGACTGGCTCATCGTATTCTCGCCCGACTCCGAGCTGCCCCCCAGCGGGTCTCTGAGCTGCTCCTCCGCAGCCCCCCGTGAGATCACCACCTTCAAGGAACTCAGGTCCCGCAGCCGCGCCCCGCCCCCGCCGGTTCCGCCCCGGGATCCTCCGGCGGGCTGGGCCCTGGTCCCGCCCCGCCCTCCGCCCCCACCTGTCCCTCCCCGGAGGAAGAAGAACCGGCCCGGGCTGCAACCCATCGCGGAGGGGCAGCCCGAGGAGGGAAGGGCAGCGAGCCCCGCGGCAGGCGAGGAGGTCCCGGCCGCGCAGGAGGCGGAGCAGCCCGGCGCGCGAGAGGCCTCGGAGGGTAAGGGGGCCGGAGGAGGCGGAGGAGGGCGGGCCTCCCTCGGCCTCGCCCACGCCTCTAAGCTTCCCACCCCGCCCCGTGTCCCTGTCACTCCGCGTCACCTCCCCGCCCCGCCCCTTCTGTCTGGGAGCGCTGGGGAAGGGAACTGGGTGGGGCCTCTGGCTGGGGACTAACTCTCTGCTCCCTCTTTCTCCTGCTCCTCCTTGCCTGGCTGCGCGTCCCGCTGTCCTCCTTCCCCTCTGTGCCTGGCCCTGCCAATCCCGCCTGCAGCCGGTTCCCTCCTGCTCTCGGGGCCCCAAGTTTTCCGGTTCTCGGCCGACAGGCGCCCCCTGTTGGAGGGTGGGGGAGTGGGCGCAGCTGGGTCCCTGCTCCTGGCACCTCTGGCCGGGTGGCCCGGCGCCCGCCTGCGGCTGCTGGGGGCACAGAGCCCCCCCGAGGAACAGCTGCTTCCGGCCCGCCTGTCCCCAGTGGGAGCGTATTCACCCCCCACTCGGGGCGCCCTGCCCTGCCTGGCCAGCCCCGAGCTGGCGCTGCTGCTCTCCCCGCTCTTCCCCAGAAGTAGCACCTTCCCTGCCGCGGCCCCCCCGCCCCGCCAGGTGCCCGCCCCCCCGCCACCTCGGCCACCGCGTCCTCAGAAGGCCACGCGCTGGACCCGGAGCCCGCCGCCCGCGCCCAGGCTACGTAAGACGGACCCAGCTCGCCCGCGGCCTCGCTAGGCGCTCGTCCCGCCCACGTCGAGGCTCCGCCCCCCGCCCAGCTTTCCCTCGTAGCTTTTGCCAGCGTACTCGGCTGGGTCCCACCTTTCAAGTCGGGCAAATACCAAACAAGCTCTTCAATCCCGGGGAGTCCGGCTTCCCCCGTGCTGGCGCTGGGTGGGGTTACTGCGCACCTCACTGCGTACCCGTCACTCCCCAGGCTCGCTCTGGACACGGGGCATTGGGCTTGCCTCGGCATAGCCATGGATAGGGACCCTGGGTCACACCCGCGGCGCTGGCGCTGTTCGGGCTGCCTGCCTTGCCGCGGGAGGGTGGAGGGCGTAGCCCAGGCGCCTTTGGGCCCCGGAGGTTCCGGTCCCACCCCCGGGGTGTGTAGGGGCGCCCTCCGCCGCCTCCTCGGCGCGGGACCAGGTTTCCCCGTTCCGGCTCTTTGCAGCCTTCAGACCTGGGCTCGGCTTCCTCTGTCCTCCGCCCTGGCCCGTCTGTCCATTGGCCCCGGTTCCCCACGTGCTTCCCTCGGTCCGCGGCCCAGTCCCCTCTCGCCTCCAAGTCTCAGCCGGCCGGGCGGTGGCTCCTGGGACCCCGGGAGACTCAGGTGGGAGGTGGGGCCTGCGCCCTGAGGGAGGGGCCTGGGAGCCGAGTAGGAGGCGGAGCGGGCTGAGGCTGCAGGGTTTCAGGCCGGATGGGCCGGGATCTCCGCGCAGCTCGAGGCCCTGTCCCCTGCTTCTCAGGACTCCTTACGGCAGGTCCCTGTGTGGGCGCCGGCGTCCTCGGGCACCCTCGGTAAGGTCACTGCGTCCTTTTTCCCTCACCCAGTGCGTAGTTCCTGGACATTCGCCGGTGTCCCCGGGGCCCAGCGCCTGTGGATGGCAGAAGCCCAGAGTGGAACTGGTCAACTGCAGGAGCAGAAGAAAGGTCGGTTGAGCTGACTCCTGGCCTCCGGGTTCCCGTGACCTGCCTTTCAGGCAGGCGTCCCCTTGGGCTTTAAGGGTCTAATGGCACAAACCAGCCACTCCACGCCCTTTGGGTGCCTCTTCCTGGAGAGTGGCTGTTTTGAGGTCTTCCCTTCCTGGTCCTTCCCCAGGTCTTCTGGTAGCTGTCAGCGCCTCAGTGGACAAAATCATCTCTCACTTTGGGGCTGCCCGGAACTTGGTTCAGAAAGTAAATGTGGCTGGAGGGAGGGTGCTGGGGATGCGCAGATTCCTGTGGTTGGCGGGGAGCACTAGTGGGCTCTGGCTGGACAGTCTCAGGACCCCCTCACTAGCGTCTCGCTGCCTCCAGGCCCAGTTGGGAGATAGCCGGCTGAGCCCGGATGTGGGGCACCTGGTGCTGACTACCCTTTGCCCGGCCCTCCACGCCCTGGTGGCTGACGGGCTGAAGCCTTTCCGGAAGGACCTCATCACCGGGCAGCGCAGGAGCAGCCCCTGGAGCGTGGTAGAGGCGTCTGTGAAGCCAGGTGAGTGGAGAGGGCCTGCACCCCGCATGAGCAGGGCTGGGGCCTTGCTCACCGTGCCTCCTGTCTGCAGGGTCCAGCACCCGGTCCCTGGGATCTCTGTACAGCCAGGTCAGCCGATTGGCCCCGCTGAGTAGCAGCCGCAGCCGGTTCCATGCCTTCATCCTGGGCCTTCTCAAGTGAGTGGCCAGTGCGGCATCGTGGGGGACATAGTAGTGGTGTCCTATGTACTCAGAGAAGTCCCCATGCTCATACTTCATTCCCTACCCCTAGAGGGCTGTAGTCTCCACCCCCTTCAGTTTGCCTTCCCTCCTTTCTCTCAGCACCAAGCAGCTGGAGCTGTGGTTTTCCGGTCTCCAGGAAGATACAGGTAGGTCAAAAGCTCCAATGAGAGAGGATGGTTTTTGAGCCGGGAGGGAGAGGGAAAGGGATCCTTCCTGCTGCCTCCCACTGATCTGAGAATACAAATCTAGATCTCTGATTTTGTTCTGCTTTCTTCTTAGAACTTCCAGGGGAAGAAAGACTCAAAGCGTTGTTGTTGGGGCCCTGACTTCTTCCCCTGCCTGAAGTTCAGGGCTTTCTTGTCAGCAGTTTTCCGGTGTGGTCCTCTGTGGCCCAGGGCTGTACTGATGCTGCCCCTATACCTTGAGTAGGCCTCCCCCGCTCCTGCCTGTTCACTGGCTTTCATTCATCCTGTGAGCCTCCTTCCAGAGGCTCCTGAGGCTTCCTGTCCTTTTGCTTACTGTCCTATTATTCCTCTTACCACCACTTGCTCTTCAAGCATCTTGCTCTGGAAGCGGTGGACCACATGGGCAGGGATGTGTCAGTCCTGTGGCCCCCCAGCCCCTCGCGCCTCAGAGTGAAGCCTAGAGAGGTGTTTGTTGACTGTGGGGCTGAAGTGGGGGTCCTTTGGGCCAGGGCTCAGGGTGGGAGTGATGTGAGTCTCTCTTTCCCAGGCCTGCTGTCCCTCCTGTATCTGCCCACGGGATTCTTCTCCTTGGCTCGAGGTGGCTGCCCGTCCCTGTCCACAGAGCTGCTGCTCCTGCTGCAGCCACTGTCGGTGCTCACCTTCCACCTGGACCTGCTCTTCGAGCACCATCACCACCTGCCCCTGGGCCCACCGCAGGCCCCTGCCCCTCCAGTCCCGCCCCCGACGCTGCAGCAGACCATGCAGGCCATGCTGCACTGGGGCGGTCGGCTGGCCCAGAGTCTCCGGGGTGCCTCTGAGGAGGCTGCTCCCGATCCTTCTGCCCCTTCAAGTCCTCCTCCACCAGGCAGCTGGTGGGAGCAGCTGACCCAGGCCTCCCGGGTCTATGCCTCTGGGGGCACAGAAGGCTTCCCTCTTCCCCGGTGGGGACCCAGGCGTCATGGAACTGCAGCTGAGAATGCACAGGAAAGACCCCAGCCCACAGAGGAAGCAGCACCGGTCAGAGGCGTGTGGCTTGGGAGACTGTTTGGTGTGCCAGGGGGGCCCACAGAAAATGAGAGCGGAGCCCAGAAGTCCAGGTATTGGAGAGCTGTGTCTGCTCCATAACCCTCTGACCCTATCTCAGAACCCCCTGTGGCCTCATTTGAAACTCTAGTGACTCATGATGCTTTAGGTAAGAGGTCAGTTGGCGATTTTTTTTTCTTTCCTTTTTGAGACAGGGTTTCACTATGCAGTTCAGGCTGGCTTTGAACTCATTTTGTAGCCCAGGCGGGTCTCAAACTCACAGTGATCCTTCTGCCTCAGCTGCTTCAGTGCTGGGGTTACAGGCGTGCACCACCACACCTGACCTAGTTGGTGAGGTTAACAGCCATGAACAACAAAAAAATTTACTGATGCCTGCTCTAGGACTTGACACTGGTGGGCCTTTAATAGCTTCAGGTATTGGCTTAGGACCTTCTGAATCTTTCTGAGCCTGCAGACTCTGCTGGTCCTGTAGGTCCCTTGTGACTCTCCATATTTTAAGACATTTGTCATCTCCCTAATCACCGATAGGTACTTACGATCCACAACTGCTACTCTGTCCTATGTAGTGCCAGCTCCTGACCTATTAGAGATAGTCAGGGCCCTCAGCCTCTTTTCCGTCAAACCCTGGGTTCTGAGTGACCTCTGTGACCGTTTTTTTCCTCCCAGGAGACCATCCAGCTGGCTCCCTCCAACAGTGAGTGTATTGGCTTTGGTGAAGCGGGGGCCACCTCCTGAGTCTCCTCCCGAGGAGCTTGTGCCCTCAGCACCCAGCACGGTGCCGGCCCACAGGTGAGGACTGGGGAGCTGTCTGTGTGTAGTTCTGTTTTTGTTGTCAGAGTGGGCAGAAGGGAGTGTATTGGGCTTTAAAATCTGAGCAGTTTGCATTGCTATTTGCTTTTCCTATTTACTACTGGTGTGGCACTCATTTGAACCTTATTTCTTTCTCTGTACAAAGAGAATAATTTATCATACTTTTGTTATGGTTGCTCTGAAGATAAAACAATTTTAGAAAAGCATCTGGCACAAAGTAGATGTGTGTACATTGAGGAACCGTGTCTCTTTAGTGGAATTTTCAAATTTGTGCTTTGAGGTTTTCTGTGGGTTCTCCCAGTACACTGAACTGAGTTCTTGATTTCTCATTTGTCTAGCAGTGTTTTTCAGGTGCTTCCTTTGTGCCACATGTTATGCCAGGGGGGACTACAGGTCAGCATATTGGAGTCTGTGCTCTCAGAGAGCTTGTGGTGCAGTGCAGATACAAGTTAATAGATGAGGAAAGGCCATGTCCCAGGCTTTCAAGGGACCCAAGGGAGGCTTGGTGATGGCATGAGAATATGCATCTGGCTGGAGGAATAGGAGGCAAAGGCCAGGAAGCACAGCGTGGTTGGGAACTGTGAATACATGATGGAGGGGTCCATGGTCCAGCTAAGGAGCCTGGACTTTATCTGGAGTCAGTGGGAGCCCCTGAAGGCTCTTAAGCTTGATTTGCTGGCTTGTTTTGCTAAGATCTCTGACTGCTATGTGGAGAAAATAGATTGTGAAAGATGCATGGAAACTCGCTGATGGATGTACTGTGGTCTAGAGGGAGAGGATGGAGGCCAAAACTAGGATACTGGGCTGGGGATTTAGCTCAGCGGCAAAAAGCGCCTGCCTGGCAAGCGCAAGGTCGTGAGTTCGGTTCCTGGTACCGGAGAAAAACCAAAAAAAAAAAAAAAAACAAAAAAAAAAAACTAGGATACTGAATTGAAGACAGTACTGGAGTTGTAGGATATATGGACATCAAACAAGTTTTGGTGATAGATTGGAGGCAAGGACTAAGATGCCTGCATTTTGGCAGGAACAACTGAGTTGAAAGTGGAGCTGTTTATCACTGTCAGAGACATGAAAAGGGACTGGTTGAGAGTATTAGGAGTCATTTGGTTTGCCTATGTTAAACATGAAGCACCAGAGAGAAGTGTAAATAGTGTCAAATAAGCAGCTGGAGACTGGGTTTGGTGCTCAGGAGAGGGCTGGGGCCCTGGAGAGAAGCAGCATGTTGATGGAGGCCTTCAAGTCTGTCCAGGGTCCAGAGCTGACTGAGCTGAACCAAAAGTGGGAGGCCAGGACAGCGGAGGACTGCCACCTTTCATCCCAGCATCTTCCTCTGCCCTTCTCAGGGCAGTTCGGGCCCTCTGTGACCACACTGCTGCCGGACCTGACCAGCTGAGCTTCCGGAGAGGGGAAGTGCTGCGTGTCATCGCCACAGTGGATGAGGACTGGCTCCGCTGTGGGCGGGAGGGCATGGAAGGGCTGGTGCCCGTGGGGTACACCTCCCTTGTTCTCTAGCCCTGGATCCTTTCCTGCATGTCTCTCCTGTCACCTGGGAAGGACATGGCCCATGATTATTAATCTATGTAAACTAACCATCCCAGAAGCATTTTTTGCTGCTTGCAAAATATTTTCCACATCCATTTCTGCTATTTAAAATAAATGTTCCTTCTTCCCTCCATGCCCATCTGTAAGGTGAAATCTGCTCTTTCAAAGATGTAAGAAGGAGTACTCCATGCAACTTCTTTCTTCTTTCCATGTGTCAGGGAACATCTCCCTATCTGCAGAATGGAATCTGGCCCCCTTCCCCTCTTCATCCCTAAGTGGACTGTGCCAGTTGAACACGCCTCAACCCACAAGCCTACACAGGGCGCCAGACCTCCTTCCTCTGTATGGAATCTGACTCCCCCATACGTACCTTGCCTGTATTTATGATGTACTCATGTTGTGCTAGCTGCTGAAGCCTGGACACCCCTGGTGGGTGAGCCTATGGTATTTGTCTATTTCCTCTTTTGTCCCAATAAAGTATGGGAGTTGAATGTGTGTGTCATTGTGGATTTTAGGACATAGGCTACTGGGTAGATCCTGTTACTGGAGGCTCTAGGCAGAGGCTTTCTTCCTAGTGCAGGGGCAGTATTTTTCAGTCCTAGTGATTAAATCCAAGGCCTTCACATTTAGCTATATCTCCACCTACTTTTAAAAATTCATTTTATTTTATTTTATTTTTTGGTTTTTCTCCAGTACCGGGAACCGAACTCATGACCTTGCGCTTGCCAGGCAGGTGCTTTGCTGTTAAGCTAAATCCCCAGCCCCTCTTTTAAAAATTTAAAATTTGCTAGATAACATTAAGTTGCCCAGGGTGGGCTCAAACTTGCAATCCTCCTACCTCAGCCTCCCAGAGTGCTAGGATTATAGGCGTGCAGTACACCACCACTCAGGCTTAGGTGTTTTTTTTTTTTTTTTTTTTTTTGTCTTTTTGAGACAGTCTCACTATGCAGTTCAGGCTGGCCTTGAACTCATGGCGATCCCCCGGCTCAGGTGTGTGCCACCACACCCAGCTAAGTGCTTGTCTATTCTCAGATTTTTGTTAGACTGGTATGACAGAAGCTTGAGTAAAAATGAGGGAATACTTAGCCCTTGAAATTATGCTTTTTAGGTGGAGGGAAGGAATAGTATTGCAAAAAGTGACAATTTTTTTGGCCTAGCATCCTGCATGCTTGGCCAGCGTATACTATGCCATTCCCCACCTCGACACCATTTTTCTCTATTTAATATTGCTACTCTGAAAAAAAACAAAAAAAACAAAAAAAAACCAAACTATTGCTACTCTGTGGTGATATACATTAAGTAAAAGCATTTGATATCTATTACTTTTTTTTTTTTTTTCCCCTGGTACTGGAAATCTAACTTACGACCTTGTACTTGCCAGGCAGGCACTGTGCCGCTGAGCTAAATCCCCAGCCCCTTCTATTACTTTTTTAGGAGTTGAAGAGGCTCCTTTCAACCTTTGGAAATAATGACAAGAGCTAAGACATTGTAGAGGCCCAAGGATGGGGGTGGGAATCCCTAATGGATTTAAATAGAAATAAAAAGGTGGAAAGAATAGACAGCCCTAATTATAACCAGGCAGCTGGAAAGTTAGAGAAAAACTGGAACCAAGTTGAAGACAAAGGGATGGTTAACAGAGGGGTCTTGGGGAGATAATCTTAAGACTCAAAGCTGTGCAAGTAGGAGCAGGGCTGGCTAGACTTTTCCCTGTCCTTGGCCAGTTCATGTTACTGATCTGCTCTTTGCTTTAATTTTGCCTCTATATGATCTTTCAACTTCAAAACTGTGCATTTCAAGTGTTCTCTAGATTAATGTTTTTCAAATTGAATTCTGAGGGCCTCTGGGAATCCCATTACAGAGGAGTTTAGGTTCTTGAGTTTATGAAGCTCCTTCAATCCTAAACTATTACCACAAATGAAGTTATATA
>NW_004955545.1:1775433-1780539 GCF_000276665.1 Chinchilla lanigera
TTGAGCTCACTTTGTAGCCCAGGCTGGTCTTGAACTCACAATGATCCCCCTGCCTCAGCCTCCCGAGTGTTGGGATTACAGGTGTGCGCCACCACGCCGGGCGTTAATTAGTATTTATACATTTTAAATTTAGTTTACTAATTTTGTGTATGTGTGTGTGTATATATATATACATATACACACACACCACACACATACATACATATATGAATTTTTTTTTTTTTAGGCAGGGACTCAACTCATGGTAATCTTCTTGCCAGCAACAAATGAAGTTCTATTTTCACATTTAAAGTTAGAGGATGAAAGCTGGGCATAGTGGTACACACCTGTAATTCCAGCACTCGCGAGTTGGGACAGGAGAATCACCATGAGTTCCAGGATAGCCTGGGCTACATAAAGGAGTTCAAGGCCAGCCTGCACTACATAGCAAGACCATGTCAAAAAAAAAAAAAAAAAAAAAAAAAAAAAAGTGGGCATGTAGTTCAGTGGAAAGAACCCTGAGTTACAATCCTTAGGGTATGGGTCCAGGGATGTAACTCAGCAGCAGAGTGCCTGCCTGGCAAGTGCAAGGTCCTGAGTTCAATTCCCGGTACCACCCCTGTCCCAACAACAACAAAAAAAAACCCAAAAAACCTGAAACAATCCCTAGGGAAGGATTGGCCCACCCACCCAAAAAAGGAACGTTATCTGTGCATATGGAAGACTGCTATTACTTGGATACTAGAACCAGTATTTCTCAAAGATCTGCAGAGTAGTCTTTGGGACCCATAACTTATGGGTAAGAAATAGTGATAATAGCTGGTATTTCTCATAATGCAACTTGGTTCTACATCACATTCCCATGTGCTTGATTTCAGAGTGTGAGATCCAAATAAGTATGAAATCCCAGCAAAACAAAAAACAAAAACCCCAAACAACAACAACAACAACAACAAAACAACCCTGCCTGGCAAGCACAAGGTTCTGAGTTTGATTCCTGTACAAAAAAAAAAGAAAAAAAAAATCCCAGCAAACTGTTAGCGCATCAGTGGTTCTCAGGCTTACATAAGTAGTAACAGCAGTAGGATCTCCTTGCAGAACATGAAATAGGAGAAAGAATAGAAAGTTTAGTTTTGTAACATTATCATGTACCATCTAGACTAGAATAGCTAGAGGAGATAACAACAACAAAAAACCCAAAAAGCAAACGAGGCATGCCTGTAATCCTAATACTCTGGAAAGTTAAGGCAGGAAGATGGCAAGTTTGAGCATAACATGGGCAATTTAGCAAGATCCTATCTCAGCCAGGCACGGTGTACACGCCTATAATCCTAGCACTCGGGGAGGCTGAGGCAGGAAGATTGCTGTGAGTTTGAGGCAAGCTTGGGCTGCACAGCGAGACCCTGTATTAAAAAACAAGCGAAAGAAACCAAAAGATAAATTTAAGAAAATTTAACACTAGTGCATTGTTTTTGTGGCTCAGAGACTGATCTGAGTGTGAAGTTGTAGGAGACAGAACTTTTCAAGTCAATTGTCCTGCTTCTGAGCAACTTCTACCTAAGCTCCCTGTCTGAATGTCTGACCCATCTCTGGCATACAATTTTGTCCTTTCAGTTATTAGCAAGAGTGGGTTTGTTAATTAGTAGTGTCACTTTGGTTATTTTTGAAACTTTTCAATATGAATATAGACTGGGATCCTGGCTCCAATATAAGATTATCTTTGGCAAGTTACTGAATCTTTCCAAGCTTTGGTTTTCACTTCTACAAAATGAGAATGAGCAGCTCAGAAGGCTACTGTTAAGGATTAACTAGCTATGTGATCTTGCGTAAGTTATTTAACATGTCTGCTGTTTCAGTTTCTTTGTAAGATTGGGTTTTGGTATTTATTGGAAAAGGGCTGTTATGACCACAAATAAATACAAGGGAACTGCTTTTTACAGAGATGTTCCACTACAGTTGCCTAAAAAATGTGGCCTGAAGTTATGGCCAACTTTAGTGGTTCTTTGTGAGCCTTCAATGAGATAATGCATGTGTGAGCAAAGGGCGGATGTACAGAACATCAAGGCATGCTGTGGCAACTGCTGCCTTGGCTAGGCTGGATCAACTAAAAAGATCCTAGAACTGAAGAAACAGTTGTATCCAACAGTCAACAGTGAGGGTGCTCATGTGCAGCCTAGCATACTGATGACATGGTCTTAGACAGACCTCCTTGGAACAGGATGGAGAAGATGCTGGAAGATAAATCAAGAGTAGGAAAGAGGAAAAAAAATAGCAAGCTCACCACTCCGCAGTTAGGAAAAGTTTTTTTCCATTTAATACTAGACTTTCAAGGATTGAGATGCAAGCTTTTTATGCAATTACATCCAATGTTAAAATTGGTAATACATAATTTACAAAGATTAACATCAAAACAATCATCTATTTAGATATGCTTTTGTAAAAAGGAAATATATTAGCAGCATTTATATTTTCCGCAATCACACAGCCTACAGACATGCAGACTACTTTGTATCTATTTGCAGTGATGTAGTGCTTTGCCCCGAATTTCAAACACCAAAACCCGCCTGGCAGATGGGGGGTTCTTTTTATTTTGTTATTATAAAATAACTGAAAAATAAAAAAAGGCATTAATTTCTACACCAGTAAGAAAAAACAAGTTTTTGCACTTACCTAACATTTGATTGTCTAAAAAACATTTCAGTTTTTAGTCTTTCAACAAAAGAAAGATAAAATGACAGAGCATAGTGTCTTTTGCTTCTGTTCTCCCATTTTACAAATTTTTTTTTATTTTTGTCTTTTTTTAAAATTTTAGTGTTTAACACTATTAAAAGAAACACTGGGTTTTAATCTCTTTCTTGTCATTTTCTTGCTTTTGACTAAAAGGAGACCCCCAAAGTGCCCCTAGTCCCACCTCCCTCCCACCCTCTCCCTGCAATGTAAAACAAAGGAAACCACTCAACGGGCTTGGACATGCGATTTTCCCAGCTCCACATGTGAGTATCTTATACCCAGGGCTCTTAGTAATGTACAGTGCTTCTCTACAGTAAGAAAATACTCCAAACTATTTTCTTAATTCTCTTTTTTTCTTTAATAAAATATTTATTTTGCTTTTTCTCTGCTCAAGGGGATCTATGATATCCCGTCTCTTGTTTTTTTTTTCCTCAAGAATGACACAGAAAGGAGAAAAAGAAAAGTCAATGGAATGGAAGATGGTCAATGTTTCTACCTAAACGAGTCAGAGCGTCGTCATCATAAGGGGAAATGTACAATTAGGACAGCATTGGTCCAGTATTAGAAAAAAGTAATGGGGACATGTTTACTATTGTATTGCTTACCAATCACACAGCATATGTGTGTATATATCTATATATCTATGTATCTATAGATATATGTATATCATACACACAAACACACATATATACACACACAACTTGGCACATTTAAAAATGATCTCTCTTATAAGAACATTTAAAACGTATATGCATATGTATGTCTGAGAAGACAACAAAGCAAAGCTTTTTAAATTTTATTTTTAAAGAGACAGTATAGTCTGATAACTTCTGGTCAAGAGAATGGGAAGGAAGGAGACACCCTGGATATACCTCCTGATGATGAAGTCGTTTACCAGGAGGATGGAGGGAAGATGGGACTAGGGTGAAAGAGAACACACTGTCTCTTGAAGAGATGGACATCAAAAACTATACAATTAAGAAAACAGTGTAGTGTTTTCAGTTGATAATCTACACTTACAACAAATACTCTGATAGGTGAATACTGCTAAACAGTTTATGTAGTGACTTTTGTTGGGGGAGGAGCTTAGAGTTTTTTAAATGTAGTTTAAAAAATGATTTTATTTTCAGATGAATCTATTTGCACAGCACAGCAGACACACAAGAACCATAGTGCATCAAAAACAGCGTATGTGCTGGCGGGGACCTGGCTTCCTCAGAAAAACAAAAAAACAAAAAACATGGTTCTCCAGGTTATGAAGGGTACAACAAAAATAATTACAAGTACTGCCCTTCTGACCCCACAGGGGCCTTCCCTATCCCACAATTTCATTTTGGGGAGTAGAGGTAGGGAGCGGGCAGCAGTTACAAGTGCTTTGAGCTGTCAACTTATGTTTTACTTTGACCTGGTTGGGCAAAAAAAGAGAGAAACTTTCCTAGTCAAGGAACTGGGAAGAGGCCTTAGCTACTATCTCTGTTTTAGGTCTCTGGGGTAGCTCTTAGAGCCAATAGAGAACAGATGGGGTAGGGCTGGGGACCCTGGCCCTTTCCCTTTGGATTCTGAGTTATACCTGGGTATAGGAAGCAGCATCTTAGCAGTGCCTGTGGAATCAGAGGACGAGCCAGAAAAACCCAAGCTGTGGGGAAAGGCAAGTCCTGTAAAGTACCAATAGGTTCTGGTCATCCCCAATGTGGTCCTCCCTCTTCTCTACATTATTAAGTCTTAGGGTGAAGCAATGGAGAGGAAATTAATTAAACTTGAGCTGTCTCAGATCAAAGGGATCTTCCTCTGCCTCTCCACTAGCTCCAAGGTTTATTGAGTACCTAATATCAATAACATGGCCCCATTCCCCTTGCCTGGATGGACCTTCTTGTCCTGGTCTGCATCCAGCGAGCAGGAGGGAGGACTGATTAGCTTCACTGGATCCCAGATGCTTGAGTTTCTCATTCTTTGAGGGTCACTTCCGAAAGCTGCTTTCTGGGATAAACAAAGTACGTCTTCGCAGTTTCCTGCCGGATCCTTCTTCCAGCAAGTAAGTAACATCAATGGCTGAAAACAGAACCAAGAAGTTTCATCAAGTACCACTCTGCCACTCATTACTCCAGATTGAGCTTTAAGGAGAACAGAGTTCAATGAGTTCTCTTCAGACTCAGAAACAATTCAGGCTCTGCCCCAGCCCTGGATGAAAGGGGTGGTTCTGCAGGGAATAAGATCACCTCACCTCCCAGTTTCACTCAGAAGATATAACTAAAGGCAGGCCTATAAAAGAACTATTCCATTTTCTTACAACATTTTCCATGCTAGGGGGCTGGGGATTTAGCTCAGTGGCAAAAGCGCCTGCCTGGCAAGCACAAGGTCGTGAGTTCGGTTCCCGGTACCGGAGAAAAACCAAAAAAA
>NW_004955545.1:1780639-1812126 GCF_000276665.1 Chinchilla lanigera
AAACAAACAAACAAACAAACAAACAAAAAACATTTTCCATGCTAGACCAATAATTAAAAGTTGTTCTGGGGGGAAAAAAAAAACTCTTTCTGGGGTCTGAGTGCTAGAGTGCTTGCCTAGCATGTGTGAAGGCCTGCATGTGATTGCCAACAAACTTTTTCATTACCTCTCAACTTACTTCTTGCTTTTCTTCAACCCTAGATAGGAGCCTGATTCTTCTTACCATTTTTTCCAGGGATTTTTTCAAGGAGACTGAGCAAGATCTGGTTGAGTCGTTCCCTCTGGCTATGCCGTCGTTCCTCAGGGGTACAAGCGGGCTGGGGTTCTTGACTACTTTCCTCTAGCTTTTTTTCACCCTCACTGACTTCAGCAGGGGTGCCTTCCTGTTCGGGTTCCTCCAGGCTGTGTATCTCATTGGCTGCTTGCTCTTGACTGGCTAGCACCTCTTCAATCAAGGGCAGAGCATCGTCGTCCTGGCCTAGGTCTTTCAGGGGTGGCTTTGAGCGCTCAGACTTCCAAGATGATCTGCCAAAGGGATATGCTAGTTTAGTGTAAGACTGAACAAGACATTTGGGGAGGAAAGGAGAATAAAGAGTAGACGCCTAGGATGCCTTAAATTCTGTTAGAATCTCTCTATGTAAGAAACTTAACAGTTTTTCACTTTATGATTATTTGAACAAGTCACTACCTTTTTCTAAAATTTAATTTCAGCCCGGTGTGGTGGTGCACACCTGTAATCCCAGCACTTGGGAGGCTGAGGCAGGAGGATTGTCTCAAGTTCTAGAGCAGCCTGAGCTACAAAGTGAGCTCAAGGCCAGCCTGAACTGCAGAGCGAGACCCTGCCTCAAAAACAACAACAACAACAACAACAACTTCTTTCTTTCTTTCTTTTTTTGGTCGTTTGAGAGAGTTCTGCTACCCAGTTCAGGCTGGCCTTGAACTCACTTTGTAGCCCAGGTTGGCCTTGAACTTCCTGCAATCCTCCTGCTTCAACCTCTGGAGTGCTGGGATTACAGGACTGCACCACCATGCGCAGCCTTTTAATTTTTATTTGTAAAATGAAATCTTTTTTTCTCACAAGTCTGAAGCAAAAATGAGATAGAAACCCATGAAATACAGCAGGGTCGATAAAACTGCTTAGCTGGCTGACTGCTTCATGAATACAGAGAAGGGTGGGACCACATGGTGATAACAATAGGCTACCTACAGTAATAAGTAATTAATGAAAGCTGTGTTTTTTTTTGAGACAGAGTTGCTATATACGTCAGGGTAGCCTTGAACTCATGAGCCTCCTGCTTCACCCTTTTGAGTGTGTGTATCACCATGACTGGCTTTTTTCCCTTCTTTGCTTATTTTTGTTTTTGTGTTTTGAGACAGGGTCTCACTATGTGGTTCATGCTGGTCTTGAACTCACTAAGTAGCATAGGCTAGCCTAGAACTTGAGGCGATCCTTCTGCCCCAGCCTCCAGAGTGTTTGGATTACAGGCATGTGCCACCATGTCTGGCTTTCCTTTGGTTTTTTTGAGATAGGGTCTCACTATGTAGTTCAGCTTGATCTTAAACTCATTATGTAGCACAGGCTGGCCTTGAATGTACAAGGATCCTCCTGCCTCAGCCTCCTGTGTGCTGCGATAACATGGTGTGTCACTACGTCCAGCTTTGTGTATGTGTGTATGTGTGGTTCTGGATTGGGAATCCAGGGGTGCTCTACCACTGAGCTACATCCTCAACTCCATCTTTTTTTTTTTTTTTTTTTTTTTAATTTTTTGGTACTGGGAATCAAACTCAGGACCTTGTGCTTGCCAGACAGGTGCTTGTGCTGCTGAGCTATATCCCCAGTCTACCCTGTCTTTAAAAAACTTGTATTAAAATTTTTTGTATTTGAAAAAGGGTCTTACAGCCGGGTGTGGTGGTGCATGCCTGTAATCTCAGCACTCGGGAGGCTGAGGCAGGAGGATCATTGCAAGTTCAAGACCTGCATGGGCTACAAAGTGAGCTCAAGGCCAGCTTGAACCGCAGAGCGAGACCTTGTCTCCAAAAAAAAGGTGGGGCGGGGGTGGGGGTGGGGGTGGTCTTGCTAGGTTGCCCTGGCGGGGCTTGAATTTCTGGTCCTTCTAACTCCGCTTTCTTAATGCTGGGACTGTAGGTGTAAGCCACCATAACTGGTTCACACCTGGCCTTTAAATGGAGTTTTGGTTTTCTGAATCCCCTTTCACATCTATTACCTAGTATTTTCCCCTAATGGAAACTACTGTTGTGAGGAAAGCAGTTGCTATGACCATCTTAAAAGGCTAAGAAAAAAAAATTGACACCCAAAAGACAGCATTTTTAGAGTACTTTTAGAATAAAGTTCCGTCGTTTAAAAAAAAGAAGGCTAAGGAAATAGAGGATGACACTTCTGTGCAGTTTCTCCAGGAATACCCGCTCATGTAAAAAGAATGACATAGTTGGGTGCAGACAAACAAAAATAAAATTTATACAGTCAGGCATGGTAGTGCATGCCTGCAATCCCAGTACTCTGGGATACTGAAAAGGAAGGACTCAGTAATATAGTGCCTCTGGGTTCAATTCTCTCTTTTTTTTTTGAGACAGAGTCTTGCTATGTAGTTCAAGCTGGCCTTTAACTCATTAGCTCAGGATGGTCTTGAACTATGGAGATCTGTCTACCTCAGCCTCCCAAGTGTTGGGATTATAGGCGCGTACCACCATCAATTCTTACTACTGCAAGAACAAAACACAGAAAGTATGAGCCCACATTGTGCACTCCTGACTGTATCTTAACCTTCACAGAGGCATCAAGCATTACTATATTTTAGCCTGGCACAGTGGTGCATGCTTGTGATCCCAGCACTTAGGAGGCTGAGGCAAAAGGATCACTGTGAGTTCAAGGCCAGCCTGGGCTACACAGCAAGTTCAAGGCCAGCCTGAACCATATAGCAGGACCCTGTCTCAAAAAACAAAAACACCAAGTTGATACACCTTGAAGTTAATAGGGAAAGCTTGCAGATATGTAACAAAGAGACTTCTTGGTCTATCTGGAGTTCTGTTCCAAATCTTTTTCTCTGCTTCCCACAAATCTCCCTGCCCAACTAAGACTGCACAATAGGACTACATCTACTAAAGTCAGGTTCTTGCATGCTGGTGCTGTCACTAAACTACACTATTTGGCAGAGAACCTGATCCTGGCTGTGAAGCTGAGTGGGCAAGGGTCTGTTCTCATGCTCCATTTGCACTCTTGGCCAGGCTCTTAGGGTCCCTCACCTTTTCCTGTGACTCACCTCCCTCCGTTCCTCTTGTAGTTGTCTGGAACATAGTGAGGCTGCAGAGAAGAAAAGGGAGATGTTAAGTGCATTGAGGAGGCTGTCAAAGCTAGATCTGACCTGGGGCCACAGGGTAAGGCTGAGTTTTTTGGTGTTAGTGGCACTGAGTAATAAACTTAGGGCCTCTGAACTGTACTACATCCTCAGTCCTTTTTTTTATTTTCTGAAGGAGTCTCACCAAGTTGCTAAATTGTCCAGGCTGACCTTGAACTTGCAAGTTTCTTGCCTCAGAGTCCCATGGTGCTAGGATTACAGGTGTGAACCACTATGCTTGGCTGTGTTACTGTGTTTTAAGGTAAGGTTTTAAGACTTCTAGTGATCTGTAGGCCACAACAATTTTTAGAAATTTTGTAATCCCAGATGACAGTAAAAGAGACAAGCTCTCTGCTCTAGTCTACCTTTGATATATATATTTTAAGACAGGGTCTTGCTATATAGTTTAGGTTGGCTTCAAACTCATGGAAATCCTCCTGCCTCAGCCTCCTGAGTCTGGGACTATAGGCGTGCATCACCATGCCTGGCCTAGCCTACTTTTGAGATAGTTAAGATTAAGGTTTGAAAGCTACTGATTGCCGGGCATGGTGGCATACACCTGTAATCCCAGCACTCAGGAGGCTGAGACAGGAGGATCGTTGCAAGTTCGAGGCCACCCTGGGCTACAAAGTGAGCTTGAGACCAGCCTGAACTGCACAGTGAGACCCTGTCTCAAAAAAAAAAAAAAAAAAAAAAAAAAAAAGCTACTGATTGAGGAAGCAACATCAAAGACGTCTCAATGAAAGAAATGGGGATGGAAGAAAAATGAATGTGGAGCCTCGTCCCCTGCCCAAAATTAAAGGAAGAATAGTGTTGTATAGCTGAGCATGGTGGCACAGACCTGTTAATCCCAATACTCAGGAGGCTGAGGCAGGAGGATTGCCGTGAGTTCAAGGCCAGCCTGGAATACAGAGCCCCTGTCTCTAAAAACAAAAGAGTAGGGACGTATAGATTTGCTTTCTAGACTAGTTCTAAGCATTCCAGTATGACAGCTATGAATTTTGATAGACTAACTGCTATAGTTTAGAACTGTCTCCCAAAGGACTATGTGTTTAGGGACTGGTCCCTAGTGTGTAGGGGGTGGGGCCTAATGGAAAGAGTTGCATTACAAGGGAGTTCCCTTAAAGAGGATTTTTTTTGAGACAGAGTCTCCCTGTGTAGTTCAGGTTGGCCTCAAATTCAGGCGATTCTTCAGCCTCAGCATCCAGAGTGCTGGGATTATAGGTGTGTACCACCACACTCAGCTTGAAAGGGATATTGGGATGTTCATCTTTTCCTTTCTCTTTGCTTCCTGACTGCCCTGAGCAGCCTCCTTTCACAAATGCTCCCCACCATGAAGTACTAGACTCCCATAGGCCAAAGGAATGGGCAAAGACACTACGTAGTGACACCCCTGAATCCATGAGCCAAAATCCCTTTCTCCTTATAAGTTGATTATATCAAAATTGAGGATCTTGTCAAGTGTGGCTTCACTACAAAAAATAGATGAATGACCGCTGGGCGTGGTGGCGCATGTCTGTAATCCCAGCACTCAGGAGGCTGAGGCAGGAGGACTGTTGCAAGTTCCAGACCAGCCTGGGCTACAAAGTGAGTTCACGGCCAGCCTGAATTGCATAGCAAGACCCTGTCTCAAAAAGACAAAAAAAAAAAAAAAAAAAAAAAAGGATGACCAAAATATTTATGTCACGATGAATGAAAATTACTGGCATATATATGTATTTCTTTTCCTGGTATATATTTTGAACGATTTTTTTTTGTTGGGGGAGATATGGGAAATTGAACTCATGACCTCATACTTTCCAGGAAGGTTCTATGTCGCTGAGCTACATCCCCAACCCTATTTTCAACTATCTGAAAGAAAATATATACAGGAACGAGGCTGTATATACAGGAAAATATATACAGGAATGAGGCTGAAAATATATACTAAGAACAAGCGTTTTCTAGGTACTGGGTTAATATAAATTTTTTTTTTCTGTTCAAATTGTATTTAATGAACATGTCTTACATATTTTTTTGTTTGGTTTTTGAGACAGAGTCTTGCTATGTAGTCCAGAGGCTGGCCTTGAACTCACTACATATCCCAGGTTAGCCTCAAATTTGTGGAGATCCTCTCTAGTGCTAGGATTACAGATGTGCACCACTGTGCCCTGTAGCAAAGACATTTTTCACAAAAGATTTTCAGGGTTCTTGCTATTTTTTCTACTTCTTAAAGTTATGGGAATGATGGTAGTGCACTTGCCTTGTGTGAGTGAGGCATCTGGACCCCAAACAAAAAGTCACAGAAATGGCGTTCAACAGCAAAGATTAGAAAGGTAGGGGGAAAAAAAAGGAACACTCAACCAAAAAGTAACACTAATCAGCAATTTCTTGAGATGTATGTTAGGAAGTGTTTCTCCTTGTAAGAAAATGGATTTATGCTATTCAATTATCCCAAAGACAGATGGAGATTTCCAGTCTGAGAAGGAAAGAAGATAGAGAAGCAGAGAGCCACTTGAAGAGTCTTTGATTTCCATGCATGAAGCAGATTATTCTGACTATATTAGTGTTGGGAAGGTGACTTACTGAGAAATCTCTCTTGGGAGTGAGCTTCTTGGGGAAGTGCTCAAAGGCATAAGGTTTGGTGCAGACAGGATAGCGGTTCCGATGGATCTTGTAAAACAGGTGTGCTGACTTGTCAAGCCGATAATCACAGATGTACACATCTTGTTCCTTTACTCCTTTGGGTCTCCCTGCGAGTCCAAACACTGTTAAAGAATCCGACTTCCCCTTTGATTTCCCTTAGCTGCCCAGAGGCCAGCACAGACCTGTGGGACAGCAGCTAGAGCCACAAGAGGTAAACATTGCAGCTAATTGGAATGGCTGTACAACTAAGTATTTCATAGCTGGAGAAGAATAATTCTCAAGACACCAATGTCCAAAAAAGATACAGGAAACAGAAGCGCAAAATGGATTAACATAGGATAGAAAGAAACCAGAAATGAAGATTGAGTACTGCAGAGATTCTTGACTAAATATTTTGAGAGGAAAACAGATTTTGGGTGGAGTCATGAGAAAGGAGAGGAGATATAATATGAGGGAGATACATTTGGAAGGCAACACATTTTTATCATTTTGGTTTTTTTGGGACAGGGTCTCATTATATAGCCCAAGCTGGCCCTGAACTCAAAATCTTCCTGCCTCAGCTCCCAATTTCTGGGATTGCATGTGCCTACCATGCTTGCCTTGGACATAAACATTTCTTTTTGGTACTGGGAATCAAACTCAGGACCTTGCACTTGCCAGGCAGGCACTTGTGCTGCTGAGCTATATCCCTGGCCCTCCTATGTAGTTCAGGCTAGTCTTGAACTCATTACGTAGCCCAAGGTGGCCTCAAACTAGTGACAATCCTCCAACCTCAGCCTCCCAAGTGCTGAAACTACAGGGATGTTCCATGACACTTGGCCATAAACACTTTTAAATGGGAGGAGGAGATGTCATAGAACTGTAAGCAGCTTGTCAGTTTTGGAGTAGAATATTTGGTCTACCTTGCTTTGTAACTGAACTTTGCTATTAATGACAACCAATAATTAAGCTTGTACTTTTGTAGATTATATAATCTTTACCGTATCTCACTCCCTTGTACTAGCAATTGAACCCAGGGTCTTTATAGGAAGCAACATATCCACCCTCTTTTATTTTTTGAGACAGACTCTTGCTAAGTTCCTAAACTGTGCAGCCTGGGAATGAATTTACCATCCTCCTGCCTCAGCCTCCCAGAATGCGAGGATTATAGGCATACGCTTTAGAATACTAGTATTATCTTCTGTAAGAAAATACTTAGATGCCTGTTATCTCAGCACTGAGGAGGCTGAGGCAGGAGGATCACCATGAATTCAAGGCCAGCCTGGGCCACCTAGTGAGTTCAAGCACAGCCTGAACTACATAATGAGACCCTGTCTCAAAAAAACCCCACAAAAACACAAAACAAAAAACACAAGAAAACAACCAGCCAACCAACAACACATCCCCCATAAAAACCCAAAAACAACCCACTTAGGTTAAGTAAGGGCACACAGGTAAAATGCTGAAGCAGGAGTTTATAATTAGTAACACTATTTTAAAATTTTAACTAAATTTAAAAAATAGGAACGAACACTTATTGAGTATCAAGCACTAGGTAAAACAAAGACAAAATGTAGTAATTTTCTCTCGTTTCATAGCTAGCACTGGATAATCTTTCATTAGACAGAGGTGACAAGGTAATGAGGTGAGCAACTATAGATCAACAAACAGGGGCTATGCAGTTGATTCTTAACTAGCCCAAATCATTTACCTTTACAGTAAGTATAAAGGTCCAGCACACAGCAGGTCCCCACTACAGCCTCCAAGGGAATGATCTCATAGAGTGGCACCCGAAATAGCTCATTGTGATAGAACCGACGGGATGGAGAGTGGTGGGTTTCATGGGGACGGAAGTAATGGTGCCCAAAGGCAAACCTTTCTTCTCTAAATAAAATGAAAATGAGAAGGGACAGGTTTAGTTGATTAGCAGGATCTAGTGAATATTCAGCTGTGCTGGGAGGGTACAGGTGAAAGAAAATGAAAGGAACACAGCACATACTTTTCATTCTTCCAAAGCTTCTCGATACGGAAGATGTCAAGTTTATCTCGGTTAATGTGAGATAAAAGTCGATAGGACTGACGGACAGGGTGGCCATCAGGGGTGCGCCGACTGTCCCTCATCAGATACACACAATCACCTAGAAAGGCAAAGAGCAAAGGAGAGGATTAAAATAATTTCCAACGCTGGGTGTGGTGGCACACGCCTATAGTCACAGCTCTTGGGAGGCAGAGGCAGGAGGATCACTGTGAGTTTGAGGCCAGCCTGAACTACACAGTGAGATGCTGTCTCACAAAACAAAATAAAACAAAACAAAAAATTTCCATATAGCTGACCTAGAGTCTACAAAGAAAGAACTAATTATCTAAATACATAGATGGAGAGGTAAAACACCAGTGCAATAGTGACACTAATCAATTTTAGACTGTAAAAATGACTTGAGGGGCTGGGCATGGTGGTGCACACCTGAAATCCCAGCACTTTGGAGGGTGACACAGAGGACTGCCTTGAGTTTGAGGGCAGCCTGGGCTACTTAGTGAGTCCAGGCCAGCCTGAACTACACAGCAAGACCCAATCTCAAAAACAAAAAACAACAAAAGAAGAATGACTTGAGGGAAGTCTTCCATCTTTGGACTTTCAAAGTGCCCTTAATGTCTTTCTTAGTTTTAAAGTTATGTTTTTCTTTTTTGGAGATAGGATCCTGCTTTGTAATTCAGGTTGGCCTTGAACTCTTTAACACACTATGTAGTCCAGGCTGGCCTCGAACTCTTGGCAATCCTCCTGTCTTAGCCTCTCGAGTGCTGCAATTATAGGCATGCATCACAACACTGGGGCTACAGATAGATAGCTTTATAAACCTCTCTTTACAAATTAGTCTTATATAGTTGAAGCATGATGTTATGTAAGCCTAAAATCTAAGAATCTACATTCTACTGCTAGTAAAGGCCACATGGGACAATAACTACTACGTGAATAGCAGATACTTTCCCCCATTCATAAAGGTCAGATTATTATTATTATTCTTACTTTTTTAGAGACAAGGTGTTGCTATCATGTCCAGACCAGACTTGAGCTCACCATGTAGCCCATGCTGGCTTTCAACTTGTGATCCTCCTGCCTCAGTTTCTTAACTGATTATAGGCATGTGCCACAGTGGCCAACAAAGGTCATTATGAGAGGTAGGGTTGATAACAATCTGTGTACACACCTTGACGAAGCAGCAGGTCATCTCGAAGCAAGCAGATGAAGTAGACACAGCCAGGCTGGGTGTAGTGGGGCCGTGGGATCATGGGCACCTCCTGATAGGAGCAGAAAGCCATGGATATGGACTAAAATCAATACCCCAAGCCTACTGATTTCTAGTCAAGAGAAGAACTAAACCCTAAATCCTGAGGCTTACTGTTAAGTCATTTCAATATACCACAGATAAAAAATAAAAGACAAAGTGTTTCTAGTGAGTTCGATTCCCGGTACCGGAAAAAAACTAACAACTAAAAAAAAAGACAACAAAAAAAAGACAAAGCAACTGGAATTATTGAATATGGAAAAGTGCAATTTTTTTTTGTTTTGTTTTGAGACAGGGTCTCACTATGCAGTTCAGGCTGACCTTGAGCTCACTTTGTAGCCCAGGCTGGTCTCAAACTTGCAACGATTCTCCTGCCTCAGCCTCTTGAGTGCTGGGATTACAGGCGTGCATTCTTTTTGTCTTTTTGAGACAGGGTCTCATTATGCAATTCAGGCTGGCCTTGAGCTCACTTTGTAGCCCGGGCTGGTCTTGAACTCACAATGATCCTCCTGCTTCAGCCTCCCAAGTACTGGGATTACAGGCGTGCGCCACCGCGCCCAGCAGAAAAGTGGAATTAAAAAAAATTTTTTTTTGGAAAAGTGGAATTAAGAAAACAAAGTTAGCAGGCTGAGTATCTCAATCAATATGCTAGGGAGCACCCCTTACAAGGAGCTATCCATCTAAAAATGACAGCAGCGGCACTGTTAAAAAACACTGGGCTGAGAATTTTTAGCTTAGTGGTAGAGCACTGGCCTAGCATGGGCAATGTCTTGGATTCAATCTCCAACCCATCTGTCCCCTGTACAAAAGCTGCCTAAATCTCCTTTTATATAGGTGACTTGCCTAAGAGCCCATCCCACATGTACATATGGCAGCACCAAGAGAACAACCCACTTAGTAACCTGGGCAGGTTATCAGACCTATGTGTACAGTGGGCCAAGTAAGAGCCTTTGCTGATTCTGAGTCCAGTATTCTTCTCTTAATATGGCCTAATATAAGTGGTATTTACAGTACCAAGCTCTGTATTTTATAAGCCATTTCTTATATGGACAACTATTAATAAAACTATAAACTATTTACAAGTATTTATAAAAAACTTTTTTTTTTTTGAGACAGGGTCTAGTTATATCACCCAGGCTGACCTTGAAATCATGGTGATCCTCCTGCCTCAGTTTTCTGAGTGCTTAGATAATAGCCATGTGCCACCATGCCCAGCTAAAAACTTTTATTTTTATACAGTACTATTCCTTCCACTGATTTCTAAGTATTTTTATTTTCCCTTTGATCATACTCCTGAGAAGAATAAATTATTACCTTCAATGTAAAATTTAAGAAACTGAGGCCCACAAAGGTTAAGCAATTTAAAGTCTGTGTAGTAGAAATAGGGTAGAAAAGACATCATGTGCTACATCTTCTACTCACAGACCACAGTTTTTCTGAGGATAGCTTACCCTGTCCACAGGCCTGGGGTCACACTGCTCACAAAGGTAGTGCTCCACATCTGAGTTCACGCCCATACAGTCACAGTGCTGCCATACCTACAGAAAAAGCAGAGTTGAGATGACAGGAGTTTAGACTTCCCCAGAAAATCTCGATGGTAGCAAACACTTGTAATCCCACCACTCAGGAGGCTGAGTAAGAGTACTGCATGAGTTTGAGGCCAGCCTGAACTACATAATAAGACCTTGTCTTAGAACAAAACTAACCAACCAATCCATCAAAAAGCAAAAACAAAAAACTCTTAGAGGTAAGAATTTTAAAAAGCAGTAAGACAGGGTAAAGTAAAATAGAATTCTTTACTATCAGGAGTTACAGACAGATTGACAGGGAGCTCAAGTCTAGCCTAAACTACAAAGTGAGACCCTATCTCAAAAAACAAATTAAGCTGGGCGTGGTGGCACATGCCTGTAATCCCAGCACTAGGGAGGCTGAGGCAGGAGGATCACTGTGAGTTTGAGACCAACCTGGGCTGCAAAGTGAGCTCAAGGCCTGTCTGAGAGGAAACAGGGAGATGGATGTGAAAAACGATGTTATATATATGTATGAAAATGTCACAGTGAAACTTATTTTGTATATCTAATATGTGCTAATAAGTATAATCATAAAAAGAACACATGTCTGTAATCCCAGCACTCTGGAAGCTGAAGCAGGAGGATCACTGGGAGTTTGAGGCCAGCCTGAGCTACAAAGTAAGCTCAAGGCCAGCCTGAACTGCAGAGCAAGACCATCTCAAAAAGATAAAAAAAAAAAAAAAAAAAAAAACAGGAGGTAGAAAAAGAGTAATGAAAGAGGAAGACAGTATGTTCAACAATGAGGAGTAACAGACACCAAAGCTAAGTCCCAGCTCATAAAAAGCTTGCTAAGCCAAGAGACGGATGGCTGCTTCTGTGAATAAAATCACCAAATTCATCAGGACCAGGCTTTTGTTTCACCTCCTGGGCCTCACCATGCACTTGTCACACTGGATCATGAGGCCTTCATCCTTGTACAGGCCACAGATACAGCGGATAATGTCATCATCCTTCTCATGCCCATTTTCTTTCTCAGAGACCGAGGTTTCACTGCTGTCCGCCTCACTTGCTGTTTCTCCCACAATCTCATCAATCTGGGCTGATGCCTCATGCCGGGCATTGTAATAGGCCTTTCGTAGGCGGCAAACACCTCTTCCAACTGGGGATTTACGCCCGTAGTACTTCTGAAGAGAGCAGAAGAGAAAATCATGTTTGGTTTTAATTTTAAAATATACCTGAATAAACAGCATGATTTATATGCTTCTACTTTGGGTAACAGATTTTTTTATAGCATCAAATGTAGTGACAAGCAGTTGGTAACAACGTAAACTGAACTACAATGAATTAAAATTAGAATCTTCATGTATTTTTCCATTGGCTTTATTGCTACGTCATTCAGTTCCTGTAAAAAGCCTTATTGTCCACAAGATCAAATATACAAAGTTCACTGAATAGGAATTAATATCTAATGTACTGTAAAGTTCTCTACCTGTGTCTTGTAGATGTTTAGAACAGAGTTAGATGGTGAATGAATGAGAAAGCTGAGTATCAGTGGAAAGAATGAGGTAATTGAAGAATGCTCTAATTCTCCATCTGGTAGTCTCCTATCTTGTCTTTCAACCTCTACTCATCTTTTATCTAGTAGCCTCTTCTGTCCTACAAACACTCTGTAGGATACTTCAAAATCACCAAATAATTTTCTTTCTATGTACTACACAATATTCTATCTCTTCCTTTTAATCCTTTCAAGGCCACGTTGTCTCCAACTGGATATACCTACTCTATAATTTATCAGCATAATTCCCCCTCAATTTCAGCCTCCAGATGTATTTTCTAATTATTTAGCTAAAAAACATTTTTTGTACTGGGAGTTGAACTCAGGACCTCATGCTTGCCAGGCAGGTGCTTGTGCCACTGAGCTACATCCCCAGTGCTATTTAGCTGAACTTTTATGTGTATTTCATATATACTTATTTTCTTGAATGAAGGACCTACAGAAATGTCTCAAATATAATAAAATGACTATATAACATAAATATAAAAGTTCCAGTCCACATTAGCTTTTTACAAAAAATTTATCTAATTTACTGATTTGATTGTCTTTCTGAGACAGGGTTTTACTATGTAGTTAGGCTGGCCTCAAACTCACAGTGATCCTCCTGCCTCGGGGTCCTAAGTGCTGGTATTATAGGTATGCATCACCATACCCAGCAAAAAAAAAATTATTTTTGTTTCTGAAGAGTGATTTAACTTTCCACTCTAGAATACTTTTATTATATAGGACTGTACAGTACTTAGCACACTGTAATCCATACACCAAGAATAAAACAACTGCCTTTCCTAACTAGAAATATGAAAGATGATCAAGGGTAAAATCTTAAACTTCTATTTTTTTTTTTTTTTTTTTGTCTTTTTCTGGTACCGGGAATCGAACTCACGACCTTGCGCTTACCAGGCAGGTGTTGTGCTGCTGAGCTAAATCCCCAGCCCCTTAAACTTCTATAGAATAGTTATCTTTAGAACAAATTTCTCAGCTGGACGTGGTGGTGCAGGCCTGTAATCCCAGCACTCAGCAGGTGGAAACAGGAGTATTGTTGAGTTTGAGACCAGCCTGAGCTACAAAGGGAGCTCAAAGCCAGCCTGAACTATGTAGCAAGACCCTGTCTCAAAAAGACAAAAAAAAAAAAAAAAATTTAAGAACAAACTTCTTAAACCTGTGCTTAGTCAGTGAATTATACCTCAGCATTCCGAAAGACCTTGAGCATGTCAGCATCAAAAGCTTCCACTGTCTTATAATAACCAATGAGAATCTGCTTTTCTATGGTGATCAGATCTAGGGGATCAGAGATCTTCTCATAATAATCAGCATTCCTAGGGGAAAAAAAAAAAGCCAAGGTGTCAATCTGGTTTACTTGGTACTTTTTTTTTTTTTTTTGGTCTTTTTGAGACAGGGTCTCACTATGCAGTTCAGGCTGGCCTGGAGCTCCCTGTGTAGCCCAGGCCTGTCTTGAACTTGCAATGATCTTCTTGCCTCAGCCTCCTGAGCGCTAGCATTAGAGGTGTGCGCCACCATGCCAGGCTTCACTTAGTACTTTTTAAAAACTCAGACGATTACTACAAATGTGAACCTACTTTTTCTTTGAGGGAAGGTTCAAAAGTGGAGCCGCCAGTGCTTGTCGGGAAGAATCTGCAAAAGAATGCAAGGTTTAGCAGAAAGACTAAGGTACAAGAAGAATAAGCATACGTTCTTATTTTTTGTTTTGAGACAGGGGCCCAGGCTAGTCTTGAACTTATAGGCTCAATCCTCCTACCTCAGCCTGCTGAGCACATGGAGCTACACATATGTGCTACGTGACTATCTTTTTATGTAAGCTTTTTTATTTTTGGTAGTACTAGGGATCAAAACATGGTGCCTTGTACATGTAGACAAGTGCCCACAAACATTATCTTCTAACTAAAAAAAGTAGAATCCCCCAAATGAAAGGTTAGAAAATAATTCTTCTTTTTCTTTTCTTGCTATGTAAGCCACCATTATTTATCAAAACCTCATTTAAAATACACTGAAATTTACTGGTCAGAAAGAGTCACTCATGCTGGGTATGGTAGCACATATCTGTAATCTGAGCTACTTGGGAGCCTGAGGTAGGAGAATGCACGTTTGAGGTCAACCTGGGCAACTTAGCATGACCTTATCTCAAAATAAAAGCAAAACAAAAAAATCACTTGTATTGTCAAACTACCTACCCTCACAAACAACAACAAAAAATAAAAACAAAACATTCTCCCTTCCCTTCTCCTGCTCTCCTACCTCCAATAAATGTGTCTTTGAAGAAAAAAAGGTGTAGGATAGAAGTGTTTGCACAGAAACTCTTCTAAAATAAATGGTACTTTTATTTTTTGCCTTTGATGAGACAAGTTTTCACTCTGCAGTTCAGGCTGGCCTTGAACTCACTTTGTAGCCCAGGGAGGCCTTGAACTCACAGCGACCCTCTTGCCTCAGCCTCTTGAGTGCTGGGATTACAGATGTACACCACCACACCCAGCTCGGTAATTTTCTTAAATGTTTTTATTTTATTTTATTTTATTTTATTTTATTTATTTTTTGGCTTTTTTGAGATAGGGTCTCAGTGTGCAATTTGGGCTAGCCTTGAGCTCACAATGTAGCCCACGCTAGTCTTGAACTTGCAACGATGGTCCTCTCTCAGCCTCCCAAGTGCTGGGATTACAGGTGCGTGCCACCATGTGTGGCCCTTATTTGTTTGTTTTTATAGTGCTAGGATTTGAGCCCAAGGCCTCTTACATGCTACGTATTCTTCTTTTCCCCTCAGTAACGGGGAAAAGATCCATAGTTTTTATTAGATTATCAAAGACATGCCAATTTGGAGTGGCCACGGTTACCTTTGTAGGAGATGATACCATCACAGATCTCTTTGAAGATCTGGGCTAGGCGTGCTGCCCGAGCTACTTCAATGTTTTCCTCTGCAGCTGCCAAGCGTCTTGTTCGAACAGATCGAGCTGTCTGCAGGGCAGAGAACTGGGTCATGAAGACATCTGAAAGGATAAGGTGAAAATTAATTTCAGGAAATGAGTTCTATACGGCTTTTTCTTTCCCAATGAATTCTTTTTTTTTTTTGGAATGAATTCTTGCCACTTGTTTTATTTTCTTTGAAGTAATGAAGTAGAATTAGTGGGCACAGAGTTATTTCTCTTCTCCTTAAAGAAAAATCAAACCACTGGTATTTAGCAAGGCATAAATGTTATAAAAGGGACATTAACTTAGTGGGCAACTACTATATAGTGTAGTAATTAAAAATGAGTCAGTCTAGCCAGGCATGGTGGTGCATGTCTGTAATCCCATATTCAGGAGTTGTGAGGGTGAGCCTCGCTCAGGAAATTTAGTGAAAGCTTGTCTCAGAAAAAAAAAAAAAAAGAAGAAGAAGAGCAAAATATATCATGAACAGGTACTAAGTCCCTGTGACGTATGTTATTATACATATCTAAAATGTACCAGTTTAAAAAAAAAAAAAAGCCTTGGATGTAGCTCAGTGTGAGCCCCCTGGGTTTATTTATTTATACCTTTCTTTTTGCCTTTTTGAGATAGGGTTTCACTATGCAGTTCAGGCTGGTCTTGAACTCACTTTGTAGTCCAGGTGGGCCTTGAACTCACAGTTAGGTTAGGTTCACCCTAACCCTGACTGCTGGGATTATAGGTGTGCACCACCACAGCTCCGGCCCTATATCTTCTTTTTGTTGTTACTGTTTTTTTTGTTGTTGTTTTGTTTTGTTTTTTTTTTGGTACTGGGAATCAAACTCCGGACCTCATGCTTGCCAGGAAGGTGCTGTGCCACTAAGCTAAACCCCTGGCACCTTGCCTTTTTTTTTTGAGACAGAGCCTCACTTTATAGTGTAAGCTATGCCAGTTTCCCTTGTATCAGTCTATTCTGGGTAGTAGTAGCTAAACTCAGAAATACTGGTATATTATTTACTCAGGAAGATTAGGGATTCCTAGGTGTGGTGGAAAATGCCTGTAATCCTGACACTTGGGAGACTGAGGCAGGAGGATCACCTTGAGTTCAAGGCCACCCTGGGCTACACAGTGAATTCAAGCCCAGCCTAAACTATGAAGCAAAACCCTGTCTCAAAACAAAACAAAACAGGCTGATATGAATGTGAAGAATGAAGTCTTCAAATTTATGGTGATATTTTTCTTCCCATAGTGCATCTACCATTATTATTTAATCTGCAAGTTATTTTCCAAGTAGGAAGGAACACAGAGAGCTCACTATCTCATTCCTTGTAACTATTTCAGAATGCAGGTGATGCATAGGAAGATAGTATATGATTTTTCCCTATTTCCTAGAATAATGTCAGGGAAGTTGAAGAGCTGGGATGGATAAGTTAGGTTATTACTGATTAAAATATATAGTTTGTATCCCAAAATATTTTGGTCTAGACCAAAAGGAACCTTTCAATAGACCTCTTAAAAAAGTACTAAAATAATTACCTTGGGGACAATTTTATGGAAATGTATTTTAAAATTTTTTGTTGTTTTTGGAGACAAGGTCTTTCTATGTATTCCACCCGGAATTTTTTTTGTCTTTTTGAGACAGGGTCTTGCTATGCAGTTCAGGCTGGCCTTAAGCTCACTTCAGGCTGGTCTCGAACTCACAACGATCCTCCTGCCTCAGCCTCCCGAGTGCTAGGACTATAGGTGTGCGTCACCACGCCTGGCTCCACCTAGCATTGAACTCACTATGTAGCCCAGGCTGGGCTCACTGATCCACCTGCTTCAGTTTCCCAAGTGCTGCAATTTTATTAAAATTTAACAGGACATTTCCTAAGCCTTACCTGATTTAATATTCCCATCATCTCTGCAGATGCCATTCCAACGGGTATATAAAGATGATGAGTGAATATTATCACTAGTGTGCTTTACTTCCTCCTGTTTCTGACGAATCTTCTCCCAGTTTCGGACTAAGAACACATGATGCTTTAATACAAAGTTCCTGCAAGGAAAGAAGAAAGGTATTACTTTATTTATTAATTCATTAACTATTTATTACATGTCTATTCTACATAATTCACTGTTGGCCAGGTGTGGTGGCGCACACCTGTAATTCCAGCACTCGAGAGGCTGAGGCAGAAGGATCATTGAGAGTTCGAGGCCCACCCAGGCTACAAAGTGAGTTACATTCTCAGTCTTTATTATTTTTTATTTTTTGAGACAGGGTTCCAGTATATAGTTCAGGCTTGTCCTGAACTCACTATGTAGGCCTTGAACTTGCAGCAATCCTCCTGTCTCAGCTTCCCGAGTGCTGAGATTACAGGCATGGACCATCAAGCCAAGCCTATTTTTTTTTTTTTTTTTAAACAAGGTCTCACTATGTAGCTCAGGTTGGCCTCCAACTTGCAATCCTCCTGCCTCAGGTTCTCCAGTAGCTGGGAATATAGGTGTATGCCACACCATGCCCAGCTGGGGCAGTTCGTATCTGAGTACAGGGAATAGGAGAAGGGACTATAAAGATCTTCTATTGCTTTGTTAACACTTCAACAAAGCAATGATTATTTTATTTCATTTTATTCTATTTTGAGATGAGGTCTTGCTACATTGCCAGGCTGGTTGTGGACTTCTGGACCCAAGTGATCCACTGCCATCAGCCTCCTAAGTACTGGGACTATACACCAACATACCCAGCTTCAAAGTAGTGCTTTTTTTTTTTGAGATAGGGTCTCAGTACACAGTCCAGGCTGGCCTTGGATTATATAGCCTAAAACTGCCTTAAACTTGTGATTCTCCTGCCTCAGCCTCCTCAGCAAAGTAGTGATTCTTAGCCTGTTCTGTACTTTGGATTCCTTCGGCAGTCTGGTGAAGCCTATGGAAACTTCCTAAACAAAACTGCTTTAAAATTATTTTTAAATTAGTTTAAATTTTCAAGTAATTGTTAATACACTCTGATTTACCAGAAGGCAGGCTCTGGCCTTTATACCCAACAACTAAAAATGAAACAAAACAAAAACCAGATATACTGAAATACAGGTTTACTCTTTTGAGACTTTTTTTCTTCCGGTACTGGGAAATGAACTCAGGACCTTGAGCTTGCCAAGCAAGGCACTGTGCCACTGAGCTCTATCCCTGGTCCTGAAATACAGGTTTAAAAAAATACCGAAGTTGTAGTATCGAAATATCTAATAATTCTCAGCTGGGTATGAGGGTGTCATAAGCCTATAAGCCTAGCACTCTTAGGAGGCTGAGGCAGGGGGATTGCTGCAAGTTGCTTCAAACTCACAGCAATCTTCCTGGCTGAGTCTCCTGAATGCTGATTACAGATGTGTGCCACCATGCTTAGCTAGTACTATAGCAAATTTCTTTTTAATTTTGTTCTGTTTTTGTGGTGCTGGGGATCAAACTCAGAGTCTTCTGCATGTAAGGCAAGAACTCTACTACTGAACCAGATCCCCAGCCCAGCAATTTTTTTCACACTCAAGACATTTAATCCTTAAAAAAAAAAAACAAAAAAAAAAACTTAAACCGGGTGTGGTGGTGCATGCCTATAATCCCAGCGCTTGGGAGGCTGAGGCAAGAGGATAGTTGCGAGTTTGAGACCAGCCTGGGCTATAAAGTGAGTTCAAGGCCAGCCTGAACTGCATAGCGAGACTCTGTCTCAAAAAGACCAAAAAAAAAATCTTTATGTACAACTATAATCCATATTTTGATAACTGCTCCACAAACTATACCAATTTTGAAGTAAAGAAGAACATAAATGATACTGAGATATATATAATACTTAAAATATGGTATAAAAATTATCTGTGAATATTGGTGAGAAAGTTATGGACACTGCTAGTTCTCTATCTTTTTTTTTTGGCAGGGTCTTGCTATGCAGTTCAGGCTGGCCTCAAATTCATTCTGTAGCCCAGGGTGGGCTCAGATTCACAGCAATCCTCCTGCCTCTGCCTACGGAGTACTGGAATTACAGGTATGTGCCACCATGCCTTGTAGGAGACCGTGGCTGACCGCCATTGTATATTAGTAGCCAACTTAAGCATTAAGTTTCTGTTGTCTAAAAAAAAAAAATAAAAAAAAAAATAAAAAAAAAAAAAGTTTCTGTTGTCTGAGTTAAGTTTCTGTTAGACGCGCATTTCCCTTTAAGTAAGGACTGCCTACCGTTGCTTAGCTATTCCCGCCTCTAGAACTAGGACTGCCCACCACTGCCTAGCTACTCCCACCTTTGTCGGGTTACTTGGTTACTCCCGCCTTAAGAACTTCCGTGTTTTTCCGTGCCCTATATAAGCACGGTACTTCCCGCCAATAAACGAGACTTGATCAGAATCCTGTCTTGTCTCCATTCTTCGTGTCTCTTGTCCCTTTATAATCCCCACTTCCCTTCTAGAGTCCTCGTTGACTGTACCCGCGGGCCGGGACAACGCCTGACTGTCTCTCTTTCTAAACACACACACTCACATACTTTCCCTACGGTCATATTTGAAGGAAATACCAAATTTCAGTTTGAAGTCAGGAAATATAAAGACATAATTATTTTTCCCCATCTGAGGTCATAGATCCTCCAAACCTTTGGCTTCAGATCTCCTGGACAAAATAAAATGAATCAGTGGTGATAAATTTAATAATTTTTTGAACTGACAAACAAATCATATAAAAAGAATTCCTAAGAAAATTTCCTTTTTTACCTCTCTCGATTGGACATTGGCTTCATTTGTAATTGAGGCGTCAATCTTGTTGGGTTATTGATATTTTCACTGGGCTCCTCAGAGAGATGGCCTCTCTAAAAAACATATGAATAAAATGATAAAAAAAAAAAAAAAAAGAGAAATCATCTCCAAGAATATTAAAACCACTCTTAAACTGCCACCCTTCAGTAATACCCTTATTCTAGTAATTGCCTCTAAGTAGCTCATGAGCAGCTTCCAGGAAAAACCATGAGATCATTATTCACCCTTTTCTTGAGCTTGTGCTTAGATTTTCTCTTTTCTTTTGACCGTCCAGACTTTTTATGTGTGGTCATATGCTGGGTGCTTTTGCTGCTGGTAAGTCCATTCATGCGTTGACTCTTGCCTCCGATGATTCCTCGACATTTCTCAAAGCCGCACTTACAAAGTTGCTTTTAAGGGAAAAATAATTATTTTTAAGCCTGCAGCCTCATTTACAAGTTCAAAGAAAGAAAGAAATGGAAACAAAGCTTTTGTATATAGGGAAGGGAAGAGGGATTGAAGGGAGGGAGGGAAGTGGTCACAAAAGAATCAAGATATATCATGTACCGGTATAAATTCTCTATGATGAATGTGAGCATTATGTATACCTAAAATGTACCAATAAACTTAACTAATTAAAAAAACCCACACAAGTTCAAAGATGATGACTGACAAACTGGATACCCAAAGTTAAGTATGAATCAAGGAATTTGAATATACAGAAGAAAATAGAAACTAGTTTGACTGGAGTAGTAAGGAAAAACTTTGTTTTATGAGATAGGGTCTCACTATGCAGTTCAGGCTGGCCTTGAACTCCCAGTGATCCTCCAGCCTCAGCCTCCTGATGCTAGGATTATAGGAAAATTAAATTTAAGGAATACTTCTTCACCAAAGAACTGACTAGGGAACAAAAATGATAGGTAGTTTCTTCAGAGTTCTGAAACAAGAACTGACACCTATTTCTCAGGTGGAGTAGAGAATGAAAAGCAGACAGGCGTGGTGACGCACGCCTGTAATCCCAGCACTAGGGAGGCTGAGGCAGGAGGACTGTTGCGAGTTTGAGACCAGCCTGGGGTACAAAGTGAGCTCAAGGCCAGCCTGAACTGTGTAGCAAGACCCTGTCTCAAAAAAAAAAAAAAAAAGAGAGAATGAAAAACTGTGTTCTCCCATGTACTTCTCAATGGTTCCAATTCAATAATGTTAGGCTGGGCGTGGTGGTGCACACCTGTAATCCCAGCACTTGGGAGGCTGAGGCAAGAGGATTGCTGCAAGTTTAAAGCCAGCCCGAGTACACAGTAAGTTCAAGGCCAGCCTGAGCTACATAAAGAATCTGCCTTAAGAAAAATCCCCCGAAATCCAAAAAACATTGTAAGTGACAAAATGCAACATTACTCTTAGATTTACTATTCTTACCTGTTTCTCAACATTGAAGGAATGAAAATTGTAATCGTAAGTAAGTTCAGTTCCAGCCGGCATATCTTTAAGTGCATACAATCCAATCCGGTATACTCCATTAACAGACCTATGAAGGGAGAAAAGAACAAATGTAAAGGCTGGGATTCCTCTTCCTTGTGGCACTAGGGATTATACTCAGGGCTTCATACTTGCCATTGAGCTACATCCCCAGTCCTGTAACTTTTCAGGAAGATAAGCTAGGTGTGGTGGTACATCCCTGTAATACCAGCACTTCGGAGGCTGAGGCAGGAGGATTGCTATGAGTTTAAGGCCAGTCTGAGCTACAAAGTGAGTTCAAGGCCAGCCTGCACTGCACAGTGAAACCCTGTCTCAAAAAGACATAAAAACAAAACAAAACTCTACTAAATGATAGTACTGAAGGTTGAAACCAAAGAAAAAAAATAATTCCAAGTTTCTTTCTGATTGTTTTAACTGTCTTACTTGGGCTATGGCTCACCTTTTTATTTATTTATTTGGGGAGGGGGTGATTGAGACTGGGTCTCACTATGTAGTTAAGGCTGGCCTTGAACTCATGGTGATTCACCTGCCTCAGCCTCTCCCCTCAGGATTATAGCATTTGCCTCCATGCCTGGCTGTTTTTGTGTGTATGTGTGTGTTGATTCCAGGGCCTTTTGCACTGAGATCCAAACTCAGCACTATGTTTGGCTTCGTTATGGGTTTTTTTTGCATGTTTCTGAATATTTTTTCCTTCTCAATTCAATTCTAATCATTGAAGTGAATGGACCCGAACCTCACATTTCACTTATTTTTATTTCTTACTGTGAAATCCACTAAGCATGTAATAAATTTGCAACACAGACTGACGATATGATTCATGTAACATAGTGTGTAGCACATAGTAAGCGTTTGATAAATATTAGATACAGATATTATCATTATTACTATACTTTTCTGAAAGTAATTAGGATGAACTGAAGAAACAGCAGGAGCTTACTCTGCCTACATGATATGGTATAATGGTGAACTGCCCGAGATGTTCTGTGTAAAGTGAATAAGGCATTGTGGAGAGATCCTCTCTTGCTGCCCTCAATGCCTCCTGCTCTGCCTGATTCTCCACTTCGCCTTTTTCTGCTTGCTTACCATTTCTGCATTTCACAATTTGGGTCACAGCTGTGGTTGATGAATCTGGCCTCATTTCCCATGCGGTAACTGTCAATCACCATCCCACTATCCAGGTTCAGGCAGTAGTGGTCACTATGATTATGATACTGCTCAATCATCCTGTTCCTAAGGAGAGAAATGATTGAAAGCAAAGCTTTAAATTGAAAGTAAATTTCAAATATTTCATTCTTTCTAATCTTGTACCTTTATCATTTTACAGATGTTATTATTATTTACTACTGTACCTGAACTCCTGTTCACTGACAACCTCCCCTAGGTATTCAATGATGAACTGCCCAGCTTTTAGAGGTTCTTTCGTTCTGATTCCCCAACCTTTTTCCTCAGCTCGAAATCGCTCTAGACATTGCACCCATTCATGCCTCTGTATTCTCTGGTTACAGCACTGTTCACCACAGGGGCAGGTATTGGGGGAACATTCAGCAAAAATCATTCTAGAAAGAAAAGGAATAATTGTGTATCAATTTACATAATACATACCTTACTGTACCCATTTTCTTTTACTGTGGTAGTAGGGACTGAACTCAGCGAGCATTGAGCTACATTACTAGCCTGTTTTTAAGTTTTGGGACAAGATCTTGCTAAGTTGCCTAAGTTACTGTATAGGCTCAGGCAGACCTCAAATTCATGATCTTCTGTCTCAGCCTCCTGATTAAAATACAGGTGTCCAGGCTGGGCTGTACCCATTTTTTTCTTTATAAGAATTTTTAAAATGAGGAGATGAAATAATTTTTTTTCCTGATACTGGGGACTGAACCCAAGGCTTTTTAAACTGAGATACATCCACAGTCCTTTAAAGTTTTTATTTTATTTTATATTTTATTTTATTTTATTTCCAGTACTGGGAATTGAACTCATGACCGTGCACTTGCCGGGCAGGCACTGTGCCACTGAGTTTATTTTAGTTTTTGATCCAGGGTCTTGCTAAATTACCAATCCTTCTGTCTCAGCCTGTGAGTGCTGGGATTATAGGTGTTTGTCACCCTGCCCAGCTGAAAAAAATTTTATTCCTTTTTTTTGGTACTGGGAATCGAACTCAGGACCTTAGGATTGCCAGGCAGGTGCTTGTGCCACTGACCTATATCCCTGGTCCTTTTTTGTCTCTTTGAGAAAGGGTCTTGCTATGCAGTTCAGGCTGGCCTTGAGCTCATTTTGTAGCCCAGATTGGCCTCGAACTCGCAACGATCCTCCTGCCTCAGCCTTCAGAGTGCTGGGGTTACCACACCTGGCCTTCTGTGCTGAAACTTTTGATCTTCCCGTCTCAGCCTCCCAGAGTGCTGGACTGGGCTACATAGTGAGATCTTGTCTCAAAGAACCAAACTGAACCGAAATGAACCGAACTGAACCAAACCAAACCAAACCAAACCAAACCAAACCAAACCAAACCAAACCAAACCAAACCAATCCAAACCAAACCAGAGCCAGGTGAAGTGATGTGTGCTTATCTGGGGAGGCTAATGTTGGAAGATTGCTTGAGCTCTGGGCTACATAGTGAATTTAAGGTCAACCTGTACATCATTCCCACAAGCACCTGCCTGGCAAGCCTAAGGTGATGAATTCGATTCCTGGTACTCCTCAAAAGTAAGTTGAAGGTCAGCCTGGGTACTATAGTAAGATTCTGTCTCAAAAAACAAAACTAAGGTATAAGTGTACCCAGATGAGAAAGACTAAAGATTAAAAAAAAAAATTTTTTTTTTTTTTTGAGATAGAGTCTTACTATGTAGTTCAGGCTAACTTGGAACTCATGGCAATCCTCCTTAGCCTCTCAAGTGCTAGGATAACCGGCATTGGCACCACCAGTGAGTTCAAGATGCGTCTGAATTACAAAGTGATACACTATTGTACACACACACATGCACACCAGATCTTGTAACTCTGACAAAAGTATTGCCATCTCTGTGTTTTTTTGTTTTTGTTTTTTTTGTACCAGGAATCTAACTCAGGACCTTGTGCTTGCCAGACAGGCACTTGTGCTGCTGAGCTATATCCCCAGCTTACCATCTTATTAGCACTAATAACTCAGTCTTCACATACCCTCTAAATGCTGACAGCTTTTCAGCAATTTTCCTCCAGAATATATCACACCCCTCTCTTCTACTCTATCACTTTTCTGTCTCCTTATGGCTACCATCTATTGCAAGCTAGAAAGGTACCTAAACATTTTTTTGTTTTTGTTTTTGAGACAGGGTCTTGCTGTGTAGCCTAGGCTGTCCTCATATTCATGGTGATTCTCCTGCCTCAGTCTCCCAAGTGCTGGGATTATAGGCGTGTGCTTCCATGCCCAGGTAAAACTGTACTTATTAATACTTTATGAACACTGTGTCATATAATTGTATGAACATATTATTTACACAAACTCCTCAAAAGTAAGTATTATTATTATGGTACTAGAGATGAACCCAGGGATTTCACACTGAGGTACATCCCCAGTGCTTTTAAATTTTTAATTTTGAGATAAGGTCTCACTAGGTCACTAAATTGTTCAGATTGGGTGTGAGCTTGCGATCTCCATCACCAGCCTTGCAAAGTACTAGGATTACAGGGATATGCCATTACATAAGGTAGGTATTATTATAAGAAGGTATTATTTATATTTCACTTTTCAAATAAAGTTAGGATTTTTTTTGAGACAGGGGTTCACTTTTTGTAGTATAGGTTGATCTTAAATTCACTATGTAGTCCAGGGTGGCCTAGAACTTGAGGTGACCCTCCTACCTCAGCCTCCCAAGTGGTGGGATTATAGGCATGCCTGGCAGAAGCATTCTTTTTATCAAAGGGGTTAAGTAACTTTCCCCAGGTTTTGTAAGTATTATAGTAGGCAGATTTGAATCCAGGGACATAAGAGCAAGCCTGTGCTTAGAGGAATCAATTAAAGTACCTATTGAGGCAGTCATCCACACAGCCTTTTCTGGTGTCATCATCTGGCTTCTTACAGTTACAGGTGGTGGCTTCATAACCAGAAAGGGGCTTGACATCAACGTAGACATCTTGAGAGAACAGGAAAGAATAATTTGTGAACATCTTGATAATTTTTCAAAGATAGATAAAAACACTGGCGATATGGAGGCAGAAAAAATGGCTCTCAAGTTACTTACTTGAACGGATTTTTTTATACAGTGGGACATCTGGCTTTTTGTATAGCTAGAAGAAAAAGAAAAATGATATAGTATTAAACTTCAAATGCCAGACAGTGGCATCAATCCCTAAAAATACAGGAAACTATCCATGTGCACATCCCTTTGGTAGATCTTTTGTATGTGAAATATTTATGGTAGATCTTTTGTATGTGAAACTCTCAGTGTGACACTTTCTACCCTGAATTAAAAAATGGAAAGACTGATTCAACAGAAGCATTACATATTTTACAGAAATATACTTTGAATGGTATTTATTCTTCAACAAGTTGTTTTTTTTTTTGTTTTTCTTTTTGGGACAGGGTCTCACTATGCAGTTCAGGGTGGCCTTAAGCTCACTTTGTAGCCCAGGCTGGTCTCAAACTTCACAATGAACCTCCTGCCTCAGCTTCTCGAGTGCTGGGATTACAGGCGTGTGCCACCACACCTGGCCTTTTTCACCAAGTTACTGAAGAGACTTAAATGAAAATCACACTGAAAGTGAAACCTATTCATTTGGACAAATCATGTATGAGGCCCTGGGTTCAACCCAGCAAAAAAACCCAAACCAATAAACAAAACATACATAAGACTTGTTTAGATGATCTGGGTAGGTATATGAAATTAAAAAGATGGGTACCTTAGCTTTTCAGCTGTCACTCTGGTTGGGAATTATAGGAAACCCATTTTAAATTTTAATTAAGGCAATTAATTTAATGAATAAAGGATAGAGGGAAGGTAAGAAATATGAAGCTCTCACATTATAACCAGTAAGGCATGGGGGGGAGATGATACATTAGGAAGAATCTGCAAACATTTTGCCACAGAGGACAGTATAAAACAGACAGCAACTTGGACTAAAATGGATTGTTTATTAACTGGCTGGAAATAATCTCACCATCTTTTTTTTGGTGGGGGGAACATAATTTTTAAGTCTACATGATCAAAGTACTGCCACCACTGTTAAAATCTGACACAAGAACCTAACACATGGATAGTCTAAGAACTAAAGAGAGGCCATCAAAGGAGAAAGGCCAGTGGAAACATCAACTGCTTTGGCTTTCTAAAGATAAACTTTGGTAATACTGAAAACCCTGTTTCACTCCATTTGTACCAGTACTTCTATTTCCCGATGGTTGTTTTCAATGTGGCACCTAGGAGCTATAACTTGATACACAAGTCACTGGGGAAAACTTTTCAAGTAGGCATGCAAGAGAGAAAACAGGACCTTCCTATTTTTAGTAGCTAATATATTTAAAGGTCTTTTAGGAGGGAGGGAGGTAAGCAGCTGTAAAAAGGATTAAGATGTATTACGTACATGTACCAATTTCCTACAACAAATGCAATCATTATGCATTGCAAACATACACTTTACAAAAAGGTCTTATTTTTAAAAAAGGTCTTTTAGAAGTACAAAGTGTTAAACATTTCTCTAATTCCTTTGGTAGAAGTGTGTCTTTTGTATGTGAAAAATAAATTTCAAACTGATGGGAACAAGCCAACAAAAATAAAACCCGAAATTTCGTAGTGCTGCTGGCAGTACATCTAAATTCTCCTGAGACCTGCATCAAACAGAATTCTTATAGAACGAAATCTTTGTTACCAAAATAAAAGCCAGGAACAACAACAGAAGGTTGTTGCCTAGGAAGCAGGAACTTACTGCTATTTTGCAGTATGAATGAGGACAAATAGGTCACATTAAATATGGATGCAAATTCATTTCTCTTAGTCTCCAACCTTCACAGGGACACTTTTCAATATTTTGTAAGATGAAAAGGCAACAAAAAGAGGAAAAAAACTTGCACTCCCAGCTTCTACCCCTTAGTCACCTAAGAATGACACCTGGTAAAACAGGCTCTTTGTACCTGATTGTGTTTCCACTGCCAGAGGATGTCATAGGGAAGCTGGAAGTCAATTCTCTTTTGTCTTAGATATTTTCCTGAAACAAAGAACATTATGAGGCATCAGAACTAATATGTAATGACAAAAAAACTATTTTTATCTTATGAATTTTTCACAATCAATTTTTAATTTTAGCTGGGTGTGGTGGCACAGGCCTGCAATCCCTGCACTCAGGAGGCTGAGGCAGGAGGATCGTTGCAAGTTTGAGACCAGCCTGGGCTACAAAGTGAGCCCAGTCTGAACTACACAGCAAGACAAATTTTTTTTGTCTCAAAAAGACAAAAAAAAAGAATTAAACTCTTTATCATCTACCAGGTCATAAAAGTTTTTTTTTTTTTTTTGGTACCGGGAATTGAACTCAGGACCTTGCACTTGCCAGGCAGGAGCCTGTGCTGCTGAGCTATATCCCTGGCCCCATAATATGCTTAAGATTATTTTATATTTTGGTTTTTTTTGAGGCAGGGTCTCACTATGCAGTTCAGGCTGGCCTTGAGCTCACTTTGTAGCCCAGGCTGGCTTTGAACTAACTTTCAACGATCCTCCTGTCTCAGCCTCCTGAGTGTTGGGATTACAAGCGTGAGCCCCCACACCTGGCTATTTTAATTTTATTCTAGTCTCTCTATCAAACAAGTAACACACCAAAATTACTACCAAAACACACAGGTCATTATGGAGCTAAGTAAACACTAAGCAATTTTTAAATTTTTTTTGTCTTTTTGAGACAAGGTCTTGCTATGCAGTTCAGGCTGGCCTTGAGCTCACTTTGTAGCCCAGGCTGGTCTGGAACTTGCAACAGTCCTCCTGCCTCAGCCTCCTGAGTGCTGGGATTACAGGCATGTGCCACTACAACCGGCTAACACTAAGCAATTTTTGATTAGTAAAATTATTAACTGTAGCTAGGTGTGGTGGTGCATCCTTGTAATCTCAGCATTTGGGAGGTTGAGCCAGGAGGACTGCCTCAGAGTTCCAGGCCAGCCTGGGCTACACAGTGAAACCCTGTCTCAAGAAACCAGAAAAGGGCTGGATGTAGTGGTGCACAACTAAAATCCCAGCACTCAGGAGGCTGAGGCAGGAGGATTGCAGCGAGTTTGAGGCCAGTCTGGGCTACACAGTGAGTTCAAGGCCAGCCTGAATGACATAATGAGACCTTGTCTCAAAAAACAAAACCGAACAAAAATGGTGTGTTTGGGCTACAAACACAGCTCAGAGGTAGAACATTTGCCTGGCATGCAGGAGGCTCCCAGTAAGGCAGAACAGAGCCACTCATGGGAATAAGAAACAGAGATTTTGGAGCCTTAATCCATGATTGGTTATTCATTCACAAAAAGTAAAGACATGGAGCTAGGTGTGATGGTGCAGGCCTATAATCCTTGTACTCAGGAGGCTGAGGCAGGAGATTCACTGCAAGTTCCAGGCCAGCCTGGGCTACAGAGTAAGACCCTGTCTCAAAAGGTAAACAAACAAGTAAGTAAAACAGGCTAAGAGCCAGGCATGGCAGGACACATCTGTAATCCCAGCATCTGAAAAGCTGAGGCAAGAGGTTCACCCCCTCTACAGCTCTTCTCAAGCTCAAGTCCCTTCCCCACTGTGTCTCTCTCTTGTGATGCTGGGGATTGAACCCAGGGATGCTCTATTACTAAAGTACCTTCCCAGTTCTTTTTACTTTTACTTTTGGTTCCTAGAGAGAGGATTTTGCTACATAGTTCAGGATGGTCTTCAACTCACTGTTCAGCTCAGGCTGGCCTCAAACTTGCAGCAATCTGCCTGCCTCAGTCTCCCAAGTGCTGGATTATAGGTGTGTAGTCACCCCACCCAGCTCTTGGCCTGGTTTTATTTTTTAAATTTTTTGAGACAAGGGTTTCACTATGTAGTTCAGGGTGGCTTGAATTCACTAGGTAGCCCAGTTTGGCCCCAAACTTACTGATTCTCCTGCTTCAGCCTCCCATATGCTGGGAAGACAGGCATGTGTCACTATGCCTCGCTTGGCCTGTTTTTAATTTATCACTGGGTCAAAGAACCCCACATTCCTTTGTCACTCAGTATTGAAAGACAAACAACAACAACAAAAAACCCTGCATTTTGGAGGGGGCAGTACTGTTAATTGAACCCAGGGCCTTTACACAGAGCTATATTTCCAGAAATTTTTTATTTTTTATGCAAACACAGGCTCTTGCTAAATTGCCCAGGCTAGGCTCAAACTTGTGATCCTACTGCCTCAGTCCCCCAGAGTACTGGGATTAAATAACTCAAGAGTCATGCAAATTTATGAATTGTTAACATTTTTTCCCACCTACTGAAACATTACTTTTTCTTTTTGCTGGGCATGGGAGCACATGCCTGTAATCTCAGCACTTAGGAGGCTGAGGCAGGAGGATTGTTGCAAGTACAAGACCAGCCTGGGCTACAAAGTCAGCTCAAGGCTAACCTGAACTGCACAGTGAGACCCTGTCTCAAAAAGATCCCCCTCCCCGCCAAAAAAAGCCAATGTCCTCCTCCTCAAAGCCAGTATCAAGGCAAGTGTGGTAACACATGTCTGTAATCCCAAATGTAGCTCAGTGGTAAGGGTCTGAGTTTATTCTCCAGTACCACTTTCTACTGCAAGAAAAAAACTTTCAGCTAGGCATGTTAGCACATGCCTATAATCCCAGTGCTCAGGAGGGCGAGGCAGGAAAAATCACCATGAGTTGGAGGTCAGTATGGGCTACAAAGTGAGTTCAAGGCCAACCTGAACTGCAAAACAAAACCTTGTCTGAGACAAAAAATAAGCAAACAAACAAAACCTTTCAAAGATGCTCCATTTCTTTACTTATCTATATAAAACCTTTGTCCCCTCAAATCTTAGAATACTTAACCCTCTTGTGAAAGGGCTCTTATCTTTCTTCTTTACATAGCTATTAGAAATTTTGTCTCTAGACCACTCATTCTCAAAGTGTGCGCAGAGGATTAGAGAGGTCAAAACCATTTCAATGACACTATTAAAATGTTACATACTTTTTTTCCCATATGCTAATACTTGCACTAATGTGTAAGAGCCATACTGGGTAAAACTGCTACTACTGTAGCATGAATCAAGGCAGTGGATTACTAGAATCACTTTTTTTGTTGTTGTTTTGAGACAAGGTCTCACTATGCAGTACAGGCTAGACTTGAGCTCACTTTGTAGCCCAGGCTGGTCTCAAACTCTCAGTGATCCTCTTGCCTCAGCCTCCCCAGTGCTGGGATTACAGGTATGTGCCACCACGCCTGGCACTAGAATCACTTTATTTTTCCCACTATATACTGTACTTGGGTGGGTGGATGTGAGCAGCATCATTTAAAAATGCTTTTTTTTTTGTCTTTTTGAGACAGGGTTTCACTATGCAGTTCAGGACTTTGCAGCCCAGGCTGGCCTCGAACTTCCAGCAATCCTCCTGCCTCAGCTTGAGTGCTGGGATTATAGGTGTGTGCCACCACACCAAGCTATAAAAATGCTCTCGATGAAGTAAACACTACAGTAAATTCTGACCTACAACTCAAGGCTTTTAGTATTCTGTATAGCACAATGGAAGCATGCATAAAGTATTTCCATTGCATACTGAAGTAAAATGGTTGTCTGAGGGAAAAATATACAAATATTTGAAGAGCCAACTTTACTAAAATAGTTGCTTTTTTCATGGAATATAAGTTTTACTTGTAAGAAAAACTAACAAGCTATGGTTAGAAAGACATGAACATTGAAAATGAGCCTTGTGAGCTTGTCACTTCAAAAACCACAATTGACAGTATTTGTTGCCAATGATAAAATGAAATGTTAGCAGGGTAAGGAGGCACATGCCTATGATCCCAGCACTGAGGAGGCTGAAGCAGCAGGATCACCATGAGTTTGAGGCCTGTCTGGGTTACATGGTAAGACCTTGTCTCAAAAAAAAAAAAAAA
>NW_004955545.1:1812226-1832449 GCF_000276665.1 Chinchilla lanigera
TTTTTTTTTTTTTTGATACCAGAAATCAAACTCAGGACCTTGCACTTGCCAGGAAGGCGCTTGTGCCACTGAGCTGTATCCCCAGCCCTGCAACTGCAATTAAATTTTAAGGAACTGTCACATTTACGCTTTTCATACGATATCTACAGTTTTAGAGCATCAACAATTATCTGAATTGTTTCTAAAATATGTCTTTCTTGGGCTGGGGATGTAAGTGGCACAGTGCCTGCCTGGCAAGTGCGAGACCCTGAGTTCAATTCCCATTGTCAAAAAAAAAAGGAATAATGAAATATTCCTCTCTTTTCCAACAACATACTGTAACATACTGCATATATGTGAGGTCATTTCTTCATCTACTTACACTCCCCCCAAATCACAACAGACTGAATGCAAAAACATTAGAAACCAGCTGTTTTCTATTAGATCAGACATTAAAGAGTGAAAATGTGAAAATGTAAAATAAAGTCTTCATAAAGTAAGTCTTTTTTTGGATAAAATGTTATTTATTCTAGTAAATAATGAGTTTACTGGTGAGATAAGGCTGATGATATAGTATCATAAACTACAGGTACTATGTATCTTTTTGTTTTGGGCACTAGGAATTGAACTCAGGACCTTGTGCTTGCTAGGCAGGTGCTTGTGCTGCTGAGCTATCTCCCCAGCTAAGTACAATATATCCAGGGGAAAAATCACTCATGGAATTAAGGTAATATTTTAAATCTTTTTTTTTTTTTTTTTTGGTCTTTTGAGATGAGACAGGGTCTCGCTATGCAGTTCAGGCTGGCCTTGAGCTCACTTTGTAGCCCAGGCTGGTCTCGAACTCTCTGGGGTTATTACTGGTACAAGACTAGAGACCATTTGTTGACAGTGCATCATAGCTGAAAGTATAAATAGGAAGCCTGTGCTGAAAAAGTAGATGGGCTGGAGATTTGGTTCTGTGGTAGATCTCGTCTAGCACATGTGCAGCCCTGAGTTCAACCCCCAATACTACCACCAAAACAAAACAAAAAAAACCAACAAAGCAGATATAAAAGCTCTAAAATGACGTATATATGTACTCACATGGAAACACAATATATTCACCAAGTTTTAGAAGAGTATTATAGCATGAGCTCTTTATATAAGTTCTAAAAGGAGTGATACATGGTGGGACTAAAAGGGAAAGAGCATAAAGGGATCAAACCTAGGGCATCAACTGTGCTAGGCAAACACTACCACGAAGCTTCATCTGCAACCCTAGGAGGTATACTGATGTCTGCAGTTTACTTAATTTTACTTATTTATTTTGTCTTTTTGGAACAGGGTCTCCCTGTGCAGTTCAGGCTGGCCTTGAGCTCACTTTGGAGCCCAGGCTGGTCTCAAACTCAAAACAATTCTCCTGCCTCAGCCTCCGGAGTGCTGGGATTATAGGTGTGTGCCATCATGCCTGGCTGCAGTTTAGAGTAGATCTAAAAATAGATTAAAACATGTATATACAGATGGTTGATAAATCTAATAATGCAAAATGTAATAGAATCTAGATGATGGGATACTATGTGTTCACTACAAAAAAATTTTCAGTTTTTTTTGGTGGTGGTGGCATTTTTTTTTTTGAGACACGGTCTCACTCTGTCATTCAGGCTTGCCTTGAACTCACTGTGTAGCCCTAGCTGGCCTTGAACTCATGATGATCTGCACAGAGAGACCCTGTCTCAAAAAGACCCCCCCCCAAAAAAAGGTGTGTGCCACTATGTCTAGCTGTTCATAAATTTAAGACTTCTTTTAAGACACAATTTGCCTGTATTGAGTGACTCTTTAAAAAAAAAAAATTTTTTTTTTTGTTTTGGTACCGGGAATTGAACACATGACCTCAGGCTTGCCAGGCAAGCGCTTATGCCACTGAGCTACATCCCTGGCCCTAAAAAAAAATTTTTTTTTTAGACAAGGTTTCCTATGTAGTTCAGGCTGGCCTTGAATTCCTGGCTATCCTCCTGTCTGTCTCCTGACTACTAGGACTATAGGCGGGTGCCACCACACCTGGCCCTCACTGATTCTTGGTTTTTCTCCGGTACCGGGAACCGAACTCACGACCTTGTGCTTGCCAGGCAGGCGCTTTTGCCGCTGAGCTAAATCCCCAGCCCCCCCTCACTGATTCTTAAAAGTAAATAATTTCTTTCAAAAAAAGGTCAAGAAGGCCCAATGTGGTGGTGCATGTCTGTAATCCTAGCTCTTGGAAGGTTGAGGCAGGAGGCCTGCTTCAAGTTTAAGAGCAGCCTGGGGTATATAGTGAGTTCAAGGCCAGCCTGAACTACATAAAGACCCTGTCTCCCCCACAACCCCAAAAAAGAGCCATCTAAAGAGATTCCTGCTGGGCATGGTGCTGCATGACTGTAATCCCAGCAGTTGGGAGGCTGAGGCAAGAGGATCGTTGTGAGTTCAAGGCCAGCCTTGTCTACAAAGTGAGCTCAAGGCCAGCCTGGACTGCATAATGAAATCCTGTATCAAAAAAGACCAAAAAAGAGAGATTCTTTTGGTTAACTTCAGCTGAAACTGATGTCCCAGGGGAACCTACTTAGAAAATCTTCATTTGGAAAAAATGATTCTTTAGCTAATCCTTATTTTAAAAAATGGAAAATGAGAGTAGGGATATAATTCAGTGATAGTGTGTTCATTAATGTACATGAGGTGTTAGGTTCGAGTCCTAGCACCCAAACAAAACCAAAACCCAAAGGACTATCCATTTAAAAATCTGATGAAATAAAAGCTCTTGTGGATTTCCCTTATTCTTGTAAAAAAGATTCTTGAGATAGTCACAGGGAAGGGGTAAGAGAATTGAATTTATGGTAACTAAGTCTTTCGAAGGATGGGACTATAGGAATGAGAAGCCTGTGTTGACATACCCCTGTGATCCCTGGGCTATATAGTGAGACCCTGGTCCCTCCCTTCATTTTTTTTTCTAATTTTTTTTTATTTTTTATTTTTTGTTTTTTTGAGACAGGGTCTCTTTATGCAGTTCATGTTGGCCTTGAATTCACTTTGTAGCCCAGGCTGGCCTTAAACTCACAATGATCCTCCTGCCTCAGCCTCCCGAGTGCTGGGATTATAGGCATGTGCCACCATGACCGGCTCTTTAATATATCTTTATGTTACCTGTACTTATCATAAACAATAAAGTATATTACTTCATTTTAAAAGTGAAGTGCATCTATCATAATTTTTCCTTTATCTTGCTAGCCAGTAATTACTATACAAATATATCAGTTTCTCTTTTCTTCTACTGATAACTACCTGGAATGTCTATAAGTTCAGTGTCATTCAAAATGAAGCTACTATGAACATTCCTATGGAAATATGTAAAAAAGAAAAGAAATATGTATCTGTTTCTCTTGGGTAGGTGTTTAATTTTTAAGAAGATGCCAGAGCTTATTTATTTACTGTTTTTTTGAAATAGAGTCTTTATAGCTCAGTCTAATCTTGAACTCATGGCCATCCTCCTGCCACACCTAGCCAGCCTTTTAAAAAAAATGTGCGTTTCACTCTTCCACCACTGATATATGAACATTTTGGATGTTTGCTATCATTGCCAGCATGTGGTGTTGACTGTTATTTTTAATTTTAGCCACTTAGGTAGACGTGTGGTCTCTCATTAAGATTTGAATTTACACTTTCCTGGTGGCTGTGATGTTGAGGTTTTCGTCATGTGACAATATACATTGTCTGGCCCAATGTATATTTTCTTTGAAGTTTGTGTTTCAATCTTTAGTTCATCTAAAGTTGGGCTCCTATTGTCCTTTCTGTATTCAGGACATATACAATTTTTCAATATTTTATTCCAGTTTATGCACTGCCACTTTGTTACTGTAATGACATCTTTGGGCAAGTAGTTTTATATTTTGTTAAGGTATGATTAATCAATAGTTGAAATGTTTAGTTACACATGTCACGAAGATAGTATCCTATGCTTGCTTGCTTGCTTTTTTGTGGTCTTTTTGAGACAGTGTTTTACTATGTAGTTCAGGCTGGACCTGAACTCACCTTGTTTTTGTCTTTTTGAGACAAGGCTGCACTATGTAGTTCAGGCAGGCCTTGAGCTCACTTTGTAGCCCAGGCCGGCCTTGAACTTGCAATGATTCTCTTGCCTCAGACTCCCGAGTGTTGGGATTACAGCCACTGTATCTGGCTAAATCTTTTTTTTTTTGGTTGATGGTGCTGGGGATCAAACCCAGGGCTTTGTGCATATGAGGCAAGAAATCTACTACCGAGCCACATCCTAAGACCCTGAACTCACTTTGCAGGGATCCTCCTGCTTCAGACTTCTAAATCCTGGGATTATAGGTGTATAATCCACTATACCTAGCCACCCTATTCTTTCCTTTAGAAGTCTTATTGCTGTAGGCTGCTGAGTTAGACAGAAATATTACAGGCAGTCAGACAGGGCCAGGCCCTCAAAGAGGCCAGTAAGAAAACAAGATATCTTCTTGCAAATAGAGGTGGTACTTGCCGGGGGGGCCAGATCTCAAAACAAAAGATTAAATAAACACACCCACATATCTCCCTAGAGATGGACCTCAGGGACTGATATATTAAATAGGTAGTAATTACCTTGGAGAGTCACTGACCCAACCCCCTACAGGAAAAGCCCCTGTTCTGTACTCATGCCTGCTTGTTACATGACTCACTTCCCCATTTGATCCCAATTTAGGTCAGGGATATAGCTCAGTGGCACAAGCACCTGCCTGGCAAGTGCAAGGTCCTAAGTTCGACTGCCGGTACCCAGGGAAAAAAAAAAAAAAAAGAGATAATCCCAATTTAATCAATTTTACCTGAACAATTCTTATTGGCTGACCACAGTTTTGTCCCACCTCATGTCCACCTTGTGATTTCCCATTTTTCCCCCTACCTTGGACCTGCCTCACCTTATAGTTTTGCTCTATAAAAGTCCCTAGAAAAGACAGTCTTGGGCAACCCACACAGATCACCCTTCTGTCCCTCTCTTGGACAGAAGCTTTCTTTCCCTTAATAAATACGTTCTGCTCTTAACCTCCGTTGTTCCTAAAATTCATTCTTCGATTTTAGAGAACACGAACTCGTCCCAGACATTGTTCAGGTTGAGAGTTTCTATTTCCTGTATCATTATATTTTTAATTTTTACATTTATATTGTAATCTAAGTCAAATCAACACTGTGCATGATATGAAGTAAGCATCAAAGTTGAAGTGTTTTTCATAAGAACATTCAGTTCTAGCATCATTGAAAGGATGTTATTTTCTGTAGTGGACTGTGTTGGGAACTTTGTAACAAGAAAATGAAAAAAAAAAAAAGAAAATGAGAGAAACTATGGGTCTATTTCTGGGCATGACTGGGGATATAGCTCAGTGGCAGAAGCACCTGCCTGGCAAGTGCAAGGTCCTGAGTTCGATTCCTAGCACCACCCCACCAAAAAAAAAGAAAAAGGGGGAAAAAAAAAAAAAGAAAAAAAATTTTCGTATTTCTAGGCATATACTCTGCTTAACAGATCTAATACTTTTTTTTTGTACTAGGAATTGAACCCAGGGGCTCAGGCATGCGAGGCAAGCACTCTGCCACTGCGCCACACCCTAGGTTATTGTTTTGAAATTTTATTTGAGAGATCATCTTGCTAACTTGCCTAGGCTGGCCTCAAACTAGCAATTTTACTGCAATCCCAAGAAGCTGGGATTACAGGTGTGTGCCACCACACTCAGCTGACAGCTTTGATTCAACAGCTTTATAGTAATCCTTAAAGTCAGAAAGTAAAAAGTTTACAATTTATTAAATTTTACAATAAAATATAATGTTAGTATGACTTGGACTGCCCCAAATGTAAGGATAGAGGTTTCCAATTCCAGAACAAAGCATATCTCTGTTTATCTAGGCTTATTAAATTTGAGGAAATGGTTTAGCTTTTAATATAGGAGTTCAGTTTCAGCTCCCTGTGTTATAATAGGCCTGAAGTATTATTCACCGGGTCCCAAACCCCAGCCTCAAAGGCCTATCTATACACAGTGTTAACAGTAATGTAGAACAATTAGTTACAGATCTCTGGTTTTGTGTTTCCCATTTGTAATAAAAATCTGGGAATGTCACATCCTCTTAACTACCTTCACTATGCACTGGAAGTACTTAGAAAGCATTTTACAGCTGGACATGGTGGCACACTCCAGTAATTCCAGCACTCTCAGGCACAAAGCCAGCCTGGGCTACAAACTGAATTCAAGGCCAGCCTTGAATTCAGGACTATACAGTGAGACCCTGTCTCAAAAAAACTGGGAAAAAGAAATGTTTATTATCATACATTATTCCCTTTTTGCTATCTAACCATAAGGTATATTTCCCACCCACATTTCATCTGCATTTTTGAAAACACTATCTTTCATTGATAGTCAATTACAATATTTATAATAATGGCAGAATTTTCTTTCTCGGGACAACCCATTTTTGGGGCCACCGTCTATCTCTCTCAGAAGCTTTTCTTTCACTCAATAAATTCTTCCTACTCTGTAGAAAAAAAAAGAAAGAAAGAAAAAAAAGGAATTTTCTTTCTTAATAAAAAAGTGATAGTGCATCTTACAATTGAGATCATTTTCTTTTCTTTTCTTTTCTTTTTGGCTTTTTTGAGACAGGGTCTCGCTATGCAGTTCAGGCTGGCCTTGAGCTCACTTTGTATCCCAGGCTGGTCTCGAACCCACAACAATCCTCCTGCCTCAGCCTCCTGAGTGCTGGGATTACAGGCATGTACCACCACGCCTGATGAATTTTCTTTTCTTTTTGCAGTAGTGGAGCTCAAACCTGAGGTACTCTACCACTAAGCTATAACCCCAAGCTATTTTATTTTAATTTTATCTTACAGATTTTTATTTTGGGGTCACTGTATTCAAGACAGGGTCGCACTAAGTTGCTGGTCTAAAATTTAGTCTTCCTGCTTCAGTCTTTCACATAGCTGGGTCACAGGCTTGTATCACCTTGTCCAGCTAATTGATGGCACTGTCAGAATTTAAATTATAGGCCCATGAAATTCCTTATTAAAAACTGTTAGCTGGGCAAGGCAGCTATACTTATAATCCCAGCAATCAGGAGGCAGAGGCAGGAGATCCAGTAAATTCAAGGCCAGCCTGAGATATATGCAGTAGTGAGTTCAAGGGAGCCCAATGTCCTTAGTGACAAACTGGCTAAAAAAAACAAAATAAAAACCCCTAAAACAAAACAATAAAACTGGGCACGGTGACACACACCTCCAGCACTCGGGAGGCTGAGGCAGGAAGTGAGCTTGAGGCCAGCCTGGGCTACATGAGTTCCAGGCCAGCCTGCACCGCACAGTGAGACCTTGTCTCAAAAACAAAACAGAACAAAGCAAAACAACTGTCCAAGCTGGGTATGGTGACACATACATACCTGTAATCTCAGCATGTGGGAGACTCAGCCAAGAAGACTGAGAGTTCAAGGCTTGCTTAAATTACACAGTGAGTTCAAGGCCAGATTGGACTACACAGTAAGACCTTGTGTCAAAAAACTAACCAACCTACTAAACCTGTTTATTATTAAGAGTTTCTGGACATACAGAAACAAATCTCTTACTTGATATAGTAGCTCCCTTTATTGTGGTTTTGCTTTCCAAGATTATTTTACTTGCAGTTAGCACTGTTGCAAAAATATTAAATGGAAAATTCCAAAAATAAACAATTCACAAGTTTTAAACTGGGTGACATTCAGAGTAGCATGATGAAATCTTGTGACCTCTTGCTGCTGATGAGCCATTTTAAGCTAATTTTTGTATACGGTATGAAACAGAGGTCCAATTTTATTCTTTTGTGTGTATATGTTAATACAGAATTGTCTGTTGAATAATTATTCTTTCCTTATTATTTTAGCACTCTTGTTGAAGACAAACTGAGGTGGGTGTAGTAGCACAAGCCTGTTATCCCAGGTATAGGGGTGGTCACAGAAGAATCATAAATTCAAGGCCAGCCTGGGCAACTTAGTGAGATCTTGTGTCAAGGAGAATAAAAAAGCTGAGGATACAGCTCAGTGGTAGAACATTCTTGGGTTAAATCCCTAGTACAATAAGCAAAAAAATGATCAACTGACCACAAATTTAAGGGAACAACATACACTGTGTTAAGTACATATTTATCTTAAAAGGTAAACTTCTGAATCAGGCCTGGTGGTGCATACCTGTAATCCCAATGCTCAGGAGGCTGAGGCAGGAGGATTGCCCTGAGTTTGAGGTCAGCCTGGACTAAATAAGGCCAGCCTGGATTACACAGGGAGAACCTATCTCATATACCAAAAACAACAACAAAAAAGCCCCAGGTATTTCTGTAATGAGATGAACTTCTTTACAGAATTTCCCTTTCTTTTTTTTTTTTGTGGTGCTAGGATTAAACTATGGTGTTGTATATGCTACATAAACACTCTACTACTGAGCTACATATCCCTAGTCTTTAGAAATATTTAAACTAATTTTACTTTATGCTTAAATAGGACTCCATAAATGGTAACATGCATCATTATTTGATTTATGTAACTATTTTATTCATATAATTATTATGGCAAAGATAAACTAGGTCTGGCTGATGCACATCTGTAATCCCAGCACTCAGGATGCTGAGGTAGGAGGATCGTTCTGAGTTTGAGACCAGCCTAGGCTACAAAGTGAAGTCAAGGCCAGCCTGAACTGCATAGTGAGACCCTGTCTCAAAAAGACAAAAACAAACAAAAAATCATGTTTTTTGTTTACATGATACACAAAATAATCTGTTAAAGCCACTAGTTTTTCCCCCCATCTTAATATTATTTGAGCAAGCCAGTCATTGTGGCGCAGTATTTGGAGGCTGTAATCCCAGTATTAGGGAGGCTGAGGCAGGAGGACTGTTGTGAGTTTGAGACCAGCCTGGCTGCAAAGTCAGCTCAAGGCCCACCTGAACTACATAGCAAGACCCCGTCTTAAAAAAAAAAAAAAAATTACTTAATAATATTATCTGAGCAACAATATAGGACTGTCCAGAAAACAAAGCAAAACAACTATCCTGCAATAAATTGATTTTAAGTAGTTTCTGACTATAAAATCACCTCCTAGCCAGGCATGGTGGCTCATGCCTATAATCCCTGTTCTTGGGAGGCTGAACCAGGCAGATCACTTCAGGTTCAAGGCCTGGCTGAACTATATATATAGTTATATATATATATATATATATCTTAAAAAAAAAAAAAAAAAAGATCCCTTACCCCAAGAGCTCTGTGTTTCCACAGGTCACTGAGTACAAACAAGTTTTAGTAATAGATTACTTAAGTCTTAGTAATAGATTAAAGTGGGGACTAGAGATACATTACTATTTATCTCAGGGATGTGACAGACATAATGCTTTTCCATCACTAATACTATCTTCCCCGGAATTTAGAGGACCCTTTATCCCCTTGGACAATGCAAAGCTTTATTCCGAGATCTAGCTCAGCCAATTTCCCAAAACTGGTAGGACTAAAATAGCCGTATTTTCCTTAAATGGGACTTAACTGTTTTTTTCTAATCATGAAGATCAAGTCTATAGTGGATCTACCTCTGCACTACATCCGAGCCATTTTTATTTTTTAATTTGAGAAAAGATGTCACCAAATTGCTCAAGAAGGCCTTGAGTTTGTGATCGTCCTGTCTTCGCCTACTGAATAGCTGGGATTATAGTGTGCACCACTATATGATGCTTCAGTTCTTATTTTCAAAGCCTATCTATTTATTTATTTATTTATTTTGAGACAGGGTCTCACTATGCAGTTCAGGCTGGCCTTGAGCTCGCTTTGTAGCCCAGGCTGGTCTCGAACTCACAACGATCCTCCTGCCTCAGCCTCCCCCTGCCTCAGCCTCCCGAGGAGTGCTGATATTACCGGCGTGTGCCACCACGCCCGGCTAAAGCCTATTTATTTTTCTTTTAGGAAAGAACTAAGTCTGCTGAGAATCTGACTCCAAAACTATTATCTCACCGTAAAAACAAAAGGCTGTTTCAAAGAATTCTGACACTAAGCCTAGAGAATATGATATTTATTCTTATTTTTATTAGAGAAGTATAAATTATCTAGCTATTAATTAAACCCACAGAATAATTAAGGCAAGCTAATTTTTATTGTAGGACTTGTTTATGCCTGTTGATTTAAAAACAATGGTGGTGCTGTAATCTAGGGGGTTGGGAAAGAAGAAAAATATTAGTTAATTATAGGCTGAGAAGAGCTCCCAAATCAAGTGGGTCCTAGGGCCAGGTGTGGTGGTACATGCCTGTGATCCTCGCATTCTGGAGGCTGAAGCAGGAGAATCGCTTCAAGTCCAGCCTGAATTACATGGCAAGACCCTGTCTCAAAAGAGGGCCCAGAGAGTCATACTGGAAGAGAATAGTATGAGGGATAGGATCAACTTTTTTTTTTTTTTTTTGGACACAGGGTCTCACTACTAGTTCAGGCTATCCTGGACTCAATATGTAGCCCAAGGCTAGCCTTGAACTCTGAAGTGATCCTCCCGCCTCAGCAGCGAAAGTGCTGGGATTACAGGTGTGTGCCACTACGCCTGGCCCTCCAATCCCTTAAAGCAAGTCTGTTTGTCCAGATTCATTATGAGAGAGTGAGAGAAAAAAAAAACCCTGAATACTATATGGAATAATTTATCCTGTTTTCTTCTACTTTCATTTGTATAATAAATATATGTTACGCTTCTGTTATATATAGGCACTGGGAAATCAAAGCAGAAAAAGTCAACAATCCTGCACTCTTGGGAGTTTATAATTTAATGAGGGACCCCACAGTGGCAGACCCGTGTAATCCCAACAATCAGGAGGCTGAGGCAGGAGTATCATCCTGTGCTCCACGCCAGCCTGTACTACACAGCCAGACAAAGGGGGGGCAGATTATAAATGCATGAGCAGAATACTTTAATTATAGACTCTAGAATGAAATAAGTTGTTACAGTCTCATATAAAGGGAGAGGCCTTCCACTGGTGAGATAATCAGGAAAATCATTTTTATTTTTTTGTTTTTTGTTTTTCTTCTGGTACCAGGAATCGAACTCATGACCTTGTGCTTGCCAGGCAGGTGCTTTGCTGCTGAGCTAAATCCCCAGCCCTGGAAAATCATTTTTAAAGAAAATGGTATTTATGTTGATACAGTAAGTTTACCCTTAAAGCATGTAAAGAAACTGGTCACAGGAAGAGTGTGAAGAAGAGCTTCTAAGACAACAGGAATAGTAAGCATAACGATCCTCTGGTGGGAAAGGGCTTATTATGTCCTAGAAACTGAAAGAAGGGCACTATAAAACAATACAGTGATCCCAGCACTTCAGAGGCTGGGACAGGAGGATCACTGAGAGTTTGAGGCCAGCCTGGGGTACATAGTGATTTTATGGCCAGTTTGAACTACATAGTGAGACTCTGTCTCAATAAACCATAACCAAAACAAACAAAAAAATCCCAACAATAAAACAAAAACCACAGTAAACAAGCGAGAGCTAGGGCTAGACAGATGAGGAAAGATGGGCTACCTGGGGATAGATCACTCTTAGAAACACAATAAGAAGTTTGTATTTTACCCTGATGGTGAACCACTAATCCTTTTTAGAATTTTTTTCTTCTTTTTTACGTAGCCCAGGCTGGCATTCAACTCCTGGTGATCTTCCTTCTTCAGTCTTCCAAATGCTGGGATTACAGGTGTGCACCAGCATGCCTGTCTTAAAAGGTTTTAAGTACTGTGATGCTGGTTTGTTTGTTTTTTTTTTTTTGCAATGTTGGTTAAGTCTGAAAATAATTTTTTTCTTTGCTGTGTGGAGTGACAATGAGTTGGGAGAGAATCCAAGGATGGAAGGAGAAAGATCTGGTAGAAATAAGGTGCTATTTGCCCCTACAAAAATTCATATAGAGCCGGGTAATCCCAGCACTTGGGAGGCTGAGGCAGGAGGATCACTGCAAGTTTGAGAGCAGCCTACACTACACAATGAGTTCAGAGCCAACCTGACCCACTGAGTTGGAGGCCAACCTGGACAATCCTGTCTCAAAAAAATAAGAAAGACCGGAGATGTAGCTGAATGGTAGAGTGCCCCTAGGTTCCAACCTCAGTGTCACAAAAATTAGATCATGGGGATGCTACTCTTATGAATGGGTTAATGTCTTTCTTGAGAAACTGGATTAGGTCTCTAGAGAGAGGGTTGGAACTTAGGGGATGAAATTAGTCACCATGGCATCAGGTTGTTACAAAACAGCCTGCCAATGGTATCTTTGGTCTCTTTTGCACACTGGTGGTCATGCGATAAAATATGTCATGAGGTCCTTACCAGAAGGTGAGTAGAAGCCAGGATTTTGCTTAGACCTCCAGAACTGTGAATTAATACATCTTTTCATTATAAAACATCCAGCCTCAGGAATTTTGTTATAACAAAAGGGAGTAAGACACAGGGTACCACAGCAGATCAAAGAGAAGATAATGATGGCACAGATGTCCGTGACTGCAATGGAATTTGCAAGTCTTTCAGCAACAAAGTAACAGAACTTGGAGACAGACTAGATGAGGGGTTGAGAAGTGGGAGGAACTTGGTACAGCCTAGACAACTTTTACTAATTTGTTTTCCAGTAGTGAAGGTTGGACTGAGCTTTGCACTGAGCTTCATCCCCAGTCCTTCTGAAACAAGGTCCCTCAAGCTTACCCTGTCTGGGCTCACACTTGCGACCCTCCTGTCTTGGATTTCCAGAATGCTGGATTATGGGTTTGTGAAATGTCTTGCTGGGTCTGTGAAATCTTACTACTAAGTTTATCAAGTAAAAATTAGCTGACATAGTGGTGTATGCTTATAATCCCAGCACTCTGGGAGACTGAGCAAGCCTGGGGAACTAAGAGAGATCCAGTCTCAAAAACAAGGGTTGGGGGCATTGATCCTCCAAGTTACTATTACCCAAGTGCTAAACAAATCTTTGACATTCTCTCAGAAACTGAAAAGAAAGACAAATCCTGCTCCATTTTCAAGCAGACTGATGATTAGGGAAAGCAGCTGGTCCTTTATTATAAATACATAAATCATCTAATTCCTTTTGAACATGGAAAATATTTGAAGCTGAACTGCTACTAGATTTTTCTTAGATGACATATGTACTAGAACCAAAAGCTAAGTTACAGTATTATTTATTAAAACTCCAATGGACAAGATTTATGCCGTGTTCACTCTGTACCTATCAAACAATGTACAGAATTCTTCACAGACAGTGAAAATTAAATGGTAAAGATTTAATTAAGAAAATTAAATGGTAAGCCATAAGAGAAGAAGATATAGTAACGAAAAATACAAAAACACTTCCCTCAAATCCCAAGAATCATAATTTCCTCTTAGCAATATACTGTGTGGGCTTAATACTCACCAACATGAATGGGGGCTGGAAATAATCCATATTCATGCTCTCCTGGAGTGTACTCTAGCTTTTCTTTCTTTAACTGGATCAATCGGCTCTTTGGACTGTAATCAGAAAAGAATGAGAAATAGAAGCAATGAAATTTCTTTTGTAGTCCAACATAAACAATAGACACCTAGTGTGTAATTTAACAGTGGGTTAGATTACCTTATTTTTCTGAGACACGGTCCAGCTAAGGTAGTCCAGTCTGGCCTTGAACTCCCTATGCAAAGGTCATGATTTTACTGCTTCAGCCATACCAGTGCAAGAATTATAGGCAGGCATCACTATTTCCACTTACAGTGGGTGATATCTTTTTTTCGTTTTAATGGTAGTAAAGTTTTATTAAAGAAAACAAAAAAGCTCTGCAGAGAGTTTAGGCCGGTAAAAGTGGGAAAAGAAGTATACCCTACAGCGTGAGGGCAGGCCACCATGCAAGAGAGAACACAGTGGCCAACAGATGACATCTTAAATGCACTGTTTGGGACAAGGTATCAAGTACTTTTAATTTTACAAATAGTCTGGAAATCCTTTTAGAAAAGAGGATCCTGGCTTGTGGTGGTACATGCCTGTAATCCTAGTGCTCAGGAGGCTGAGGCAGGAAGACTGTCATGAGTTCAAGGCCAACCTGGGCTATATAGTGAGTTGAAGGCCCGCCTAAAGTCTAGTGAGACCCTGTCTCAAAAAAAAGAGGATCCTTCTAGAATGAATGGCCATCATCAAGAAATCAAATAATAAATGCTGGCAAGCCTGCAGGGGAAAAGGAACAATTCTGTATTATTAGTGGGAACGTAAACAAGTAGAACCACTATAGAAATCAGTATGAAGATTCCTCAAAACACTAAAACTAAAAATTCCAGCTGGGCGTGGTGGCACATGCCTGTAATCCCAGCACTTGGGAGGAAGAGGCAGGAGTATCACTGCAAGTTTGAGGCCAGCCTAGCTACAAAGTGTGTTCAAGACCAGCCTGAAATGCGTAGTAAGACCCTGTCTAAAAAAAAAAAAATCCATTAGACCAAACGATTCCATTTTAGGTAGCTTACCAAAAGAGCTAAAGACATCATATTATAGTGAGGCATGCATACCTATGTTTATAGCAGCACAACTCCTAATAGCTAAATCTTGGAAGCAGTCTACACGTCCACTGACAGATGAATAGATAAAGAAAACATGGCATTAACAAACAATGGAGTATTACTCTGCTATTCAGAAGGATAAAGCTGAGTCATCTGTAGGAAAATGGATGCACTGCAAGACCATACTATAAGCCAGGTGTGGTGGTGCACGACCAACACTTGGGAAGCATAGACAGGATCACCATGGGTTCAACACCAGCCTAGCAATCTAGTGAATTCAAGGCCAGCCTGAACTACATAGTGAGACCCTGTCTCAAAAAACCCCCCAAAAACCAACCCCCCAAAAGATATCAAAGTTAAAGTGCAAAATAAAAGATAATAGGAAATAAGAAAATACGTATTTGCAAATGGAAAGGTAAGCAAAAGGTGGGGGGAGGACAAAAAAGGGGGAGAAAGAAGACGGGGATGGGATGTAAAATGAATTAAGATGTATTATGTACACATACCAACTCCCCAAAATGAATGTAATTATTATGTACTGCAAACAAGTATGAATAAAAATTTAAAAAACCCAAACAGTTGAACCGTTTTGCAGAAGAAACCCAAATTTAAGATCTAATTATACTGATTACATTTCATTAACTCATGCTAGTTTACAAAGTATATTATATATATATTTAATTTTCTAATAGGGTCTTGCTATATATTCAAAACTGGCCTCAAACTCACTATGTAGACCAGGTTGGCCTCAAATTTGCAATGATTCTCTTGTTTCAGCCTCCCAAGTGCCAGGATTACAGGCATGATTAGAGGGAGACTGAGGCAGGAGGACACAAATTCAAACTCAACTTGGGCAATTTAGTAAGGCCCTGTCTCAACATAAAAGGAAAACAAAACAAATTAAAGAAGGTCTGGAGATGCAGCTAAGTGTCAACATCCTGGGTTCAAGCCCCAGTAACACATACGTTACTGTCAGTCATGACAGGATCTGAGAAGTGGAGGAAAACCCGCCAAGAGCTGGTGTAAGAACAAAGTGGGCTGGCATGGTGGCGCATGCCTGCAATCCTAGGACTCAAGAGGTTGAGGCTGGAGGATCACAGTGAGTTTGAGGTCAGCCTGGGCTATACAGTGATTTCAAGACCAGCCTGAACTACAGAGCAAGACCTTGTCTCAAAAAACACCAAAAAACAAAAAGAACCAAGTTGGAGAATTATAGGAAATGAAAAAAGGCTGTATGACTGAAGATGTTCTGAAGAAGTCAGAAACTTAGTCATGTGAAGTTTTTACTTTCAATATATAATGAATACATTGATCGTAGAATGTGAAGTTTTTTTTTTTTGGTCCGGGAATCAAACTCATGACCTCAGGCTTGCCAGGCAAGCGCTTATGCCACCCAGCTACATCCTCGGCCCTAGAATGTGAAGATTTTAAAGCAGTGGATGGAGTTTGCAAAAACAGTTACGAACAGAAAGGCTAGGTTGATGTACTTATATCTAAAGCCAATTTCCTTATTAAACATTGAACAGTTTACCCCATGTGTCACTTTGATAGCACATTTGTTTACCTACTGACTATTCTGTGCGATGCTTGGGCAGGTGTCATTTTCACCTGGTGATTGTTTGCATGAGATACACTTGGATGTCTGTTTGTTTATTTAATTTTATTTTTTTGTACCAGAGAATCAAACTCAGGACCTTGCGCTTGCCATGCAGGTGCTGTGCTGCTAAGCTATAGCCCCAGCCTTGTTTATTTCTTTTATATTGACTATTTCTTGCATACTTTTTGTTTTGTTGTCTTTTTTTTGGTACCAGGAATCGAACTGAAGACCTTGTGCTTGCCAAGCAGGTGCTTGTGCTGCTGGAGTTATATCCTTGGCCCCTATCCTTTTTATTTTGTTTTATTTTATTTTATTTATTTTTTCTGGTACCAGAAATCGAACTCACGACCAGTGCCACTGAGCTAAATCCCCCTATACTTTTTATTTTGAACACTGTATTCACCTTTGATGTTTGTTTCTAGTGAAATCTAATAATAAATTCTGGTGATTTTCTTTTATTAATTTTTGTTTATTTGTGAAAATTAACCTATAATTTTGTGCTACAATCTATAAAAACTTGAAAGTACATTAGATGTAATTTGTTTTTTTGGTCTTTTTTGACACAAGGTTTCGCTATGCAGTTCAGGCATAGCCCAGGCTGGCCTAGCCCAGGCTTGCAGTGATCCTCCTACCTCAGGCTCCCAAGTTCAGGCATAGCCCAGGCTTGCAGTGATCCTCCTACCTCAGGCTCCCAAGTTCAGGCATAGCCCAGGCTTGCAGTGATCCTCCTACCTCAGGCTCCCAAGTGCTGGGATTACAGGCATGTACCACCACACCTGGCTAGATGCAATTTTTATACTTCTTCAAAACTCAGTGATATTCTTTTTTTTTTTTTTTTTTTTTTTTTGGTCGTGTTCTGAGACAGGGTGTCACTTTGTAGTGCAGGCTGGACTCACTAAGTAGCCCAAGATAGCCTCGAACTCAGAGATCCTCTTGCTTCAGCCTTAGTGCTGGGATTACAGGTGTGTGCCACTGTACCCAGCTAGTGATACTCTTTTACAATACAAAATGGACACATTTGGGACAGTGAGACTGAATAAGAAGTACCAAAAGAAATATATATCCATGAAAAAAAAAAAAAAAAAAAGAAGTACCAAAAGATCTCCAAAAGAAAAAACTGTAAAAGGGAGAAATGTTAGAGTATTAGAGAAAAAAAGTCTGTGTTATGAAATCGACAAAAAAGATGTCCCCTTACTGTCAACTACTCATAATACAGAAATGACAGAATTTGAAAGATGAAATGGCTGGTTGTGGTGGTGTACGCTTATAATCCCAGCACTTAGCAGGCAGGAAGATTGCAGCGAGTTCGAGGTCAGCCTGGGCTACACAGTGAGTTCAAGAACAGTTTGCACTACAAAGTGAGATCCTGTCTTAAAAAAAAAAAGAAATGAAACCAATGATTATAATAATTCTATGGGAGGTGTTGACAGAGGTGACCAACACCTGACAAGCTATCCTGTAATCAAAAAGCAAGGAAAAAGAACTATTATATAATACTTATGCACCTTTTGGACCAAACAATATGGAACTTGTCTGTCATTTATTCAAAACAAGGGGGTTCAAACAGTCGTTTACAATTTAGATTAGGTCTAATAGATCAAATGATTGAAAAACATGGGATAGAGAAATGCCCACCAGGATGTCTACCATCATTCTCTTTACCATTACATTTAGTAATGGACATTTTACTAAATGTGGAAATTGTACTAAAATTATGCTATTTTACATTTTACTAAAGGTGGACATTTTCCTAAAATTATACCAGCCACAGAAGAAAAGGAAAGGCAATCACAGCTGGGCATGGTGGTGCACACCTGTAATCCCAGCATTCAGGAGGCTGAGGCAGGAGGATCGTTGCAAGTTCGAGACCAATCTGGGCTACAAAATGAACTCAAGGCCAGCCTGAACTGCATAGCGAGACACTGTCTCAGACAGACAAAGAAAAAAGGCAATCACAACAGTGTAAAGTGTGTTCTTTAAAGAAAGACAATAATGCAAACAGAATTGTAAAGAGATTAGGTACTACTGTGCAGATTGTAATGTCACACTGTATAACTGAATGTTTTAAAATATACCAAGCTAGGCATGGGGGTGCATGCTTGCAATTTCAGCAGTTGGGAGGCTGAGACCGAAGGATCACTGCAAGTTTGAGGCAAACCTGGGCTACATAGTGAGTTCAAGGCCAGCGTGAACTACATAGTGAGACCCGTCTCAAAAAAAAAAATACTATACACAGAAAAATTACTGAATAAATTTCATAAAACTGTTTATATTTCCTGCTATATTATAAAAGTTAACAAAAAATATACATTTTTTGGTCATCCTGTATTTAAATAACTCAACGGTTAGGTAGTTAAAAATTCCAAGCTAGGGGCTAGGGATTTAGCTGAGCGGCACAGCACCTGCTTGGCAAGCGCGACATTGTGAGTTCAATTCCCGGTACCGGAAAAAAAACAACCAAAAACAAAACAAACAAACAAACAAACAAACAAGAAAACAACCAAAAAAAAAAAAAATTCCAAGCTATATCACTTCAAGTACAAATTTCCTATGACGAATGTTATCATTATGTATATCTAAAATATACCAATAAAGTTCATTAAAAAATACAAAATAATGATTGAGAACAAAAAGATACTTTTTTTTTTTTTGAGACACTGAATTCACTACATAGCCCAAACTAGCCTTGAATGTCCAGTGATCCTCCTGCCTCAGCCACCCAAGTGCTGGGATTACAGGCATGCACCACCACGCCCAGCTACAAAACCATTTTTCCTTGATTCTTATGTGATGTGTAAGATAAAGTGATGCCATTACAGTATAGTATAATTATGTGAGAAACTGATTTTTGTATCACTATTGAAAAATCACTATTTTCTTCCTCCTGGTGTTGGAAGTTGAACCCTAAGCCTTGCACAGGATAGGCAAGTACTCTACCACTGCACTACATCTCCAGCCCTTCATTTTTAAAAATAGCTTGGGCTGTGTGATCTCTGTGGAGTGGCAGATTAAGGAAAAGATCTGTTTGGCTATCTGTATTTGTTAGCTTTTCTTAGAGATTCTGCACACTCTTATTCATTTGTGTGCCTCTATTAGTTCAAGTCACTCAGGAGAAAAGTCCTTATGTTTATTAGAACAAGGAGACAGGTATAATTGACAGTAAGCCACATAGGACATTTCTGTAATTATGTTTTCTTTTACACAAGTTGAAGTTATAAAAATGATTACTAACTTTATACAGAAGTTGAACTTTTTCTCTTCCTCCCTCATCACTTTACCTTCTTCCCTTTGCTTTTCTTTTATTTTTTATTTGGTATTTTTGAGACAGGGTTGCACTTTGTAGTTCAGGCTGGCCTTGGACTCACTATGTAGTCCAGGCTGGCCTCAAACTTAGAGAGATCCTCCTGCTTCAGCTTCCCAAGTGTTGGGATTATAGGTGTGCACACCATGCCCAGATTTGGCTAACCATTATAATTACCAATATTATGGTAATATGTGGTTCTACTTTCTTTTTGGGACTGCGGATTGAACCCATAGCCTCTGCACTGAGCTACATCCTAAGCCTTTTTTTTTTTTTTTTTTTTTTTATTTTTCTCCGGTACCGAGAACCGAACTCACGACCTTGCGCTTGCCAGGCAGGCGCTTTGCCGCTGAGCTAAATCCCCAGCCCCTTCTAAGCCTTTTTATTATGTATTTTCATTTATTTATTTTTTTGAGACAGGATCTTGCTATAGATATAGCCCAGGCTGGCTTCAAATGCATAGTGATCCTCCTGCCTCAACCTCCTGAGTGCTAGAATTACATGTGTGCATCACCATGCCCTTTGAACCTTTCCAAATTTTGAGATAAGGTCTCACCACATTGCCTAGGCTGGGGTCCAACTTGTGATCCCCCTGCCTCAGTCTTTTCGGGGGCTGGATTTACAGGCATGTGCCACTATGCTGGCTTATTTGTTTTGTTTCCAGTAAAGAAACACAGGGCTCACTATGTAGTTCAGGCTAGCCTAGAATTTGTGTAATCCAGGGTAGTTTGGAATTCAAGACCCTCCTGCCTCAGCCTCCCCAGTGCTGAGAAAACAAGCATGCACCACCATGCTCAGCTAAATCTTCCGTTTATTTATTTAATTTTTTTTTTTTTTTTTTTTTGGTGT
>NW_004955545.1:1832549-1852539 GCF_000276665.1 Chinchilla lanigera
TCATTCCTTCATTTTTTTTTTTTTTTTTTTTTTTTTTGTGGTACCAGTAATCAAACTCAAGACCTCCCGCTTGCCAGGCAGGTGCTGTGCCGCTGAGCTATATCCCTGGTCCAGATGTTCCATTTTAAATGAGTGTGAGTATATAGTAAAGATTCCCCCCTCACTGTTTTCTTTCCTTTTCCTTCCTATTTCTTGTTTATGGTGCAATAATGAGGCTTGAACCCAGGGTCTTTGGTATGCTGGGAAAGTGCTCTACCAGTGAGCTACATCTTTTAAGTCAGGGTCTCAAGAAGTTGCTCAGGCTGGCCTCAAATTTGGGATCCTCTTGCTTTCGTCTTGCAAGTAGCTGGAATTCCAGCTGTGCACCTCAATGCCTGGTTCTTTTCTTTCTAAACTTTTAAAATAGCCTTCATATTAATAGGCTATACTTGTACAGCCTGGCACAAAATACTACTTAAAATAGTCTACTGTTTCTACTGATCCCAATTTTTTTTTTTAGAAAAGAAAAAAAAAAAAACCCTAGAAAAATTGTACATACAAATTATAATCCTATAATCAGGAAAACTTAATGACAATGAGCATAAAAGCAAGAAAAGATACAGAGTCACTGTCCTACTTAATTATTCAGAATAACATAAAAACACATACTTATTTACTTATATTTTTGGTTTTTGGAGACAGGTCTTACTCTGTAATGCAGGCAGGCCCTGAATTCACTATATAGCTCAGGGTGGTTTTAAATTTGTATAATCCTCCAGTGACAGGCTTCCAAGTGCTGGGATTACAGGTGTGCGCCACCATGTCTGGCTTCTTACACACATTTGTAATACAAAGCACCTTTTATTTTCTTTTACTTTTCATGACCATGTGTAGCTAATTATGTTAGATTAATTAAGATACATAACTGGATAAACCAAATTTATAATCATGAAGAATCACATTTAGTTATATAAGACAAGATCGCTATTACGGAAAAAAAAGCTTACTCCGTAAGTAGATCTACCAAGACTTTCCAGTAAACTGGTCTTCCATCTACTCTAGCTTATCAAATCCCTTAACACAGAATGTATAATGTCATTCTCTAAACTGGTCAGGAAAGACGACAAATCGGGTAATTTTAAGGGTTTCCCAACAGCTACACATCCTTCAAATGAAACTGAAGAAGTTAGGAAATTTTCGGTTTCCTTTCCTTTCTCCTCCCTCCCTCTTCTTTCTTTTTTTTTTTTTTTTTTTTTTTTTTTTTTTTTTTTTTGGTTTTTCTCCGGTACCGGGACCTCCCTCTTCTTTCATGAGCCACTATAGCTTTTCTTTTTTTTCTTCCAGTACCAGGAATCGAACTCATGACCTTGCGCTTGCCAGGCAGGCGCTTTGTGGCTGAGCTAAATCCCCAGCCCCAGCTTTTCTTTTTTTCTTTTTTTTTTGAGGCAGGGTCTCATTATGTAGCCCAGGCTGGCCTTCAACTCATGGTGATCCTCCTGCTTCAGCTTCCTCAGTGCTGGGATTATAGGTTTGTGCCACCACAGTGGGCTAGCTTTTGGTTCTCACAGTAGGTAAGGGCTCAAAGGCTACAAAATATTTTTACACCTAAAAGTACATTTTAACAGCTGGGTGTGGTCATGGCCCATGTCTGTAATCCCAGTACTCTGGGAGGCTGAGGCAGAAGGATTGCAGGTTTGATCCCAGCCTGGGCAACTTAGCAAGACCCTGTCTCAAAATAAAAATGGAATGTGGATGTGGCTTAATGTGACAAGTCTGAGTTCAAACCCCAGTACCATGGAAGGGGAGCTACATTTTAATCTTTTAAAAGGGTTTCCTAACAAAAACATCCTTAAACCTTAGAAAACATGTTACTCTAGCATTAACAACGAACTATAAACAGCTATCTGTATGTTAACTGATATCAATTATAGAAATGTAACTGGTGAGCTGGGCAATGTGGATCACTCTTGTAATTCCAGCTTCTCTTAAGGTTGAGGGAGAATCGTGAGTTTAAGGTCATCTTGGGAAATAAAGTAAGATCTCATTTCAAAAACAAAACCAAAAAAACTTAAAACAAGCAAATCAAAATAGAAAAAGTGAAAAATCAGTTGAAGGGAGGGTACAATGAGTGTCACATGGCATACTAGGTAAAGATCAAAATCCAAATTCCAAATATGGTTTCTAATGCATGTGAATGGCTTTTGCACCATTATAAAGTTGAAAAATGTCAAACTATCATGAATTGGGGACTGCATGTATCCCAAGAACAATTGCATACTTCAAACAAGTAAACTGATGGGTGAATTATATCTCAAGAAAACTATATAGGCTGGGCACCGTGGCACACGCCTGTAATCCCAGCACTTGGGAGGCTGAGGCAGGAGGGTCATTGTGAGTTCGAGACCAGCCTGAATTACAAAGTGAGCTCAAGGTCAGCCTGAACCACATAGCGAGACTCTGTCTCAAAAAGATCTTAAAAAAAAAAAAAAAAGGAAAATTATACAAAAAAGATAGGAAAAATGACTTTGGGAGAAGGAAATGAAGAAGAAGCAGTCATTTACTATGACTGTCTCCTGGGTGCCAGGCATTTTATATATCATATCAGAGTAGCAGTGGGTGAGAAACTAGAATTCCTATTTTAAGAATAAAACAATTCAGTTTGGGTGATAAAAATTCTTGAGATGGATAGTATTTTTTTTTTTTTTTTTTTTTGGTTTTTCTCCGGTACCAGGAACCGAACTCACGACCTTGTGCTTGCCAGGCAGGCGCTTTTGCCGCTGAGCTAAATCCCCAGCCCCTGGATAGTATTAATAGTTGTACAACAATGTAGTATGCTTTTGCAGTTGGGATTGAACCCAGAGTTTCACACATTCTAGGCAGGTACTCTACCACTGAGCTACACCACCATCCATTCAGTAGTATATTTTACTGAATAAAACATGTAGTAAATTATACATGCTGTACATTTATTTATTTATTTTTGATAGGTCTTGCTATACAGTTCAGGCTGACCTTAAAACTGCTAGACCTGACCTGTGAAAGGTTCCATCACCTGCCAAAAGGCACAGGCTGGTAAATGAAATTGTTACATGAGCCTTTGGAGGACACTACCCAAAGGATAGCAGGAGGGACAGTCTTTTTGTTAGTCTCTCAAAAGGTAATCTATATTCTTTTTGGATTTTTGGAGTTAGGGTCTAGCTGTGTAGTTTAGCTTGGCCTTGACCTCACTATGTAATTCAAGCTGGTCTCAAACTCACAGCAATCCTCCTGGATCAGTCTCCTGAGTGCTGGGATTATAGATGTATGCTACCATGATGGGCTCTTTTATCCCCAACCCCTTTTACCATATAAAGGAACTTGTTTGGTGAAAAGAAAAATTAGATTTTATTGGTATAGAATCTGATTGAAAAAAAAAAAAAAAGAAAAGGAAAGAGAGGACAAGAAAGAACAAAGACAGAAAAGAAACAGAAAGTAAAGAAAATGACAAGGGGGCTGGGGATATAGCTCAGCAGTATAAGCGCTCGCCTGGTAAGCCTGAGGTCATGAGTTCAATTCCTGGTACCAAAAAAAAAAAAAAAAAAAGACCAGAAACGAAGAAAACGACAAAAGCTTACTAAGAGACAGAATTAATTTATTTCTTGTATTGAAGACTGAACCCAGGGCCTTGTACATGCTAGGTAAGCACCCTAGTGCTGAGCTACATCTTGCTAAATTGTCCAGGTCTTAAACTTACAATCCTCCTGCCTCAGCATCCTCAGTAGCTGGGAAAACAGGTATATACCACCATACTCAGCTTGTGGTTTTAACTTAATTTTGACAAATCAGTCTTTCCAGAAAGACAGCTAGAGCACAGAGCTTTTTTTTTTTTGAGACACAGTGTCACTACATAGTTGAGGCTAGCCTTGAACTCCACTTGATCTTAGCAAAAGGCCAAGAAGCGACGGCCTTGAACTCATAATGATCCACCTGTATGAGCCACAATGCTCAGCACAGTGAAACTATTTTGTGGTATTAGAATGGCTGACACGTGTCATCTATATGTATTAAAATCTACTGACAACACTAAGAGTAAACCCTACTGTAAATTATGTAGTTTGGGTGACAATGATGTGTCAGTGTAAGTGCTCTGATTATAACACATGTACCAGAGTAGTGTGGTCTAGATTGGGGGATGCTGTGCATATGTAGGAATAGAGGATATAAGGGAACTATTTTGAACATTCTGTTCAATTTTGCTCTAAGAAGTAAAGTTTACCAATTAAAAAAAAAACTGCCACTAACAAAAAATAGCCAGTTCACAAAAATACATTGGTAGCAGTTTTCAAGAATATATACCCAAGGGCTGAGAGTGTAGGTTATTGTTATAGCATGTGCATAATCTGTGAAGGTTCTAGGTTCAACCCAAAGCAGCAAAATACAGCCACACACCCATGTGCACGCACATTATATGGCTTATTAGTCTGAATTTTTTTTTTGGGGGGGAGAGCAATACTGGGGTTTGAACACGAGGCTTTTGCATTAAACTACATTCTAGCCATTCATTCATTCAGGGATTTTTTTTTTTTTTTTTGAGATAGGGTCTCACTATGTAGTGCATGCTTGCTCTTTTTTTTAAAATGTGGAATGCTTCACGAATTTACGTATCATCTTTGTGCAGGAACCATGTTAATCTTCTCTGTATCATTTCAATTTTAGTGTAAGTACTGCTGAAGTGAGCACTGCATGCAGGTCTTGAACTCACGGCAATCTTCCTGTCTCAGCCTCCTGAGTGCTGGGATTACAGGTATGCACTACTGCGCCTGGCAGCCCTTTTCATTTTTAATATGCACTTTTTTTGGGGGGGGGTCTTTTTGAGACAGGGTCTCACTATGCACTTCAGGCTGGCCTTGAGCTCACTTTGTAGCCCAGGCTGGTCTGGAACTTGCAACGATCCTCCTGCCTCAGCCTCCCGAGTGCTGGGATTTCAGCCATGTGCCACCACGCCCCGCTCTGTTCATTTTCTGAGGAAAGGTCTCACAAAGGTCTCTGGGTAGGACTTGAACTTGTTATTCTTCTACCTTAGCTTCCCAGAATGCAGGATTTCAGGTACCATCAACCCTGGCCCATTCAAAGAAATCTAAACTAAGTGTTGTGGTATACACCTGTAATCCCAGCAACTGAGGTTATAGATGCAACTCTGACAACTCAGACAGTTGGACTGCAAGTTCAAGACCATTCTGGATAACCAAGCAAGATTCTTTGTCTCCAAAAAATGGGGCTGAGGTGGGGATGTAGCTCAGTGGTAGAGGACTTGTTTAGCATGCACGAAGCCCTAAGTTTCTCAATACAGGAAAAAAAAGTACTCCAGAATAAACCATTTTCTTTCTATTTAGTTCTACAAGATGAAGTACTAGTTGTAACACAAAGTGTTATTTTATTTTGTTTTCAATGTTTTTTTTTTTTGTTCTTGAGACAGTCTCACTATGTAGTCCAGGCTGACCCTGAATGCATTATGTAGCCCAAGCTATCCTTGAGCTCATGGCGATTCTCTTGCCTCTCCCTTACAGGAGTACACCTCCATGCCTGGAAACAAAGTGTTATTTTTTTAGTCCATTTTCACAACAGAGATTATCTGAGTACCAGAGACATTTTAAAAACACTAATATGGTTAATGCTTTTAATCTCAATGCATAGTACTAATTTTTTACCTCTTTTGCTGTACTGGGGATCAAATCTGAGGACACGCACAAGTGAAGCATCAGCTCTACTATCTACCTATACCCCAGTCATTTTTATTTTGGAGACATGGTCTCACTAAATTACCTAGACTGGCCTGGAACTTGTGATGCTTCTGAGTAACTGAGATCACAGTGGTGTGTCACTGTACAGTCTACCACAGCATGTTTTTATTAAGATTTTATTCCTTATTTTTAGAAATTAAGAAATACCACAGAAATAAAACCTGTACTTTAGCAGAAAATTTAACTTTGCCTTTTATATTCAGCAAAAACTTTGCTTCAGAATTATTAACTGTGGCCAGGTGTGGTGGTGCACGCCTGTAATCGTGGAGGCAGGAGGATTGTTTTGAGTTTGAGACCAGCCTGGGCTACACAGTGAGCTCAAGGCCAGCCTGAAGTGCATAGTGAGACCCTGTCTCAAAAAAGACCCCTCCCCAAAATATATACATATATATATAAAACTGTATTATATATATTGCAAAATGCATTTCTATTTTCTAATTTGTGCTGATAGAATGATTTATTTTTGTTGTAAGTGCTGTCATCTGAAATAATGACTGCTATTTTCCACTGTCTTCTGGTTGAAGTATGGTTACATGATCTACAATTTAACCAATTTATATAAATGTGGCCTTCAAGTTTCCTTAGGAAGAATGTACATGCTTTTACTACCCATCTTCTTTTTTGTCTGTAATAAGTACTTCACGGATGAGGAACTCCAAATCTTGAGGTAATCTTAAAAAAAGGAAGCTCAACTGGACATAATAGTGCACACCTATAATCGTGGCACTGGGTGTCAGAAGAAGCAGAATCGCTATAAGTTTGAGGCCAACCTGGGTTACGCAGTGAGTTCAAGTCAGCCTGAACTACACAGCAAGAGTCGGTCTCAAAACAAAACAAAAATAAAATAAACAAACAAACAGTGAACAAGCTCGATGCTGAGACTTAAAAAAAAATTTTTTTTTCATGTACTGGGAATTAAACTCAGGACCTTGTGCTTGCCAGGGAGGTGCTGTGATGCTAAGCTATATCCCTGGCCCACAGCTGAGATGGAAGAAAAAAAAATCAGGCTTTTCTCCTCAGCTCCATGGGATGAAAAAGTAGCAGGGTGGACAGAATCTAGGTCAGTGAAGACAATGTAAAGTGTTAGGATTACAGGTGTGTGTCACCAAGCCTGGCCCACAACTTTTCTTAAATTAATGGGTAAAAAATGTCTATCTTTTAAAAGTCCTGGTTATTTGAGATGATTTCCTACTATCAGCAACAAAACCTAAGCTTAACTAACAAAATGTCTCCATAATTTAAGGGCTGGATATTGAGTATAAAACCTTTATGTGGTATCTTCTCACTGACAAATCCATGAAAAATCTTTTCAGTGTAAAATAAAGCAGGTATAGTTTATATGTTGCTCTTTCCACGAAATGATATGTATGTCTTAAATCTCTATTTTCCTCTTTTAATCTTTTTTTTCCCCTTCTAAATTCAGATCCTGATGACTTTTTTTTCTCTATGCTGGTACAGATTAAACCCACAGATTTCTTCATTGTAGGCAAGTGTTCTAGAACTGAGAGCGTCACCCATTAGTAAGTCATTCATTTTCTACCCTGTTACCATCTTTTTTTTTTTTTTTTTTCTGGTACCAGGAATTGAACTCACGACCCTGCGCTTGCCAGGCAGGTGCTGTGCCGCTGAGCTAAATCCTCAGCGCCCCCTGCTACCATCTTAAAAGACAAGCCCATACACACTGTTCACTACTATTTCTTTGCACGTTATGTATGTACTCTACCACTGAGCTACACTCCCACACCCACATTTTTTTGTTTGTTTTTTTCCGGTACAGAGAATTGAACTCAGGACCTTGTGCTTGCCAGGCAGGTGCTGTGCAGCTGAACTAAACGCTCAGCCCTCCAAATTTTTAACTTCTTATGGTTTAATGGGATAAAGACTAAATACCTCAGCGTCAGGACAGTCATGGTTATATGCTTACCATATAACATTTTATTTTTTAGAAGACCACTAAGTTTCATAAACTTTAAGATTTTTTTTTCATTGTAGACTGCGCTTTCTTGGGCTCTGTTCTGATATATTAAACATTTCTGGATCTTAATATGTACCTTTTTATAGGCTACTTTTTTTTTTTTTTTGGTCTTTTTGAGACAGAGTCTCACTACGCAGTTCAGGCTGGCCTTGAGCTCATTATGTAGCCCAAGTTGGTCTCAAACTTGCAATGACCCTCCTGCCTCAGCCTCCTGAGTGCTGGGATTACCAGTGTGAGCCACCATGCCCAGCCATATAGGCTATTCTGACTGGAGTAACCTACATGAAGCAGATCACTGAACACCCAAAACCTAACACAATTATATTCTATGGATTTTTGGGTGATAGTAGGATGCAAACCCATGGCCTCTCATGTTGGGCAAGCAGTGTACTGACTTGAGTTAAAGCTCTAGCCCTGAAAAACTTGATACTTGACACAATGGCTATCTCCTTGGTGCTTTAAAAATTCTTAATTAGGGTACAGGATTTAGTTCAGTAGTGCAGTTCCTGCCTGGCAAGTGTAAGGTCCTAAGTTTGATTCCCAGTTACCCTCCCCCCCAAAAAATCTTAATTAGGGTGTTCATTGAACTTTATTTTGTTAAGGGCATATGAAGCTCTTTAAACTCCGAAGAGTATTTTACTCACCTGGAAATGCTGGTCAAACACAGCATTTAATCAATGAAAAATTAAGAACACCATTAGTGTCACTTTAGTTACACAGACAATGCCAATATTTTGTGGTAGTGAGGACTGAACCTGCCTATGGCTAGGCAAGTGGTCTGCTAATGAGCTATATCCTTAGAGCCATTTTCTTTCTTCTTTTTTTTTTTTTTTTTGTCTTTTTGAGACAGGTCTCACTACGCAGTTCAGGCTGGACTTGAGCTCACTTTGTAGCCCAAGCTGGCCTCGAACTCACAACGATCCTCCGGCCTCAGCCTCTCAAAGCCATTTTCAAGAGATGGCCTCACTGAGCTGTCCAGGCTGTCCCTGAACTTGTGATCCTTTTGCCTTAGCCTCCTGAATGCTGAATTAAGATTATGTACCATCACACAGTTTCATTTTTCTTTCTTTCTTTTTTTAAATAGGCGTAAAGAGATTTGTTAGGCAGAATTTATTTAACATGTTTATTAGAACATATTCAGCTGGATGTAGTTGTACACAGCTGTAATCCCAGCATTCAAGAGGTTGAGGCAGGAAGACTACTGCTACACAGTACATTCAAGGCCAGCCTACACTACAAAGTGAGACCCTGTCTGAAGAAATGAAAAAGAACATACACAATTCATGTCTGACTAGCTTTGTTTCCTCTTTCCCCTCCCCCAACCATCTCCACTGGGCCATTTTCTTATTACTGAGTAGTCAGTGTACTCTCAGCACACATGCCCAGCAATACTTTTAAGTCCATTCTTTCGGGTATAACTGGATTTCAATAATTTATACAAACAAGTAGGTTATGTTCAATCACTGCAATTTTAAGCTACTGTACACCAGAATGAAAAGGTTACAGGAAAGTACCATAGCAACAGTGTCTTCTGAAAGGGGGAAAAGATGTCTTAAAAAATGGGTAAAATCACATCAAGTACTGAAGAGAGAAATCAACACATGAGAAATGAAAAACATTTCTCTGCAAAACAAACAGAGGACTACTACTTTTTTTTTTTTTTTTGTCTTTCTGAGACAGGGTCTTGCTACGTAGTTCAGGCTAGCCTTGAGCTCACAACAATCTTCCTGCCTCAGCCTCCCGAGCGCTGGGATTACAGGCGTGTGCTACCACGCCCAGCGAGAAGGACTACTTCTTGATCAGGTTGTTTTGTGATATTTTGTACACTGTATGGTTCAAAACTGTGTCCTTGCCAGGCATGTTGGCACATGTCCATATTTCACCACATGGTAGGCTGAGGCAATAGGATCCACCACAAATTTGAGACCAGTTGAGCGTACATAGTGAGTTCAAAAACAAAAACTGTGTCCTTAGACCAGATCATCTGGTATTTGCACTGAATATGTGAAAATCTAAGATTTCTAAATGATAAATTACCTAATATTTTTAAAAAGCTAATTCTGTAGACAGGTTTACATTTATTTTAAAAATTTTTTTGTCTTTCTGAGACAGGGTCTCTGCTATGCAGTTCAGGCTGGCCTGGAGCTCACTTTATAGCCCTGGGTGGTCTTCAACTCATTATGATCCTGCTGCCTCAGCCTCCCCCAAGTGCCACCAAGACTGGCTTAGGTTTACATTTCAAAAGGTAGGTACTTAGCCACCTTGGCACAGAACAGACTCTTACAGACGCTATCCCCTTTCTGTTTCTCCTGTCCAGCTTAATGGTCCAAAATCTACTTAAGTGCAGCTCTAAAATCTTACGACTGGTCAATAGAACTGTAAAGTTCATGTACTCAAAGCCATGTGCAATGATTCACAGCTTCACACCATGGCTTTTCAAGTTCCTTAATTTGTTATCTCAAAAACAGTATCTTTTGCTCTTACAAAGTTGCTTGAATTTCACATACTCAGAATAAAGATCTTAACTTTGTGAGCTGAGAGTACATAATAAGAAAACAGCCAAGTGGAGATGGCTGTGGGAGGGGAAAGAGGAAACAGAGCTAGTCAGATGTAAATTGTGTATGTTCTTTTTCGTTGTTGTTGAAACAGGGTATCAGTATGTAGTTGAGGCTGGTCTTGAACTTGTGACAATCCTCCTGCCTCAGCCTCCCAAGTGCTGGGATTGTAAGTGTGCACCACCACGCCCGGCCCATATGTCAGAAATTTATATTGAATTAAAAACTGTAAACTGGGTATGCTGGCACACACCTATAACCCTAACATTCAGGAGGCTGAGGCAGGAGGACTGCTGTGAGTTTGAGGCCAGCCTAGGTTACAAAGTGGGTTAAAGGCCATCCTTAACTGCATAGTGAATTCCTATCTCAACAAGAAAAAAACAAAACAAAACAAAAACACAAATAAAAACAAAACCAAAAAACTGACACATGAACACTTCCCGGGCATGTTATGGCCTTCTTCACACACAACATCTCTGCACGATCTTTAGGCCACCCTTGAACACGTTTTATGAGATTTTTTTTTTTTTTTTGAGACAGGGAATCACTTTGTAGATCAGACTGGACTGGAATTCACTCATGATCCTTCTACCTCAGCCTCCTGAGTGCATGTGTCACCACTCATGCCTGTAGGGTTTTAATGTTTTCTTTCCCATTTTTAAAAGACAGGGTCTTATCACATACTTCAGGTTAGCCTTGAGCTCACTGTAGCCCAAGCTGGCCTCAAATTTGTGGCCATTGTTCTGGTTCTGTCTGAGTACTGATACTATAGGTGTATACTGCCATGTGTAAGTTTTTTGACATTTTCATTGAAGTATGCTGCTAGCATAGGTCTTAATGAACATACAGGTCAGGCAGATGAGTTCTGTGTGTAGTTATTGCATTTGATGTATTACTACTGGTAGAAGTTTTTTGTTTTTTGTTTGTCTTTTTGAGGGTGTGTGTTACCACGCCTGACTAACGATATACATTTGACTTGGACCAGCTGATGGACTTCTCTGGCAACTTGAGCACTGATGACTTTGAAGAGATACAGGTTCAGGACCTTACTGCTTGTCAGCAGTTACAGGTCACTGTGTGGTCAACTGTGACACTGGTCCTTGCTTAACTATTATTAGAATACTAACCTTTGGCTATGATGAAATAGAAGTAGTACTAATCAAAGGTTTGATACAGTCTATGTTAGTCTGAGGTATGCTTATTCTTGGTGACAAATAAGATCTCAGAGTTGAGTGTGGGAAAGAAAACTAAACCAACATCATTTTGTGTTCTAGTGCCATTTTAAAGCTTAAGTTTCTGTTTCCTTAAGTTTGTTTCTTGTAAATGTTGTCAGAGTTACCTAACTCAATACCACCCCGTGCTCTGTCATAAGACTATTTGTCCCCTCTGTGAAGTGTCGAACACCTTTGTTCCTTTGTCACAAGCTAAGCCCATGCTTTGCAGTCTTTCTATAGCTGCACTAAATCATATTAACATCCCCTATCCCCAAAAGACCTAGAACTAGAACTGTGTAACTATACTCCCCACCTGCCCTTCAGGGTTGGTGCTCAGTCATGACTGGGTGCCCACCACTGGCCCCTAATAAACTTGATTGCCTCTGCATCTGGCCTCTGTGGGTGACTCAATTAAATAAGCGCCTTTGCCGCAACAGTATCAAAAAGCCGGGCATGGTGGTGCATACCTGTAATCCCAGCACTTTGGAGGCTGAGGCAGGAGGATTGTTGTGAGTTTGAGGCCAGCTTGGGCACAAAGTGAGCTCAAGGCCAGCCTGAACTGCATGGTAAGAGCCTGTCTTTAAAAAAAAAAAAAAAAGAATTGAGTATCAGATGCTAAAGATATGGGAGACTGATTGGATGGCTGGGCTTAACATAGAGAGTTGAGCAGCCTGACAAGTCACAGCTGTTGAAAGCAGATGCGCCAGCAGTCTGAATTATAGACACCAGTGAAGCTTGTATCACAGCTACTGTAAGAACTTCGTTTATTTTAGATATGGTCATGTATGTTAGAAGAATTGAGCTTCAGTGTGGCTTGCAAAGCAGGAAGTTTTAAGATCTGGACTGTGGAATAATGATGATATTGGTGATTGTCAAACACTAGAAACAGGGACTGCAGAAGCAGATGTTGCAGATATAGATGTGACATTCAGTCCAGAGGGAGAAGATGTAGGAGCTATGCAAGATGCGATACTGATTTGTCTTTCTACTTTCTGTGCAGGGATAGAGGATGTAGATGTAGGCAATTTTGTTTTTTTTTTTTATTTTATTTTATTTTTTTTTTGGTTTTTCTCCGGTACTGGGAACCGAACTCACGACCTTGCGCTTGCCAGGCAGGCGCTTTTTGCCGCTGAGCTAAATCCCTAGCCCCTGATGTAGGCAGTTTTGATATTATTAGTACCAAATGATTTCTTTGGCTGGTGATCAGATCTGGGGCATTAACGGACTAGGTGGAACAGTGCTTGGGGTAGCAGTTGGATAAACCACTGGTTTGATGGGGTGGCGTACAGGTATAGAAGTACTGTCTCCAATCTTGGCAGTATGTAGTCTCTCACTGTGCCTGCTTGAGAAAATATTCTTGGCAACAAAAGACTGGCATCACTGGAACGTAAGTCCTCCATTCCACTGGCTAACCCACTAGTGGGTGTTGCTTGCATCTCTCTTCTGTAATCTCTATCTTTTGGGAAGCTACTAACTGCCTCCTTGCTTTTTTTGGGGTCTCTGTTCTCTTTTAAGATACTCTTTTGAAACTTCCCTTCACAATTGTTGTTATATTTTTTTTCCCTAGAAAACCTTATGTGTACAGACCAGTCATTTCCACAATTATAAGGTGCATATGAAATTTTGCTAGATTATTATTTGGATGAGAAGAATGTGAATTTGACCTATGAAGAGCACTGTGGTTGTGTGAATTTTCTTTTGTGGAGAGTAACTATCTCTTACCACTCTCTAACTGCTCTAACTCTGTTGAATATATACATTTTTGGTCTTACTGTGATCTATTCTGTTGTATGTGTCTTCAGGACTATCAGATCTCTGCAACATTTTATTTGGTGGTGAAGGATCTGCAGTGTCTTGCATCTTTTCATGTCTGCAATTACCACTACTGGGCTGACTCTCTGATCAATGCTTAAGTGCCTGGTCTTTCCCTCTTCCTGTCACTGCCATGGGCGTTGCTGTCACCACTCTACGAACTACATCCAGGTAACTCAGACCATTAGGATGAATTTAAAGTACACCCTCAAAGAAAATCGAGTGCAAGCTCTCAAGAAAAAGAGGAACTATAGCGAGGAGTAATGGATATTTATGTATTTTTTGGAGTGGAAATCTATAGAACTTAGAGTCCAAACTAAAGGAATGTAATCTAGAAAGGTAGACAGGACTGGGTGTGCAGGTGCCCATAATCCCAGTACTTGGGAGGATGAGGCAGGAGGACTGCTGTGGGTTTGAGGAATGGGGAAAAAGAAAAGAATCAAGCCATACCATGTACAGGTACAAATTCCCTATGACGAATGTGATCATTATGCATACCTAAAATGTGCCAATAAACTTTTTTTTTTTTTTTTGGTCTGAGACTGGGTTTCAGGCTGGCCTCAACCTTGCAGGGATCCTTCTGCCTCAGCCTCACAAGTGCTGGGATTACAGGCATGGACCCCTATGCCCAGCCTGAACCAATAAATTTAATTGAAAAAAAAAAAAAGAAAAATGAAAAAGGTAGGGAGGAAGATAAAGATCTTTTGTGGCATCCATCAGTAGGCTTGTAACATGGATGGAATATAAGGGAACAGAAAGAAGGCAGGCTGCTGCTGCTGCTGCTTGTAGCTTACTGCCTGATGCTCCTATCTGCCTTGCAAAGGACTGTTTTTGTTCTGTGATGCAGCTCTGCCATGTGGCCCTGCCTTGGAGCCAGTACAGACTGAAACCTCTACAAACTGTGAGATGAAATAAGCCTTTCGACTGTCAAGTATTTTGTCTCAGCAATGTATTTTGAGATGAGACTGATATTCGTACATATAATGTTTACATTGTTTTTTGATAGTCAAGTTACATTTTTAAATCATGGAAAAATAATAGACATTTAAAAGACACTAGCTGATTGTTAACCATTACTTACTCTGTAGTTTTATAAACATCAGAATATAGCCCAGCCTTCTGATACTTCTTTTTTGGGGGACGAGGGGCCTTCTTTTCCCTTGGGATAAGAGCCAGTACAGGCTGCAGGGTACTTTCAGGTTCAGGAGGTTTGGCTGGGGCTTCTGGAGGACTGGGAATCTCAACTTGTGCTTCTGTAAAGCTAGAAAGAGAAGTTTAAGGATAATTTTAGTTATCTGGATATGTTAAAATAACTGACACTAGGCTTGTTCACTTGATAAAAACTAACAGATGTAACAGTTATGAAACAATTATTATTAGACTTTGGATAAATGCAACACTGTGATCCCTGAGAAAACTTGAAAAAAGTGAGGTGAGTGATAGAACCACCTTGCCTTTCTCAGAATGATCCTGGTGTAGGAGTAGACATCAAGCAGAGAATAGGTAAAATGGTGAGCTAAGAAGAGACACATCAGAAAAGGAGACTGAGGCAGCTGAAAAGCTGAAGCTACAGAGAATGACCCTGCAAATCTGAGTCTCTTTATTATATTGCTAAATACTAAGATTTGCATATGAAGGGTAAAATAACATAAAGCCAAACGAAGGATTCAGAGAATGAAAGTGAACACTTTTTAGAGATTTTATATGCTGGCAGATACTCAGACTCTACTAGGCAGAGTAGAATTGCCTAACACTGCAGACATTCAACGAAATCCCAGAAGGTGATGTTATCCAATGCTGTAGAGATTATCATTAGAATAAATGTCAGTCAAACTAAATGCAAAAATAACCTTCAAAAGACTACATTCTGGTCCACAAGAAACTTAAATGTCTCTCAAAATAAAACCACAAAAGCCAGATACACAATACTGTGACATTCATAATGTCCAGTATCCACTAAAAAATTTCTACAAACGCTAAAATGCAGAAGACTGAAACATGAAAAAATATTTAACAAAAACACTGTCAGAAACCACAAAGACAGAAAAGGACTTTTAAGTACTCTTACAAGTATAATTAATAATTTAGGGTGCATGCCTATAATCTAGCTACTCAGGAGGCTAAGGCAGAAAGAGGCCAGCCTGAGGACAATCTTCTGAGACCCTACCTCAAATTTAAAAAAAAAAAAAGGGGCTGGGAACATAGCTCAGTGTTAAGAATTCCCTTGGGTTCAAACCCCAGTAAAACACACACACACACACACACACACACACACAAAATGAAGATAAGGAACACTGAAATGAGAGAGAAAAACAAATGAAAATAAAACAAGACAGGTGTGGTGGTACATGCCTATAATCTTACCACTCAGGAGGCTAAGGCAGAAGGATTGCTAGTTCAAGCCCAGCCTAAACTACATAGTGAGACCCTATCTCAAAAGAAACAAAACAACTCTTAGGCCTTGTACAAGGATGGCCTAAAGAGATTACCCAGAAAAAGCACGTATGCAGAGTGAATGGAGAGCCAGAAGTGGTGGTACAGGCCTGTAATTCCAGCACTAGGGAGGCTGAGGCAGAAGGACTGCCGCAAATTCAGGACAGCCTGGGCTACCTACATAGTGAGTTCAGGGGCAGCCTCAACTATACAGCAAGATCTTGTCTCAAAAAAAACAAAGCAAAGGGGCCAGGGATATAGCTCAGTGGTACAAGTGCCTGCCTGGCAGGCACAAAGTCCTGAGTTCGATTCCACTAAAAAAAAAAAAAAAACCCAAAAAACAAAAAAACAAAAGCAAAAAAGAAAACAAAAGAAAAGCAAAATAAAGAGTGAACTGAGAAAGCTGGGTGTGGTACACAGTCTGTAATCCCAGCACTTGGGACAATGCGGCAGGATTCCCGGAAAGCTCTGAGGCTAGCCTGGGCTACATAGTGAGCGCAAGCCCAGCCTGAGCTACAGTGAGAAACTTTTGGTGTACAAGGAAGCCTATCATGAAAGCAAAACAAAACAAATAAAAAACCCACTGAAAACTGAAAACTAAAATGAAAAATTGGGAGTGTTCAACAACAAATCAGACATTGAAGAAGGTTAGCAATTTAAGAACAAAACAATGGCAACAACTGAGATTGATACCCAGATGTAAGTTTAAACGCACACATACACATACATGATCAGTGACCCAGGGAACCACAGAAAGCAACTGGAATTTTGGTATCCCAGAAAGAAAGGACAAAATTGACTTCTGAGAGGAGACAAACCCCTATAAAGGAAAACAACAGGAGCCAAACATAAGGCAGTGTAACACTCAAAAGAAAATAAATTCAAGATAGAAAAAAAATTATTTTTAGGAGTCATGGCTATAATCCTCCCCAACTTGATAAACACTATTAGCCCGAAATTATAAGGAGCTAAACAAGCCATAAGCAGGACAGACTCAAAATACATGCCTGAGTTGGTGGCATATGCTATCAATCCTAGCACTTGGGAGCTGAGGCAGAATTGCTACATAGTGAGTACAGTCAGTTCAAGGACAGCCTGAACAACATAGTGAGAATGCATCTCAAAAAAAAAAAAAAGTATACAATAATAAACCTGAAAACTACTGACAAAGGATATGGAACCTCTAGTTTCATTTTTTTGAGCAATCTGCATACTGATTTCCATAGTAATTGTACCAATTTACACTTCCACCAACAATGGAAAAGGGTTCCTTTTTCTATAAAACCTTTCCAGTATTTGTTATTGGCTGATTTACTGATGACAGCCAATCTTTCTGGAGTGAGACAGAATCCCAGTGTTTCAATTTGCATTTTTCATACATTCACGTTCTTGTGTAACTATCACCACCACATAGCTTCAAAACTGAAATAGGAACCCGGAGGTGATGACACACGCCTGTAATCCCAGCACTTGAGAACCTGAGGCAGGAGGATCACCCCAAGTTTGAGGCCAACCTGGACTACATATTGAGTTCAAGGCCAGCCTGAGCTACATACAAAGCAACACCTTACCTAAACAAACAAACAACCCCTCCAACCCAAACAAACAAAAACCAAACCTGAGCGAAGAGGATAGGATATGACCTACTAATTACAAAATCCTGGACAGAACAAGTTCCTGCACATGGACTTCCTGGCAACAGAACTATTTTACCATGGCAAACACAAATGATGACTGTATTAATGAAAAATACCCCTTTCCACTTTCCTTCCTACCCATAATAAGACTTTGCCAATTTTTGGTTCCACAGGTAAGTTGTGACGTAAAATACTGTTCATTTGTGTCTGTATTATTTCACAAATATAAGGTCTTTAATGTAATTCCCTTTTTTTTGGTAGTCATGGGGAGAACCTGGGGGCACTCTATGAATGAGCTACATCCTCAGCCTTTTAAAATTTATTGGAGAAAGGGTCTCACTGAGTTGACCCAGATGGACTTGAAGGTTTGATCTTTCTGCCTCAGCTTGCTGAGAAACTGAAATTACAGGTGTGTGCTACCACACCCTGAGAGACTTTGACTTCTTGTCAAGGGTGGATAACAACCCACTGCACATACATAACAGGTGTGGTGGTACCCACTTGTGTGGAGGACCACTTAGGCAATTCTCCTTGAAAGAGTGGCAACTACCTCCATTTTGGCTGAGCCTGACCCCATTTCCATGTTTTGATATGTACAGAACTGGCTGGGACTTTCCCTTATCCCTTCAATTGGCTTTAAGCAATGCATATTGGTCTAGCCAAGGTGCTATTGATAGTCTTTGGAGATGGCAGGCGTGCCCCCGCTCCAATTGCTCCTTCAAGTGAGCCAGTATGAGGAGGTATGTGTGAGCCAATGCTCCACACTGTCGCCTTGAGAACAGAGGCTATGACTTCCTGGGGCTTCAAAGATTACTCATCAGAGGTGAAGCACTGACCCCAAAACATTAGACACTATCTCAATTGTGTTATGCACATTACTCTTTCTGCACAACCTTCTCTCCGCATACGGCAGGGGTGATTTCAGGCCTCCTACCTAGCCTAGCTCATGGCACTCATGTATTTCCCACCACTCTCACAGCTGCTCATCCTCAAGCCACTCCCTTCTTCATGAATGAATTAAAAACTGGGTTTGGCCTTGGGTTGAGGCCTTTGTTCTGGAGAGCCATCATCATGGCTGGACTTAGGACCCCTTGGCTCCCCATAACTACAAATATGCTTTAGTGTCTTTATTCTTGCCATGGGTTGTACTGGAAGTGGTAGATTGGAATTAACTCACTAAAATTCCAATAACTTTTCATAGGATTACAAATATAAACTTCCTGGGCCATGAAGAGTACTGGGAAGGGCTCTCTATACACTTGTAATCCCACTACTTAGGAGACTGAGGCCAGAGGATGACTGTGAGTTCCAGACCAGCCTGAACTACACAAAGTGAGTTCCAGGCCAGCCTAAATAACACAGCAAGACTATCTCATTAAAAAAAAAAGGGGGGTTGGGGATTTAGCTCAGCGGCAAAGTGCCTGCCTGGCAAGCGCAAGGTCGTGAGTTCGGTTCCTGGTACCGGAGAAAAACAAACCAAAACAAAAAAACAACCCCCCCCAAAAGAAAACCCAAAAAGAATAGGGATGTAGCTCAGCAGCATAAGTGCTTTCCTGGTGAGCAGAAGAAGGTCCTGAGCTCGATTCCTAGCACCCAAAATAAAAACAAAAGACTTTCAGGACAGTAAAAATAAAAATGGTATTCTGAGTTGGGCATGGTGGCACACATCTGTAATTCCAGCACTCAGAAGGCTTATGCAGGAGGATTGCTGAGTTTGAAGCCTGTCTGGGTTTCACAGTGAGTTGAAGGCCAGCCTGACCTAGATAGCAAGACCCTGTCTCAAAAAAAATAACAAAACCAAAAAAAAGAAAAAAGAAAAAACTTGCAATGTACCTCATTTATTTGAAAATAAGACCTAACCAGAAAATAAGTTGTAGTGATTTTTAAGGATGTTCCTAACATAAGCCCTACCCCCCCAAATAAGGTCTAGTTATGTTGCAATACAAAATCAATCTACTGAATTATAAAATGTTAATATATAATTAAATATGAGTATTACTGACATTAATACTAAAAATAAATGATGTCAATTTTAATTAGGTAATTATAATTCAGCATGCAATGTAGCGGTAAACACCTAATATAAACAGATGAACTTGAGACTTAATGCCAAAAGATCAATTAGAGAATAGACACAAGTGAGTAATGTGTACACTTGATAATGAATGGACAGGTCTATGTCTAATGTGAAATTTTTTTGAGACGGGGTCTCGCTATGTAGTTCATGCTGGCCTGAACTAATGGCAAGCCTCCTACCTCAGCCTCCTGAGTGGTGGGATTACAGGAGTGTGCCATCACACCTGGCTAATATGAATCTTCATAATTCAGTACATCCTATGTTGTAATGGGCATACTAAGTGAACTTGAGTGAAATAAAGAACTGTTTTCTGAATTTTGGTGATTGCAATTTTTCTTTCCTTTTGTGTGGACCACCTTTTTTTTCTGTTCTTTTGAGACAAGAGTCTTGTTATGTAGTTCAGGCTGGCCTTGAACTCACAGCAATCCTCCTGCCTCAGCCTACCAAAGTGCTGGGATCACAGGCATGTGCTACCATACCCTGGACTGTCATTCTTTTTTTTTTGTTTTGTGTTTTTTTTTTGTTTTT
>NW_004955545.1:1852639-1857088 GCF_000276665.1 Chinchilla lanigera
CTGAGCTAAATCCCCAGCCCCTGGACTGTCATTCTTAACAGTCATCACTTTTGTTGCCATTCCTTTTTTTTTTGGTCTTTTTTTGAGACAGGGTCTCACTACGCAGTTCAGGTTGGCCTTGAGTTAACTTTGTAGCTTAGGCTGGTCTTGAACTCACAATGATCCTCCTGCCTCAGCCTCCCGAGTGTTGGGACTACACGCGTAAGTCACCATACCCGGCTATAAATTGTTTTTAAAATTTACCTTGTTTGCAGATTTCTGAGCCTAGAATCCAGCTTGTAGCTATTAATTTGCATTATGGTTTGTTATTAATCAACAAATAGCTATTAAATATCCTACTCTATTTTACTGTGTTTTGGCCATAATTGGCCACACCCGGCTTGTTGCCACTCCTGTCTGGTAAGGCTTCAGTTAACACTTGATTTAATGGAAACTTTCTGAAGTTCAGCCTGTAAGAGGTCGTGATTTGGGTGAAGAATTCATGGGATAAAATGACTGACAGCTGTGTTGCCAGTGCACTACGAGCAGGAAACAGACAAGTGCTCTTTTAAGGACAGCTCTGTTGCCGGACATGAGAGATTGGCACCAATAGTTCTGGAAAAGGAGTCACAGGAAATTCAGGCCAGAATTTGGGATCTGGAATTATGATGACATTCCAGAAGACAACATGACTGAATCTGAAAGTAGACTTTGGACATAAATAAATACTGCTTTTTGTACATGAAAAAATATAATAGCTCCTGAATATGAGCCCTACTGTATATTCTGGAGCAAAAATTAATATAAGACCCAGTCTTATTTTCAGAGAAATACAGTAGCTAAGTTCAAAGACCTTGGGTTCAATACCCACTACCACACACAAAGGTTAAAGGTTGAAGGTGGCAGGCATGGTGGTGCACACCTGTAATCCTAGCACTTGGAAAGCTGAGGCAGGAGGATTAATGTGAGTTGGAGGCTAGCCTGGTCTACAGAGTAAGTTCAAGGCCAGCCTAAACTGCATAGTGAATCCTTGTTTCCAAAAAACAACAAAGAAAACCAAAAACCAAAAAAACAAAGGCTGAAGGTGGTAGAATATATGATGCATGAGGGCATCAAACCAAACAAAACCAAAAACAGATAATCCTGGGTTCAATCTCCAGCCCTTCCCCAAACAAACAAACAAAATCAATCAATTGAAGGAAACAAACACCCCCCCACCACCACCAAATGTACCCTCAGGAAAAGAAACTGTTGGGATGTACAAAATGATTTAAAAACTTTTTTTTTTTTTTTTTTGGTAGTACTGGGCATTGAATTCAGGGCCTTTGCACTGAGCTACACCCTAACCCATTTTCATATGCATGAAAATCATGTTTGGGGCTTTTTAGAAACGTAGGGGTGGTGGTACATGCCTATAATCCCAGCACTCAGGAGCCTGAGGCAGGAGGATCACCATTAATTCTAGGTCAGTTTGAACTACATAGTGAGGTCCTGTCTTACAAAACATAACAAAATAAAAGAAAACAACACAACACAACAACAGAAACAAATACTGGAGTTGAGGTTATGTAGTTTAAGCTGAAGAAATGCTTGGAATGTATGAGGTCCTAAATTTAATCCCCAGTGGAAGGGAAGGGGCCAGACAGGAGGGAAATGAAAAAGGAGGGAAGGGGTAAAAAAAAAAAAAAAAAAAGACAACAAATATATACTTAATCAATACGCAAAATTCCTAGTCTGTGATGAGTAACTTCTTGTTGGTCCCTGACACACTATGCTGAGAAGCCCTCTTTATATGAGTACCCTTTTCATCCTGCTCAGGCTGTAACAACCCGGGGACTGTTTTTCTTTGTTTGGACTGTTTTTCTTTGTTTCTTGAATCAAACCAAAATCCTTACTCTACATAAGGCTCCAACACCCATCTCTGGGTCACATGTTTGCCATGATTCATGAAGACATCTACATAAAGGATTTAAGCCTGGATTTTTCAGGGAAGAAAAAAAAGGGGGGGAGGATGAAGACATTTTATTTTTCTTAAGTACAGGTTTGAATCTAGAGCCCTCAACCTGAGCTATATCTCCAGCACTTTTTAAATATTTCATGTTGAGAAAGGTACTAAGTAAGTCACTAGGTAGCATAGACTGGGCTCAACCTTGATACCCTCCTGCCTTAGCTTCTCAGAATGCAAGGATTACAGGTTTGCACCACCATATTTGGCTCTTTTTGTACGTTTATGTTCTGTTTCCTTTGTGGGGTTGAACTCAAGGCCTTGGGGATGCTGGCCAAGCACTCTACCAATCAACTACAGCCCCAATCCAAATCCTTTTTATTTCTGTAGTACTGAAGATTGACCCTAGGCTCTTGCATATGCTATGCAAGCACTTGACCACTGAGCCTATCCCAGAACTTTAAAGTATGATTTTACGGTATATCCCCATCTCAGTACTTTAAAGTATGATTTTATGGTATATGAATATTTCATGCAGTAAATGTAATTTTGCTTTTATAAAAAACAAAACCAAAAACAGACAATCCAGTCTATCATCTTTAGAAATCTTTTTTTTTTTAACTAATATGTTTCTATGACACATCCATATTATTATTTTTTAAGAGCAGAATATATTTATTGAGGGAAAGAAAGCTTTCTTCTTCAAAGGGACAGAAAGGGGTCTGAGTGGGTTAAGCTACAGTTCATTAATTTTTATTACCATATTGTACATGCACTCAGGAGGCTAAAGCAAGAGGATTACTGCTAGTTTGAGGCCAGCCTGGACTACCAAGCAAATTTAAGGCCAGCTGGAACTGCAGAGTGAGACCCTGTCTCAAAAAGACAAAAATTTTTTTTTGTCTACTGTGTAAAACATTTGAATTTACTTACCTTTTAACCTGTTAACTTAGGATATTTCTACTTTTTATATTTTATGGCCATTACTTTCTTTTTATTCTAAAGATAAAACAATGAAAACACATTAACAGACATAAACAAAACAACAGCCAAACAATAGAATCAACATAGAATTTCAGACAAGGTCACAGGAAATAATGAACAATGGTTGTTGTATTGCATACTGTTATCTTCAAATTGGTTCTCAGGGACCAGGGACATAGCTCAGCGGCACAGTGCCTGTCTGGCAAGGCAGTGCCTGCCTGGCAAGCGCAAGGTCCTGAGTTCGATTGCCAGGACCAAAAAAAAAAGACAAATTGGTTACTCAGTTAAACAAATGTAGGCATGTAAGACTGATCAATTAGACCATTACTTTTTGTTTTTTTTGGAGACAAGGTCTTACTATGTAGTCCAGGCTGCCTGCCTCAAACTTGAAGCAATCCTCCTGCCTCAAGCTCCTGAGTGATGGGCTTACAGGTGTGCACCATCACATCCAGCTGGGCATAAAGTTTTTATTTTTTTAATGAAGTTCAATTTTTAGCCTCTGATATATTGTTTATCTCCTAAATTTTTAACTTCATTTAATTATTACTTTTCTAATTCCTTGTAGATTAACCTTACCAGAAGTTCACCCATTTATTAGTTTTCAAAGAACGCATTATGGTCTTCAGTGATGCTACTATACACTGCTTTTATTAATTTAAGGTACATATTTTACATGTTTATATTCTTCATGATTTTGGTTCTTACTCAGTTTTTATAATTTCTTCTCTTTTTTTTTTTTTTTTTGGTCTTTTTGAGACATGGTGTCGCTATGCAGTTCAGGCTGGCCTTGAGCTCACTTTGTAGCCCAGGCTGGTCTTGAACTTGCAACGATCCTCCTGCCTCAGCTTCCCGAGTGCTAGGATTACAGGCATGCACCACCACACCTGGTGCTTCTTGTAATTTCTTAACTGAATACTTGGATCAGCAAGTTACTATTTTTTTTTAAGTTACTATTATTTTTAATGATATAAGCCTGAAAGGCTATAAACTTCCCTTTCAATACAACTTCTGGCATATCCCAGAAGTATTTTATTAAGTTTTAACTATTTTTTATTTGTTTATGTGGCAATGAGGATTGAACCCAGGGACTTACAATGAGCTATATTCCCAGTTGTTTCACTAAATTTTATTTTGAGACAGAGTTTTGCTAAATTGCTCACGTTGGCCTTGTACTTGAGATCCACCTGCCTTGGCCTCCTGATTAGCTAGGATTACACACATGAGCCACTACACTGGCTCACTTAAAAAAAATTTTTGTCTTTTTGAGACAGGTTCTCACTCTGCAGTTCCAGCTGGCCTTAAATTTGCTTGGTAGTCCAGGCTGGCCTCAAACTAGCAGTAATCCTCTTGCTTTAGCCTCCTGAGTGCATGTACAAACCACACCTGGCTTTAATTTTACAATATTTTAAATTTATCTTAGTGGTACTGGGGATTGAACCCAAAGCCTCAGGCATGCTTTGGAAATGCCATACCACTAAGGTATATACTGAGACCTTATTTTTAGTATTTTATTTATTTTTAACTTGAAAAATTTTATAAATTAT
>NW_004955545.1:1857718-1941436 GCF_000276665.1 Chinchilla lanigera
TTTTTTTTGAGACAGGGTCTCACTTTGCAGTTCAGGCTGGCCTTGAACTCACTACGTAGCCCAAGCTGGTCTTGAACTCACAACAATACTCCTGCCTCAGCCTCCCAAGGTGCTAGCATTACAGGTGTGTGCCACCTTGCCTGGCTCCTCTTTACTCTTTTAAATAACACAAGAAGTCTATTCTTCAGATTTTATCTCAGTCACTACTTATTCAGGAAAACTAAGTCAATTATTCCTACTATATATGCTAATCATCCTAAATAATTCATAAAAGCCCTTGGATTGTAAGATTCATGAAAGCAGGGAAAACATTTTCATTTATCACTGAATCCCTTAGCAGCTGGATTCTAGTGATCTTGTAATAAACTTAATGAATAAACGAACAAAAATCTATCATATAACAAGTACATGCAAACTCCAGTAAAGAAAAAGTCAGAAACTTGCTGGCTTTGAGAATTCACTGTGTCATATCTCTCCACATACAATGTCTTTTTTCTTTTTTCTTTGGAGACAGGGTCTCGCTATGCAGTTCAGGCTCACCTGGAACTCACCATGTAGCCCAGGCTGGCCTTGAACTCATGGCAATTGTCCTGCCTCAGCCTCCCAAGTGCTGGGATTACAGGTGTGAGCCACCATACATGGATCTTACAACGTCTTTAAGGGTAGAAATTATATAGTTTAAAACCTCTTCAAATACAATTTGTGGTAAAATATGCATTTCTTGTTGCTAACTATGCTACTAGATTTGAGAGGAAAAAAAAGTCTAATCTGAACTGAATCTAATCTAAATCAAATTTTTAAGGTGATGTTTCTCTAAAGTGAATAGTCAAGATGTCTTTACAGGAAAGGGAGAAATCATTCTAAGAGGTGTTTTAGAGCCTTAGTAATTAAGAAAGTACAATAGTGATATCAAAATACTCAAAAATCTTTAAATGTTGCTAAGACTACTAAATATTTGATTAGAAAATTAAAATAAATCTCTAAATCATGTAATATAAAACAAATTTCAAGTTATAGAACAGCTAAATGTAGCTGTGTGGTGGCACATGCCTAAGTACAAGAAAGGAGCATCACCTTGAGTTTGAGGTGGGCTTGGGCCACACAGTGAGTTCAAAGCCAGCCTAAATTATATAACAAGACCCTGTCTCAAAAAACAAGCAAACAAACAAGAAACATGTAATTCATTGAAGGAAAGTAATTAATTAAATTATGGTATGTGCCTGCCATGGAATAAGATCACGTTTTTTTTTGGGGGGGGGTACTGGGATTAAACCCAGGGCTTCTCATTGATAGCCACAGTCCTAGTCTGCTTATTTTTTTATTTTGGGACATTGTCTCACTAAGTCATTAAATTGACCAGAATGGCTTCAAACTTGAGATCTTCCTGTCTTAGCATCCCAGAGGGCAGGGATTATAGGTGTATGCCACTACCAAGAGAAATAAACTAATTCTATAGGTACTTATAACAAGAACTGAGAGAAATAAACTAATTCTATAGGTACTTATAACAAGAACTCTTTAAGACAAGGTTTTATTATGCAGTTCAGGCTGACCTTGAACTCACTTTGTAGCCCAGGCTGACCTCAAACTTGGTGATCCTCTTGCCTCAGCCTCCCAAGTACTGGGATTACAGGCATGTGCCCCCATGTCCAATCAACAAGACCTCTTAAAATACACTAAAGGAGAAGGATGGACTGTGGTAGTGTTTGCACGAAATAGGAAAAACTAAATTATTAAAAATACACAGTGTTTTATCACTTACATAAAACAGTAGCTTTGTATTTATATATCTGTAAATGCATACTACTGGTTAATATTCTTACCCATGGCCGGTGCTTGGGAAGCCATGCGGTGGGAAACGCTGACCTTTGGCCCAGACCCTAGCTACACAGGTGCCTTTGGCCCAGACCCTAGCTGCACAGGCGCCCAAGAGGCGGGCAGCCAAAGCCTGGGAAGTTGCGCAGCAGCACGTGCCAGCCCTCAAGCCAGCCGCTGCTGTGTGGTTAAGAACTATCATGGCACAGTGAAGCAATGACACAACTGGCCTGCCACGTGCCTACCATGGAGGCCCACCCGGGAACATGCATGAATCATCCTGACATGGAGAAACCCCTGGGAATACAAGCCACACAACCTTGCCCCTGCCGTTGAGAACCAGAAAGGTCCAGAGTCAGCAGAGAAGCAGCTGCTGAACAAGGACTCGGAGAACATGAGAATACAGACCATGCCTGAAGACTTAGAGGTCTAGTTGACCAGGGTCATGAGAGCCATTCGGAAGCTGGAAACTAGGAGGACCTTGCACAATACCTGGGGAGACTGCCTGGAAGCCATTCTTCCCCTGACAGTACAGGCTGCAGTGGAGGAATGCGTGGAGCCCCGAAGAGGTCTGCACCGAGATTCCTGCTGCCTGTGCTGATGGATGGGGAGTGGATACTAAGTGGTTGCAGGCTCCCAATGCGCTGGGAGGCTGGAGAGAAAAAGCTACTAAAAATGGCTTTCGCCCCAGGCTCACTTGAGAGGTTAGTAAGAATTGCCTCCTCAGTATTCTATAGCCGTGACAAGGAGGAGGCCAAGGAATGAAAACAAAGAGACCGAGAAACAGCAGCTGCTTTTGCTGCACCACTAAGAGAAACAGACCCTAAGTCTGATTCTCGAGGCCCCAAGAAGAACTTGATGACTGCATTCATCTGCTACCAATATTAAAAGCCAGGCCATCTCAAGAGGAACTGCCCTAAGAGGCCCCCTGGACCATGCCCTGAATGCAAAGGTGACCACTGGAGATCGGTCTGTCCTCTGAAGCAGAGGCCCCAGAGCTCAGCTCAGACCCATCTACCAGCTAGTCCAACAGGAATGAGGGGGCCCGGGGCATAATCTGCCTTCTCCCTCTGGCCAGACTGTCATCTCCATGGAGGAGCCCCAGCTAATCATGACTATGGAGGAAAAAGAAAACAGCCTGTTGCTAGACACAGGTATAAGTCTCTTGGTCCTTCTTCTCAATCCTGGCCTTTCTTCCAGCCATCACATCTCAGTGAAAGAAGTCACTGGAGAGGAGGTAATACTCTATTTTTCACAACCCTCAGGCTGCAACTACTTGTTAGATCCTTCTTGCGTATCTCTTTCTTCCTGAGAAACCACTTTGAAGATACCACCATGTATTACAGCAGCTATTGATATTTTCCTACTAATCTGTCCATAACTCTGTAATGTTTGTATTGTTCCTATTCTATTTCGTAAATGGATGTATGTTCATTATGATGTATTTCCAAGAACAAACATTGAGAATAGTTAATGATTATTCAATTGGTCACTCATGTGTAGTTCTATTTATTTTCTTTAGAAGCCACTTTGAAGATACCAAAGTACAGTACAATAACTATTGATAATCTCCTACCTCTTTTGTCTGTAACTCACTATTATTTGTCTGTTTTCCTGAGAAACTATCTTGTAGATAACAATATGTAAAACAATAACCATTGATAATTTCCTACCACTTTGTCCTTAATTTGGTAAGCTCCCCCATGACTATGTTATCCTTCTACTCTTTAAAATAATAAAAAAAAAAATAAAACAAACAAACAAACAAAAATCTCCTATAAACAACCCAATTTAAAAAGTACCCTAAACTGGGTATGGTTGTGCACACCTGCAACCCCACCACTTGAGAGACTGAGGCAGGAGGATCGCTGTGAGTTCGAGGCCAGCCTGGGTTACAAAGTGAGTTCAAGGCCAGCCTGAACTGCATAGTAAAGAGAGTACCCCAGAACACCAATAGCTATATGAAATGACAGTCAACATCACTAGTCACTAGGGAAATGTAAATCAAAACAATAATGAGGTATTACTTCATACCCATCAGGATGGCTACAATGACAAAACAGTAGAAAATAAAAAGTATTGCTAAGGATATAAAGCAACTGAAAACACTGCATTGTTGTTGGAAATGTGTAATGGTACAGCCACTGTGGAAAACAGCATGGTAGTTCCACAAAAACTAAAAAATATAATTGCCATATGACTCAGTAAAAGCACTAAATACAGGGTCTTAAAGTAACATCTGAACCCCTTCCACTTTCCCAGCATCATCAAGCAATCACCTAAAAAGTGAAAGCCACCCAACTGCCCACTGATGGATAAATAAGCAAAATGAGGTATAGTCATACGATATAATGTTATTTAGCTTAAAAGGGGAGCAAATTCTGACATATACTATAAGAGGGATGAACTTTAAAGAACTTTAATATCAGTCATTAAAAAAAAAAAACTATCATTTCACTCATATGAGGTACTCAGAGGCAACAAAATCACCAAGACAGAAAACAGGTTGGTAGTGTACAGAGGCTCAGCGAAGGGAAGAATCAGATATTAACATTCAATTTGTACAGTTTCACTTTTCCCAGAGAGAATTATAGAAAATGGATGGTGAAGATTGTACATTATGAATACAACTGAAATATCCACTTGAAAATGGTTAGAGGCAGCCAGAAGTGGTGGCACATGTCTGTAATCTCAGCACTTTGGGAAAACTAAGGAAGGAAAATAGCAAATTTAGGCTGAGCCTGGGGAACTTAAAGTGATTTAGCAAGATTCTGTCTCAAAAAAAAAAGTTGGGCTGGGAATATAGCTCAGTGGCATAAGCGGCTGCCTGGCAAGCCCAGGTCCTGAGTTTGATTCCTGGTACCCTTTAAAAAAAAAAAAAAAAAAAAAGTTGAAGGCAGGCTGGAGATACAGCCCAGTGGTAGTACACTTGCTTAGCATGTGCAATGCCTTGGGTGTTTGACCTCTAGCAACCCAATGCCACCAAGAGGAAAGGCTGGGGGTGTTGCTCAGTGGTAGAACTTATAACATGTGAGGCCCTGGGTTTAATCCACAGCACCCGAAAACAAACAAATAAAAAGATCAACCAATCAAAATGAAGCATAACAAAAGACTCCCCAAATACCAAGTGCACTCTCAGGAAAAGAATAGAGAATCTGATGGCATACACAAAAGGATTGAATGGTCTTTTAAAAATGATTTTTACTCTCTACATTATATCTCTAGGAATAAAGCAAAATTATAAAAAGGATACTACTGCCAGGCATGGTGGTGCAGGCCTATAATTCCAGCACTTGGAAGGCTGAGGCAGGAGGACTGCCAAAAGTTCCAGGCCAACTTGGGTTACATAGTGAGTTCAAGGCAAGCCTAAACAACTACAGAGTGAAACCCCATCTCCAAAAAAAAAAAAAGAGAGAGACTATGAATAAAATAAATCCAACAAGCTAGAAGACTTAAAATGTATTTGAGAAGGGAAATATATACACATACACACAAGATAGCTAAGATAATTGTACTATTAATTTCTATTGGTTTATTGCAAGGAACAGTTAATGTTTAATTGTTTGATCAATCTTGCATACCTATATCTGGTAATCTGAGCAACTACTTTGAAGATAACAATAAATAATACAACAACCATTGTTGATTTCCTATCATCTTGTTTTCTTGTTTTGAAATTCTGTATCATTTTTATAGTTTTTGTGCTGTTTTATTTTTGCCTTTGTTTTTGTTATTTTTTGTTCTTTTCTCTTTAAAATAATAAAAATGTATTTGATGGTTGGATAAAAATTTGAAAGCACAGAGAAAACGGACAGAAAGTATGATAGGAAAAATAATTCCATGTACAGAGTTATATACTGGATAAAATACAATCCACGTTTTGTTTTACCTAAATGAAGAGCTCAGATTACACTGTTACACTGCCTTTGATTCTTAATTATTTATAATTTGGATTAGCCATAAATAAGAACAGTTAAAAAAAAAAAAAAAAGACAGCTGGGAGTGTGAGTGCCTGTAATCCCAGTACTTGGGAGGCTGAGGCAGGAGGATCACTGGGTTACATCATAGTGAGATCAAGGCCAGGCTGAACTACACAGTGAGATCCCATCTCCAAAAAAGCCAAAGGAACAGTCTTTACATAGTAAAAAAACAAAAGGTTTTAACATTAACAGAATAATCCAACTGTATAGGTTTATTACAGTTTTACAAAGCTAGTTGGTTCTACTTCGATAATATTTTAAATTAGGAATTACCTTTTATTATTTTCTTGTTCTTCCTCCTCTGGTAATGGCTTTTGCTTTTTCTTGGCCTGTTCTTCTAACATCCAATTTTTCCTCTTTAACCCCTTCTTATGTTCTGAGTTCAAGTTTACACTCTGAACAACAGCCTCAATTACATCAGTAACCGTATCAGGACTGAGATGCAGTGGTGTTTCCTCCTCGCCTTCATTCAATTCTGGGCTGATCAACTGGGCAGCCTGGAATGCTTGCATTGATACCACAGCCTGGAGGGGACATTTCCGAGGTCGACCAGGTCTGCGTTTCACAAAGTTATTCCCTGTCCTGGCCTGCCTTTGAAGTTTTTTGGCTTTTAAAATTTTATTGACATGGTCTAGGTTTTTCTTGGTGGCCAAGATTTTGTCATAATTGCACATTTTCCGAGCTTGGCGCTGCATAGCTTCTACTACACTTCTCTTGATATGATGGGGTGAACAGCTGCTTGTGGTCAACTTTTCAGAAAGGAGTGAGATGCTGTTACTGCAAGAGTCACTTGGGACTGCAGGCACTAGAAGACTCTCTGGTTTTCCCACGGTTCGCTCCTTGCTGTGGGTACGGCCCGGACTAGAGGAAGGTGGTGCAGAGGCAGTTGCAATCACAGCATCAATATTTTTCTCCATGGGCTCTTGGTCCTCATGTTGTACCATCCGCTGCAGTAGACTATCCACAGAGTCATCCATGGAAGCAACCAATCTCGGACTTCGAGAGGAAACTCCATTTACTAAAAAAGATAGCAAATCACACACAAAAATTAATCCCTGCTAGTTATGAATAATTTTCTGCACTGATGAAAGATAAGGGAGTTACCCTATTTTCCATAGCAAGACAGAACACAATAACTATAAGCATTTGTACTGTATAGGTAAGTTGACAGTTTACAATATTTTCCCTGAAAGATTATTATAAGAAGCCTAAGAGAATCAAAATTGGTACCATTTCCCAAAAAACATGCATATTAAAAATAACCATTCTGGCCAGGCGTGGTGAGGTACACTTGTAATCCCAGCACTCAGGAGGCTGAGGTGGAGGATTCCTCAGAGTTTGACGCCAGCCCAGTGAGTTCAAGGTCATGAATAGTGACAAGCCTGTCTCAAAAAAGAACATAGAACAAAACAAAACAAAAAAAACAATAAAAACATTCTATATGAGACAAAGAGCAAAAAGTAATAGTCTAATTTTTCAAAAATGAAAGTCTTTTTTAGGTTAAAGGACTTGATATTTAAATGTTGGAAAAAGACTTAAACAATTATAAACAATAGAAAGCTGGGTGTGGTGGTGCATGCCTGTAATCCCAGCACTTGGGAAGCTGAGGCAGGAGGATTACTGTGAGTTCCAGACCAGCCAGAACTGCATAGTGAAACCCTGTCTCAAAAAAGATTAAAAAAAAAAATTATAAATGATAATTCTAGTCTAGTACTTGTTTTAAATGCATAGGTTTAGGAACAAACTTCTCTTTTTGGTAAAAGCTTTAAAGTTAAACAAACATCTGCATGAACTTTTTAGAAAGAATATATTTTAAATGAAGGGTTAGAAAATAAGCAGTCTTGGCTGGGCATGGTGGTGCATGCCTGTAATCCCAGCACTTGGAAGGCTGAGGCAGGAGGATCATCACGAGTTTGAGACCAGCCTGAGCTACAAAGTGAGCTCAAGGCCAGCCTGAACTGCATAGCGAGACCCTGCCTCAAAAAAAAAAAAAAAAAAAAAAACAACCAAAGAAAAGAAAGAAAATAAGCAGTCCTAGATAAACTCTTATATAAGTGACCCAATAATTTTGGGTTCTTTGCTTTTTTTGAAATGACTTTTTAATTACATTTATTGGTACATTTTAGCTATACATAAGGATCATATTCATCACAGGGAATTTGTACCTGTACATTATATTTCTGGATTCTATTTTTCCCCATTCCCCTCCCCTCCCTCTCCTTCCACTCCTTTCCCCCCACTTACTGACAAAAGCCTTGTTTCTATTTTTCCTTTTTTGTGTGTGCCTTTTTGAGACAGGGTCTCATTATGCAGCTCAGGCTGGCCCTGAGCTCACTTTGTAGCCTAGGCTGGTCTCAAACTCTAGTTTTTCTTCTTGTTATTTTTTCTTTTCCCTTTCTTCCATTCCCCCTCTGCCCTCTCTAGTTCCCCTTCCCATCTGAACATTTCCTTCCTATTTCACAATTATCTATTATACATTTTGGCCCTTATTTACACTTTTGGTTTCTCACACCACAGAAACAATGCGGTATGTACGTGTGTGTCCGATTTATTTCACGTAAGAGTATGTTCTCAAGGTCCATCCATTTACCTAGAAATGTCTTAAGTTAATCCTTCTTTATGGCTGAATAGTACTCCATTCACTGTATTTAAAAAAATTTACACCTTTATCCATTCATTGGTTGATGGGCATCTGGGCTGTTTCCAAGATTTGACTATTACAAACTGTCCTGTATAAACATAGGTGTGTATACATCGCTGATGTATGATGCTTTTTGTTTTCTGAGAAGATATCAAGAACAAAAAATAGCTGGGTAGAATGGAACATTGAGGTTTAGTTTTTTGAGGAATCTCTACAATGACTTCCACAGTGGCTGCACCCGACATTTTTAGGTAAATGGATGGAACTTGAGACCATACTCATACGTGAAATAAATCGGACACACGTGTACATATCACATTGTTCCTGTGGTGTGAGAAACCAAAAGTGTAAATAAGGGCCAAAATGTGTAATAGATAATTGTGAAACAGGAAGAAAATGTTCAAATGGGAAGGGGAACTAGGGAGGGCAGAGGGGGAATGGAAGAAAGGGAAAAGAAAAAAGGAAGGGTTCCTTTTTCCCTGAAGCCCCACCAGCATTTGTTACTGGTTGATTTCTTGATAACAGCCATTCTTTCTGGAGTGAGATGGAATCTTGATGTTGTTTTAATTTGTATGAGCTAATTTATTTTTTACTGTATTTGGGAAATGCTCAACCTCCAGCAAGGTATGCTCATTTTGCAATGTAACAAACACCAGTTAAAAATAAGTCACTTTCTGCTAGTTTGACAGTTATAAATCATACTTCTCTAACCAACAGATTTATCCATACGACTTCAGAATGTGACATTACTGTAGATATGCTTTTATAAGTGCTAGGCATTCTTGATTCCTATCTCACTAGACTACACTGAATTTTCCTCAAATTACAAGTAACTTCCTTCAAATAAATTTTTTAAATTTGAAACTCTCTGGTATATTTGATATTACAATTCTTCAAAATATCCTTTTTTTTCCTTCAAAATATCCTGCCTGTATTGCTTATATACTTTGACTGACTGACAATTATTTATGACTTCATTAAATTTAACTATAGAGGTTCTCAATAACAGTACTTGTTATTTGCTTTTTATACTTACTTTCTTTCCTACTAGGAACATGTTTATTTATTTTTATTATTTTTGAGACAGGGTTTTGCAATGCAGTTCAGGCTGGCCTTGAACTCAGTTTGCAGCCCAGACAGGTCTCAAACTCACAGTGATCCTATTGCCTCAGTCTCCTGAGTGCTGGGATTATAGGCATGTGCCACCATGCCTGTTTATTTTCATAGCTTCAATTATCATCAGTATATAAGTGACTCCTAAATATACATAGCAATCTTCAGTTATATATGAAAATAACTCTAGTGAAAAATGACCTCTCCCTTCTCTTCAATATTTAAAAGCTGTAATTTCAGCTTTGGCTTTATAGTTCAATCTCTTTTCTCACTCTATACTATTGGCTTTGGCAAGTTATTCAGCTGTCATCTACATTCTGGTATTTCCTGAAGAGACCCTGTTCTGTCTAATTTTCTTTTTCTTTTTTTTTTGTACTGGGAATTGAACTCATGACCTTAGGCTTGCCAGGCAAGTGCTTATGCCGCTGAGCTACACACCCAGCTTTCTGTCTAATTTTCTACTTTTCCATGTTTCACAGAATTCTCAAAATCAGCCAGGCATACTGGCTAATGCCTGTAATCTCAGCACTCTGGAGGCTGAGGCAGGAGGACTGCTGGAGTTTGTGGCCAGCCTAGGCTACATTCTGAGTTCAAGGCCAGCCTAAATTACAGAGTAAGACTCTGTTTTTAAAAACAAAACCAAACCACACATCCCCAAACAAAAACAACAAAAATTTTCAAAATCATATTCACATCTTACTTCATTGTATGCTCCTTAACCATGTTCCTCATTCAGATTCCCTATAGCAGTGAGTGATATCATAAAACCAAGTATTCAAGATTATATATACTGACTATAACCATGTGGCAGGAATTTGGTTATCTGCATTATCTATTCTTTCTCCTTAATTCTGTTCCACAAATCATAAACATTTTTCCCTCCAAAACTTTATCTAATATTAGAATGATCTAAGGCTGGGGATACAGCTCAGGGGCACAGCACCTGCCTGGTAAGCATGAGGTCCTGAGCTCAATTCACTGTACCAAAAAAAAAAAGTATGACCCACTGGTCCTATCCACTAGGAATTGAGTAGAAATAAGAATGTGATGATTTCCAGTGGTAGGTTAAATAAGGCAGCACCACTTCCATTCAGTCCCTCTGCCTTGGGACACTTGCCCTGGGATCATAAGTTACACACTGTAAGGAAAATGATGCAATGTGTTGCATGAAGGTCAACAAATCCTGTTGAGGTCATGGCCAAAAGCCAGTATCAATGGCCAGATATATAAATGAGGAAGGCTCTGGGATAACTTCAGCCTACTACCTTCTGGTTATAACTACAGGACAGATCTCAAGAAACTCTGAGATAATAAATGATTACCATTTAATATCAGTAAGTTTAGTGCAGTTGTGCAGAAATAGATAACTGAATCTGTGCATGTGGTAGGTGTGTGCCTGTAATTCTGGTTACTCAGAAAGCTAAGACAGGAACATTCCAAGTCCCAGGCCAGATAGGACAATTTAGTAAAACCCTGTCTCAAAATAAAAAATAAAACAAACTGGGGATGTACCTCAGTGCTAAAAGTATTCACCTACCATGTACAATGGCCTGGGTACACACATACACACTTTTTCAATTTGAGATCTTTAGAAATGTCCTCTTCGCCTAGAACAATCTTTCCCTACAAATTAATCTGCTTAACAATTATTCATTATTCAGTTCTTAATAGGATCCCCTCTCTTTTCTACCACCAATCACATTTTTTTTGAAATGACTGTGAGATTCACTTATGTTGCTGCTTTCTCTTTTTACTGTTCTTAATCACATACTCTTTTGTACTGCTGAACTATCTAAATGTACCACAATATTCATCAGGAAATCTAAGCTGTCTCCAGTTTTTGGACATAAAGAATAAAACTTTTATGAATATTTGTAATGTTATTTTTCCTTGATTTAATACTTAAGACTGGAATTATTAGGTCCAACGAAGTACATTTAACTAAGCAAGTCTACCAAAGTGATTGAACTGGTTTGCAATCCCATCAGCAAACCATGAAATTTAAACATACTACAAATCCTCACCAAGACTTGGTAAAACTAGTCTTCTTAATTTCAGACATTCTAATAGGCATGAAGTTATGCCTTTTAATAGATGCCGCCGTTCTGGTCTGTAGAAATAGGGTCTTGGTATATAGCACAAACCGGCCGCAAACTCTAGATCCTTTTATCCTAGCCTCTCAAGTGCTGGGATTACAGTCACACCCCACCATACCTTGTTCTATGGTCTTTATTTGGTTCTGTATTTGGTTCTGAATTTGGCGGTTCTGGGGGTGGAATCCAGGGGCTCAGACATGAAAGTAAGCAATCATTCTACCTCTGAGGTGCATCAGATTTTTTTTTTTTTTTTTTTTTTGATACCAGGAATCAAATGCAGGACCTCATGCTTGCCAGGCAGGCACTGCACTGCTGAGTTATATCCCCGGCTTCTTCAGATCTTCTAAAATTTTATTTTGGGTCTAGGGTGGTAGCACATGCCTGGGTGTGGTAGCACATGCCTGTAATTCCAGCACTTGGGAGGCTGAGGCAGGAGGATCATTGCAAGTTAGAAACCAGCCTGGAGTACAAAGTGAGCTCAAGGCCAACTTGAACTGCATAGTGAGACCGTCTCAAAAAGACAAAAAAAAAAAAATAAATAAATAAAAATATTTTGGGACAAAGTCTCAATGGTCAAGGCTGGGCTCAAACTTGGAATCCTGCTCTCTTACCCTCTCCAACTGTGAAAATTACAGGCATATGACATCATGCTAGGCTTGTAGTTTTTAAAAAAATTATATAGAACCTGTACATATTTTACTGGATTTATTCTTCAAGAATTTCATGGCTTTGCCCACATCCATAATCCCAGCACCTGGGAGGCCTCCTAAAGCAGGAGGATCACTGTGAGTCTGAGGCCAGCCTGGGCTCCTTAGTGGACTTAAGGCCAGCCTAAACTGCAAAACGAGACCCTGTCTAAAAAAAATAAATAAATAAAATAAAAGAATTTCATGGTTTTTAACTGTAAGAGGCATTTTGTTTACATTTCATTTAAAAAAAAAGTTTCCTCAGTGTTCACAGTCAAAATCCAAGGATTTCTATAAGTTCACCTTAAACACAGAAATCATATTGTTAAACTCATGAAGTCTAATAGCATTCAAGAAATTTTTCTTTTCCCCCAAGACAGGGCCTTGCTGCATTCAGTGTTTTAAAATTTATGAACACCTGGGCAGGGTGAAGATTGGGCATGTCTGTAATCTCAGTGCTCTGGGAGACTGAGGCAGGAGTATTACAAATTTGAACCGAGCCGAAATTTCATGGAAGACTGTGTTTGATAATGAACTTAAAATTTGATAATAGTATCCTTTAACTTGTGTTATGGCTGTATGTGTTTATCCAGTATGAAATTTGCAGAGCTTCAAGAATCTAAAGGTTATTTCTGTGCTTGGTGCCACACACCTGTAACCCCAACACTCGGGAGGCTGAGGCAGGAAGATCATCAAGGCCAACCTGGGCTACATAACAAGTTCAAGAACAGCTTGAACTGCCTGACGAGACAATGTCTCCAAAAAAAAAAAAGTTACACAAAAAGGAATGTATAGATTATAGCTTTAACTACAGAAAAATATTATTTCTTCAAATTTTTCTACTCACAGATCTCTTATTTCTTTTTATTTTTTATTTTTTGGTGCTGGGGATAGAACCCAGAGCCCCTTGCACGATAGGCAAGCATTTATAGCACTTAGTCACACCCCTATCCCCTAGTTCTGTTCTTACAGGACTCTGATCTTGTGTTTATTAACCCTATTGATAATGGATCAAAGGTCTTTTTTGTTAGTTTTTTGACCCTCTACATTTGACTTTGGATAATTTTTATTTGCACTTCCTCAAGTAAAGCATGATTTGGTATCTGTATACAATGTTCACAGCAACATTATTTACAAATAGTCTATAAGTGGAAGCAACTCCAAGCATCCATCTAAAGATGAGTGAATAAAAATACTGCATACACATATAATGGAGTATCAGTGTTAAAGAAGAAGGCAACTTCTTTAGGAGGGGGCGTTCCTAGCACCAGAGATTGAACTCAAGGGCCTCTGGCCTGAGCTGCATTTGAAGACCATTTTTAAATTTTTTTTTTTTTTTTTTTTTTTTTTTCTCCGGTACCGAGAATCGAATTCACAACCTTGCACTTGCCAGGCAGGCGCTTTGCCACTGAGCTAAATCCCCAGCCCCCATTTTTAAATTTTGAGACAGGATTTATGTCACTCCAGCTGGGTCTGACCTTATGAATTTTTAAATTCATGACCTTATGATCCTGTCTAAGCTTCCCAAATTGTTGGGACTGTAAGCATGCACAACCATACTTCACTTTTTCTTTGGGCTTTTTGGAGACTAGGTGTTGGTAGGTAAACTAGCCTGAAGTCTGTATGTTGCCCAGGCTGGCCTCAAATCCATGATTTTCCTGCCTCAGCCTCTAGAGTACTGCCTGGATCACCATGCTCAGCTGAAAAGGCAATTCTGACACATACTACAGAATGCAGGAATCTAGATGATACTATGTTCAGTTAAGTAAGCCAGTCACAATAAGGCAAATACTATATGATTCCACTTATATGAGATACTATTAAATTCACACAAAGTATAGAATGATGCTTGCTAGGAGGTAGTAGGTAGAAGGGGATAAACTGTTGTTAAATGGATAGTTTCAGATTTGCAAGATGAAAAGTTAGGGAGACTTGTACAAGAAGAAGAATGTACTTAACACTGGTGAACTAACTATAGTTAGAAAAGTTTAAGATCATAAACCATGTATTTTGCCATAATTAAAAAAATTTTTTGTTAATGTTAAAATTTAAGAGTCAGGTTAACTGTAGAACAGTTTGACCTCCTGTATCCTGTTTTAAATCTTTACTAGGGTGCCACTAAGGGTAGCCTTTATTCTAGGGATACCTTAGCACTGTAAGATGCAATCTTTACCTAGTCTTCATAATTACTTCAAGAACACTAAAGTTGGTACTCAGAATTTAATGTCTTTTGCAATGTATAAATTTTGGGAAATTTTTGTTTCATAACTTTTTGTTTACTCATGGTCTACCTTTTTGTAGTTCTCACTTTAATCAAGTAGGGCCTAGTGTGAAGCAAAGATTTAAGATTACTCACAAATGCACCTAAACACCTGTGCAATCTTCTTTTTTTATTCTTTACCACTGTACCCTGTCTCACTAGGAATTTCATAAAAATTTACTCATCATTATTAGTCTTCAAGTCAACAGAAGCAGCCTAAAATTACAGATGAGAAAGCTGTGGCTTAAATAATGTAACTTGCATAATATTACACAGTATTACTAAAACTGAGTAATCAGACCCAAGTCAAAACTGTATAGCATTTCCATCATGTCAATACCTTCTCTTCTCACAACCTCTAGCTACAGCACATGTATTATGTCTTTTAAGCCTCAATATGAAAGCCAGTTGTGATTAACCTTAATATGGTTCCCTAGCTGGGTGTGGTGGCACACACCTGTAATCCCAGCACTCGGGAGGCTGAGGCAGGAGGATCAGGAGGATCGTTGCGAGTTCAAGACCAGCCTGGGCTACAAAGTGAGCTCAAGGCCAGCATGAACTGTATAGGGAGATCCTGTTGCAAAAAGACAAAAAAAAAAAAAAAAAGGTTCCCTAAATATAGCAAGTGCTCACTAATATATTATAGGCTGGGTATAGTGGCACATGCCTATAATCCCAGTACTTGGGAGGGTGACGAAGGAGGACTGCTGTGAATTTGAGGCCAGCCTGGGCTACAAAGTTCAAGGCCAGCCTGAACTTCACAGTGAAACCCTGTCTCAAAAAGACACACACACTATATAAATACATATGAGACTACTTACATCACCAATGTAACAATATTTACAAGTCAGTTAAAGAAAGATGAAATGGTTCTATGAAGCTGGGTGTGGTGGTGCATGCTGGTAATCCCAGTACTCTAGGGATGCTGAGGCAGAAGAGTCTTGAATTTGAGGCCACCCTGGGCTACCATGTTTGAAAAAATTTCTATGATACACTATGAACATCTTTTTCTTTTTTGACACAAGGTCTTGCTATGTAGTGCAGGCTGGCCTCAAACTTGTAATGATTCTCCTGTCTCAGCCTCCCAAGTGCTGGAATTATAAGTATGCACCACAATGCCCAGCTTATGATACAAACTTGCAGGTCTTTATTTTTTCTGAAAAGAGGTAAATTAACTGTAGATTTCTGTCCTAACTATAAAATCTTCAGGGTTATATCAAATTCCTGAGAAAAGAAAAAAACAGATTAATAGAAGTATCTTTAAAAAGATGCAAATGTAAGAAAAATTTTTTGACAAAGGGTCTTGCTATGTAGTTCAGGATGGCCTTGAACTCATTATGTAGCCAAGGTGGGCCTAGAATTCCTTGCAATCCTCCTCAGCCTCCAAAGTGCTGGGATTACATGCATGTACCATGGTAAGAAAAAAACTGTGACAGAATCAAGCATTAACAAAAATCACCTGCATATATTCATTTCACCTATATGTCAAGACTTAGAAGACTTAATATGATACTTAACACTTCTGGAAAAGACTTAGATTGCACCCATCAATGATACTATAGATCCTTAACATGTATAACAATGACTGTAGCTATTAGTAAAGTTATACACTCTTAGTATATGATCCTTTTGGATTTATTTCAACACAGAAAAATTAGTTCACAAGGCATCTTATTTAAAAATGTGAATTACTTTTTGCTTCTACATTGTTTGTATACCTTATTTTACTAGATTATGTATTTCCAGAGATTTTTTTTATTCCTTTGAATATATAGAAAGTTAAGACATCATTCTAGTTATTTGCCTTTAAGCTGCAAAATAAAGGCTGTCATTCTTTGTGTTGCTGGCATGTATCAGAAGGCTAAGTCAACCAAGACTGATGATATACAAACTGAAAAAGTCTAAATCTAGATTTAATTAAAGTTCTCTGGACTATCTGCATTGGCTGTGCAATGTAATTGGTCCACTACCAACCAAAGATGAATTGAAATTGTTTCTTTTTCTGAATCTCACAGAGAATATAAAATCTGTAGGAAAGACAGAACACTAATTAGTATGAGTCTATGGTCAGGAACTCTTTTTCCTGTTCCTTCCAAAACACGGATAGCTTTATTTTTATTTGCTTTTACTCTGGTATCACTTTTGGGGATTCCAGCTTCTTGGATGAAAATCTGATGTGATTTTCTGTCTTGATGGAGTCTTAGGCTTTGTCCTTCATCTCTGGATGTGTCCTTCACCTGGATGTGTTCCAATGAATCAAGCAAGCTGATACAAGAGCAGTTCTAATGATCTGTATCTCTGAATCGATGTTATGAAAATGATTGGTTTCCAATTTACTTATATAAAAGTTCAGTCATGTTATTAGAAATGTTTTCTATATTTCATCTACTTTAGGTTTTAGGTACTAAAATGTTTATTCTGCACATCTAATCTACCACAGTAGTAGAAAAAGAGTTCAATTTTTTCTAGTACCATCAGAATTTGAATAGTCCATTATCCCTTTCAAGCTAACAAACTCTGCTCACTCTATAGCCCTAGTTTTTATTTTGTCAGTTATTCAATATTTTATTTAAATATTTGACTTAGTGACACTGACCACTTTTTTACTCTTTAGCCACCCCCTTTGAGATTTTCTTTTTTTTTTTTTTTTGAGACAGGGTTTCCCTATGTAGTTCAGGCTAGCCTTGAATTTGTGGCAAACCATTTGTCTCAGCTTCCTGAGTGCTGGGATTACAGGTGTGTGCCACCATGCTTGCCCCCTTTATAGGTTTCTGTAACACGTATTATTTGATTTTTCCAACTTCTTTCTTACTTACTAACATCTTTTTTTTCAGTTACCTCTCAAATGCTAATGTTTCTTAGATCTCTAGCCTGTCATCTTCTCATTTTGAACATGTTCCTTGGGCAATCTCATTCACTGCCACCTTCAAGTTTATATATATGCTGCTAGTTTTTTTTTTTTTTTTTTTTTTGTACTGGGAATCGAACTCAGGACCTTACTCTTGCCAGGCAGGCATTTGTGCCACTGAGCTATATCCCTAGCCCCTTTGCTGCTAGGTTTGTACTGCTATTACAGACATCTCTGAAACTACAGACCACTACTTCCAGTTGTCTGTTCAACATCTCTACCTGAACAGCCCAATTAGAGTTTAAGTTTAATACATTAAAAACTAAAGCCATTAACCACTGTTTGTCAGTTTTCTTCCTTCCTTTTTTTTTGGAATGGGTTTGACCTCAAGGCCTTGCACATGCTGAGGGAGCCCTCAACCACTCAACTACTCCCTCCTGTAATTATCTGCTGTTTTCAATCATTCCTTCTGTCACACTCCATTCTGCCCACTGGACAGTAACATTTTTCTAAATTGCATGTGTGTCACATGAATTATTATTTATAAATATTTGCTCTTCTCCCTTCAAAGGTTTATACTTTTCCAGCCCCCACTTACAGAATTTAACTAGCTTTCAGACTAAAATGTGAAAAGAGCCAGTGAATACTAGAGCATGCCCCTTGTCACTTTGCACAGATACTGGTCTGTCATCCAGGGTCTCAAGCAAAGAAAACATGGAACAGACCCTTGATGGTCATAGAGTATGAAAACAATAAACCTTCCATGTTTAAATCCTTTGGGATTTGAGGATCACTGCTTAAAACTGCAAATCCTAGACAATTTTCCCTGATGTAACACACTAAACATTTATCATCCTTATTCAAAAATCCTTCCTAAGATCCTAATTCCAATTAAAGTTTTGACTCTTCTGAATGGCAAAGGAAACCTCTATCTGACACAGTACATTAGTATTTTTTTTTTACAACCTCATTTATAACCACCATCACATATTATCCTTTGGATGCTTGTCATATCCAAAGATACATAATTCTCCAAAATCACTTATTTTATGGTTTTGTGATTTTCTTTGGAGGTGCTGTTGTCACTGTGTAAATACATTCTTACCCTTGATGTTGTCCAACTTGTCTACTGAATTTAATATATAGTAGTATATGTGTCACTTCTTCATGATGTCTTCTTAGTCATCCCAAGTGGTCAGAGTATCTGTGTGTCATAGCATTTGTACATGACTCTGTTACAAGATTTAATACTGTTTACAAAAGAGTATGTTTGAATCCCTGAGAGCAACAACCTTATCTTCTTTAAGTTTTGAATCCTAGTGGTCAGTACTCACAGTAGCTCACAATAAATACCTGATTCAATAAATAAAATAGTCTCATGCTTAGAGAAACTATGGGTTTAAAATATCCTCTCTCTTGGCTACTAAATTATTTTGGTGACTTCACTGATACTGCTTTTATCAAAACCTCATTCTTTGTTCTGTAATAAGTGAATATTTTCACAAAAGGCTAAATGTAAATCTTTTAGGCTTTTAAGGACACATACAGTTCCTGTCATGTCATTCATCCATCCATTCATTCATTCATTCAGACACGGCCTCGGTATGTAGTACAAGCTGGCCTTGACCTCACTATGTAGTCCAGGCTGCCCTGGAACTTACAGTGATCCTCCTGCCTCAGTCTCCCCAGTGCTGGGATTATAGGTGTACACCTCAACACCCTGCTGTTCTTGATTTAACAGGCCTTTGAAAATGTGAAAAAACAAACTCCTAATTTGAGAGCTGCAGAGCAGTAGGGTGGAAAAGAGGGACAGCACAGATAGAGGGACAGCACAGATGGACAGACTACAGGTCTTGGACTGCATTTGGTCTGCAGGCAGAGTATTTTTATCCTAGTTCAGGTAGAATGTGTATAAACTAAAATTCATTATTATTAGAGGCCAGGGATATAGCTCAGTGGCTCAGCACCTGCCTGGCAAGTGTGAGGTCCTGAGTTCAATTCCTGGAACAACAACAACAAAAAATCATTATTATTAGAGTCTGAGAGTCTTCCTAAGGTACCACAGAGGTAAAGCAGCATGAAAGATAAAAGTATTGCTACTGTTTAAATTCCACTGTACCTTTGGCACAATGGTTCTAGCAAAGAGCTTCTGGAATGTTGAAGTTAATCACCAAATGAATTCAACAAATAAAATTTGACAATGAAGTCTTACACTGATGAAAAAAACGAGATATTCTCAGAAGTCATAAGAGATTTACTAACCAAAGTCAGAAAACTAAGAAATGTTACTTCCTTGCTTAAACACTATGACTTTTGACTGTTTATTTATTTTTGTCTTTTTTTGAGACAGGGTCTCACTATGCAGTTGAGGCTGGCCTTGAGCTCACTTTGTAGCCCAGGCTGGTCTTGAACTCCCAACAATCCTCCTGGCTTCAGCCTCCCAAGTGCTGGGATTACAGGCGTGTGCCACCACACCCAGCTTGACTGTTTAAGGATCACTACCACTAATCTTTGCAGCCTCACATTAAAAAACTGTTCTTATTCTAGATACACTGTTCTATTTATTTATTTTCTGCAACAGACTATTTTCTGCTTTACATATATTACACTGCCTGAAATGAACCTACTATGCGCTTCTCTCTTGATATCATTAATACATTTAAAATTATCTGTTACTATTTAATTCTGAGTAAAGGCAGAGGAGACAGAAAAAAAGGAAGGAAAAAAATGTCTTTGTTTTTTAAAGATAAGGTCACCATACATAGTTCAGGTTGGCCTTAAATTTCTGTTACCTAGATTGGCCTCGAACTTGCAATCCTCCAGCCTTAGCTTCCCAAGTGTGGGGATTACAGGCATGTACCACCATACCTGGTGTTTTGTTTTTTGTTTTGTTTTTATGGTGCTGGGGATTGAACCTAGTACCCTACCACTAAACTACAACCCAGCCCTAAATCTTTAGATAAATTACACAAATATGTTATAGTTTATTTGGTCAGCTTGTTTGTTATTTTCTGAGGCAGGGTCTCACTTTTTAGTTCAGGCTGGCCTTGAACTGTACCCAGCTTTATACATTTTGAAATATACAAATACAGAAAGAAATTAAAAAGTTGAGGCTAAAAATAAATTTTAACACAGGTTCTTCTCATGTTGTTGTAAGAGATCTGTGAATGCTATTTTGGAAATTATTATTTCACTAAATAAAGAATTTTACAGGCCAGGCATGGTGGTGCACACCTATAATCCCAGCACTTAGGAGGCTGAGGCAGGAGGATCACTGAGTTTGAGGCCAGCCTGGGCTACATAGTGAGTCCAAGGCCAGCCTGAACTACAAAGCAAGACTCTGCTTCAAAAAATAATACATGAATAATTTTTTGAGACCCTGTTTCAAAAACAAAAACATATATTATTACTGGTTCTCACATATCAATATCTCCCTTCCTCCTTTCCTTCCATGGTAGAGGGAGCCTTTGCATTCAACTACATCCCCATCCCCATCAACCCTCTCCCCCACCCCCACCCACCTGCCTTGAGACAAGGTCTTGAAAGTCATTAAGTTGCCTCAACCTCCGAGTGTGCTGAGACTACAGGTATGTACCACATCTGACTCACTAGTTTTCTTTTTACAATACTATACTGTAAGTCATTACAAGTGAGTTAGGAAAGCATCTTGAAAATCTGGTAAAACAAATAGCACTAGCCTGTTGAAGAAGTGCTCTCAGACGAAGACCTCTTCCGAGTAGGGCTACAGTTTGTGCTCTCTGAAGGTCGCTGGGAAGGTTTATCTGAGGTTGACTGGGAACCTAAAAAGATAGAAATCATAGAAAACTCATGTCTAACAGTATCAAACCATTCTGTGTCAGAACTGTGTATTTTAGCTGTTGCCACTGCCATTCCCTGTAATAATATAACTTGTAAACTGACAATAAGAGGAAAATAAGTAGAGGACAAACCACACTAGATGTTGCCGACAGAATTTCCCAGGTGTCACATAACTTCTCCTGTATATAAAATTCTTTGCATACATTAGCAAAGGGAAAACTAGTTTTAGATGAACAGCATATACAATTTAATTTTTATGTATCACCACTATGAAGCATTATTAAAAATATGAAATTACTAGCAATCTTCTAACCAAAGCCATTCCTGCTTTTATTAAAAATTCATATAAACCCACAAATAAAACTTGTAATACAATTAATTAGGAACAGTTAATGTGAGAAAAGCAGATCCTACCTAAGTATTTCATAAAATAGAATCAAAGAAAAAAAGTAAAGACTTGGACCTTAAATGCAGACACTGTATCCAATTCATAAAAATAATTTTCACATTGGTTTGATCAATAAAAATTCTGCAAGAACTGGTTAATTTACCCATGAACAGAGTAACTCTTTAAAGCTGTAGACATCAGGTTCCTTTATATATAAAAGGTCATGAAAATAAACTCAACTTCCTTTCAAAATGTCTTAATTAATTTTAGCAAAATCCCCAAATGATGTGGCATATTTAACTATCTCTTGTTCAAGAGAAGGTATATTTTTCAGGAAGATTATTTTCCTGAATAAAATATTCTTGTTAGACTAGTTTCCTCATAATCTAAAAAAACCAACTGTTGAAAATACATAATTAATGTCCGTCTTATTTTTACCAAAAACAAAAAATCTAGTAGCACTTGAAATGTTCACTTTTATCATTAAAAAATTCATGAATAAAAAATTCTAACATATAATTGGAGACACAAAAGATAAAGAAATCTAGTACTTGAAGATGAGAGTTTTAAGATCTGTCTCTAAATCAGAGTAAACTCTTTAATGAAGAAGTGACTAAATCACTGAAGGAAAACATAGGGATGGAAGAAATGAACAGAGTTAAGTGTCTAATATTTCCTTTTCTCTAAGAGAAATAGTAGACTATAAGCTTTCTTTTAAGTAAGTAGTATCTTAAATCACATCACTGTAAATAATCTTTTAAGTAGGCTACTGGCAGCAATGCCCAGGTGAGATATAAGACTAGCCATTCAAGAGTTGTGACAATATACCTTCCTTCTAAAACACTGATGACTGACATAAGATCTATTCAAGAAGCAAGACTATTTATTACTGAATCTTAAAAACAGATACAAAGGGATTTAAAAAGCCAACAGTACAATAAATCCCCTTGGAGTATGGTTCAGATAGGGTAAGATTTCCACTAATGAGATAAATATAATAAAATACCTAAGAAATAAAAGCCCAGCCATCAATGAAGACTTTAAGTATTAACTGAAAACTTTATATACAGAATAGATATATATTCCCTACTCAGACACACAGCCAAGACAGAAGACAACAGTGGCCAAGAAGCTTGAGACATTACTAAACTCTATCACCATTCCTGATGAATGGACGATTGTAGATTAAGTACCAGGAAAAAAAGGAGTTTGAGAGCACTTTTTAGTCTTTTCTCTCAGTCATAAACTAACATATATTAAGTATATTTTTATATGTTCAATACTATTCTAGATATTGCAGGGTGGGAGAAGAAATTATAAGACAGTATTTTAATAGTCTCTGCCCTCAAGGAGCTTATTTAGGGGTATGTATGTCATCATGTACTACATTTCAGGTGGCATTTGTGCCATCCACTCGTGAGCTCTGTCTTCAGTTCCTAGACTATTTGCTAACGTTTCCCAAATTTCTTGGTCATCTTCAAGAAACTCTTGATGAAGGCTTCAACTATACCTTTGACCATCAGGATATCCTGAGAATCACCCTGCCTGGCCTCACCCACCTCAGGGTAAAAGAGGGTACAGGCACTTTCTTCAAAGCTCCTTCTTTTGGTGGCATCTGGAGCTGCAGAGGAGGCAGTGGGAGGTGGAATGGGGGTCAGATCCCCGGAGATCGTTATTGGCAGCATTGTACAGCAATTCCTGAGAAACTGAAACAATTGAGAGAGAGATGGCTTAGCTCACTTAGCTTTTGAGCCATTTTTCATTTCCTGAAAGTAATGGAGGCCAGCAGGCTATTCTTAGGATTTAATAAGAGACTGGAATAAAACTTCATTTAGGAAGGTTTTCACTTTTCATTTTTGAAAGTTGGTTTGAATTCCCTCTTCACACAGCACAGAGCTGTTAACAGTATTCCACATTTAAAGAGAATAAAGTTGTATCCCTGAGACAGAAATCTGTATGGCCTGCCTGATCATCAGCTTTAGAATCTTTTTCATTCGAAAACAGTGTTGTAGAAGTAGTAAGAGAATGAGGATACTGAAAAAAAATTACCCAATGATGCAAAGTAAACAAGTTTACGACTAGAAAAGTAATGCTGTCAACTATGTATAAGAAGTAGCAACCTGCTAAAAATGTACAAAAGTACTGTATGTTAAAATTGGCCTAGCAGCAGAAATCATATGAAATCAGCAAACATTATCTTCACTACTGCCAAAAAGCCACTGTTTTGTAAGTCCTATTGTGCAGCTGGGTGGCTAGAGAAGAATAAGATAATGTACAGAGAGAACCAGCTTATCTATTTCAACGAAGACCCATATACCTGTTTCCAAATCTGAAACAAAATGAAATGCAGAGTTGAGTGTAGCATGCTACACTAGTACATAGTACAGTATGAATAAATTGCACGGAGTATGGAGAAAGGCACCCTCCTGGGTTTGATCCCTGAATATGCAACAACTTACAGGATCAAGGCAAGTAAACATACCTGAATTAATTAAGCACTCTGTTTTTGTTTTTGTTTTTGTTTTTAGAAAAAGTCTCACTAGGAGTTCCAGCTTGTCATTGAACTCACTATATAGCCCAAGTTGGCCTTGAATTCACAGCAATTCTCCTGCCTCCATAGTAAAGCACAAAGTTGTTTTGAGTATCAAAACAACATAATCTCAAAATCATTTTACAAAATTTAAAGTGTTTTATCAATGTTAGTTTTCTGGAGGGGAATGGGGAAAAAAGGGTATTACAGGTACAGGTACAAATTCCCTATGATGAGTATGACTGTAAATATCTAAACTGTACCAATCAATACTAAAAAATGTTAGTTATTATATAAATTGGCTCCCTATGCTTATTACAGAACATCAATCTATTTAGTTTTCAGGGAGAGCTTTAATTTGGTTCATGTGTCTATTTTATTTATTATTGGTGACAGGGATTGAACCCTGGGCTTTGTCCACGCTAAACAGGTACTTTAACAATGAGCTACCCTAGCTTCACCATAGAATTTTTATACCTTAAATATTTACTTATGTCATTAACATGGTTAGGTTAACACTCAGTATTAAAATAAAAATTAAAGAGAGACGTCCAACTAGAGTTGGAACTAATCTAGAATTTCAACCATTTATCTTAAATACAAAATTAATCCAGTTAGGGAGTACTCATAAGAAAGTCCCTGCAGTGCCGGTAGGTGCTTGTAGAAGAGGCGATAGTTCCTCTGAAATGAATCTCCAACTCACTGACTCTTCACCATAGTAACTCCACACAGCACAGAGCTGGGATTATATCCTGGATTATAGCAATAAAACCAGATATGCCCAAGTGAAAGTCTGATGCAAAAGCTTCCTGAGCTTTTCTTCAGTTTTTTTTTTTTTTTTTTTTTTTTGTACTGGGAATCAAACTCAGGACCTTGCGCTTGCCAGGCAGGCGCTTGTGCCGCTGAGCTGTATCCCCAGCCTTTTGTTCAGTTCTTTACTAGGGAACAAAGTACTTTTCTGCTTCCCCCATGTAGTTCTTTTAAATCATGGTTGTTTCCACAGGGGTTTCCACAGGGGTTGCTACTTTACTGCTTTCTCTATCAAGTGAGGAATGTTTGCTTATGTCTCAACAGTATAATTTTAGATCTGTCTGGAAGGATGTGGGAAGACCCTCCAAGTTTAAGAAAATCCAGTTTGATGTTCCAATTCAAGAAAATCTGATACTTTCTTAAAGAATACAGAGATATTAGAGAGTTTCCATCATTTCTCATTTAAATTTACTGTAAAGATGAATAATTAGATAAATAAACCCAGAATACAAATAAGAACTCCACAGTTCGCAAAATTCTGGGGTAGAAACACTCTGGGGTCTCTCAATACTCAAAGTAAGAGCCTCGGAACTATGCTTAGAAATTCTACACATATAAATGAAGCAGAAATTACGGATGAATCACAGAACAAGATATATTTAAATAAAACCAGACTTTACCATAAAAATTATATATTAATTAAGAGGAGTACATAATTGTTCTCTGTTGGAAATACACCCCTCCCATTCAGGTAAGTAAGAAGGCAGACTACTACTAAGAAGGGAAAATCACAAACAGTATCACAAACTGGAATAATACACAGAGGAAACTACTTTGAAGTAGTTCTGATTATAGACTCTGAATTTTATTTGGCCATTCTTTGGTGAGCTTTTTTAAAGATAAAAGACAGGTCTTGGGAAGACATTTGTGTCAATTTAGAAAAAAAAAAGGGGGAAAGAATAATTTTACAGCAAAACAGTAAGATGAAGTCATGGGTAACAATATCAGAAAGATGAAAAAGGAAAAGAGAATGTATCAATTAGGCACAAGAATCTGGCAATCTATACACAAAAATGAGCAGAGACCAAGAAGCTGTTCTGAGGCTGACTTGTCTCAAAAGATCTTGATTGAAATCTCTATAGGAGGAATGCAAAGACATCAAAGATTAAAAAAAAAAAAATTATTCTTACAACTTACAGATGCCTGGGTGTGAGGAAAGAGTTAAATGGGCAAAGATATTAGAATAAAGAAAATTCCCACTGATAATAGTAATGGTGTAGGGAAGGGGAAAAAATGGGATGAAGGCATCACAAACAAACCATAAGAAAAAAGATTAAACATAATTATTTCATTGAAATTTTGAAGATTTTAGGCTGAAAAATGAATTTCCTGGTGCAGAATATGAATCACTAAAAGAACACAATAAATGAACCCAACAGTTTGGCTGGATAAAACATATATTTCTTTCACTCTAAATTTACTATTTTATTTTAACTTTTATTACTTAAAATAGTATGGATTTTGGACACACCCTGTCTGGAATTCAACTGCAAAGTACCACACAGCAGGGAAATGATTTAAATGAGCAGAATGTCTGATGTTTCCAATGCTACAAATATCTTTATGTAAGTCATGGCAAAACAGATTAAGTGTGCTAGAATTACCAGGATACTAACGATTAGTTCAAAGAGATGATATAAATTTATTTATTTATTTTTCTTTGGTACTAGCAAATGAACTCAGGACCTTGTACTTGCCAGGCAGGTGCTGTGCAGCTGAGCTATATCCCCAGCCCCATAAAATTTGAAACAATATATTTTAAAATAGTTCTAGCTGGAATATAGCTCAGAGTTAAGAGCATTTAATGGCATGGCAAGCCCTGAGTTCCATCCCAAGTACGAACAAAAATGTTTTATAACATTTCAGTCAATCTTTCCCACTAAAATTTAGATGTTTATAAAATTTTATTTTTTGATTTAAAAAATTTATTTATTTACTTATTTTTGTGGTACTGGAGATTGAACCCTGGGCCTCAAGCACAACAGGCAAGTGCTTGACACCAACCTATATCCCTAATCCCTTTTAATTTAAACATTTAAAAAATTTTGACCAGCGTGGTCTAAAAGATGCAATCCTCCTGCCTTAGCCTCCTGAATAACTGGAACTACAGGCATGTGCCACCATGCCCAGGTCAAAATATTTGTTTTTAAAAACTTCTTTTTACTTTGTTATTTATAAATTAACACTATTTAGGAATGCCTGTTAAAACAATAATGGAGTGAAAACTACGTGTAATATAAATGGTTATCATGGTAATCTATATGAACATAAAATAATGAACTATTTGGAAACTTTTGGTTAAGTTTCCCCCCCTCTCCAGAGTCAAGTTCTGAGTCTTTTGCTATGGTTCACAGATCACAGAAGTCCTGGAAGCTTCTTGTCAATGAGCTGATTGGTGAGACAAAAGCTGGATCTACAATAAAAGCAGCTGCTTCCAATTGTGGGAAATATATTTTCAGAAAGCAATACATTTTGTCTGACTCACCAACTAAATGTACTACAAGAGAATGATTCAGAGACTGTACTGTTGACTTTTAAGCTAAAAAGTCAGTGTTTTTCTCCTAATTACGCTACTTCTCATAATGTCCAAATCATATCATTCAGTGAAATGTAATCCCTTTGGAAATTCCCAGAGCTATACTAATCACAATTTTCTGGTTTTATTTCCATATGTTCACATTTTACTTATGAATGTATTTTGGACACAATTCTAGAAAAACTCTAAAATATATTCTTTTCTAAACAAAAATATCTAGTTCCGATTTATTTGGAGGGTACAAAGTAGTTAACAACATTCAAACACATAATGCATAATACATGCAGTAAATCACCTTCAATAATGTCCCACTGTCTGGTTATTTTACCCTATGGAAGCTGTAAAAGCTAAATGTAAGATACCTGACCCTACTGCCTTGTCTGTTTTGGAAATAAGCTCACCAGTTCTGACAAATACAGATAGCCATGAGTCAAAAATGCTTAAAAAAGGAATCTCTGACATACCAGAATGGATATTCTTTCTCACTAGATATATTTCATGTCTATCTAACAGAGATAGATTACTTGGACAGAATCACTTACTGGAATTAGATGAAACCAAAAAAGACCTAGCCTCACTTAAGTGTGTAATTTCACTACAACTTTGTTTGCTAAAAGCTGATCATAAAGTGTTGATTTTTTTTGGTTTGGTTTGAGACTGGGTCTCACTATATAGTTCAGGCTGGTTTTGAACTCACTATGTAGCCAAGACTGCCCTTGGACTCATTGTGATCCTCCTGCCTCAGCCTCCTGAGTGCTGGGATTATAGGCATGCCTGGCTTTAGACTATTAAGACTTTCATTTTTAATACAGAACAATATACACGTTAGGAAAATAGGCAAATAATCTCATGCATACAATTTATAAAAGGCCAGTTACAATTAGGTATGGTGGTGCACATCTATAATTCCAGAACTCTGGGAAGCTGTGGCAGAAGGATCACAAGTTTGGGCCCAGCCTGTCTTGAAACAAAAAAAGAGCTTGGGATGCAGCTCTTTGCCAAGGCCCTGGGTTCAACTGTACCACAAAACAAACCAAAAACAAAAAAACAACCCAGAACTGATTAGATATGTAATGCTTTGCCTGTGCTGTTAATATGATTTTACTTATTTTTCCTGAAATTTACATCAACATTACTTATCAAATATATCTGCTCTGTTGGGTGTGGGGTGCGGGGCAAGTCTGTAATCTCTTGGTCAGCAGGCTGAAGCGGAAGGATTGATACTTCTAGGTCAGCCCAGGGAACTTGGTGAGTGAGATCCTGCCTCAAAACAAAAAAATTAAATGTCTGGGGATGTAGCTCAGCAATCTTTAGGTTTAATCCCTATTACCACTCCCTGCTAAAACAAACTCCAAAACATGATAAATCCACATAAGGGAAATAGTGAAGAGTCTTTAGTTTTCCTATAATCACTTAGCAGTTTGAGAGACATTTTACTTAATAACTTGGATTGTGCTTTTTATTTTATTTATTTTTATTTTTTGGTACCAGGAATCAAACTCATGACCTCAGGGCTTGCCAGGCAAGCACTTATACCACTGAGCTATATCCCCAGCCCTGGATTGTGCTTTCTAAAATAACTTGTTACTTTGGAATAATTTTAGATTTACAGAAAACCTGCAAAGATAGCACAAGATGAATTCTCATATATCTTTCTCCTAACTAATGCTAACACTTTACACAGCTATGACAGGTACAGTTCTCAAAACTAAGAAATTAATATTGGCCTTCTTTACTAATGCAATTCTAGATGTTATTCAGCTTTCACTAATTTTTCTACCTAATATCCCTTTCCTGTTAAAGGGTCCAATCTAGGTTATCATATTGTATTCAGTTGTCATATGTCCCTTACTTTCCTCTGATCTGTGACAGTTTCTCAATCTTTCTAGTTTTTTAAGCTCCTTGATACCACTTTGAAAGGTGGGAGTGAACACAGGCCTGTATCTATGAACTACATCCTAGCACTTTTATTTTTTCATTTTGAGACAGGATCTCACTAAGTCACTCAGGAGGGACTGGAACTTGCAATCCTCCTGCCTCAACCTCTCACAGTCCTGAGACTAACAAATGTGTGCCACCATGCCCTGCACTTGATACCTCTCAGCAATACTGACCAGGAATTTTGTAGGAAGTCCCATTTTTTTCCTGTTAGACTGGTTTCTGGACAACATACACCGGGATGAAGCTTCCTTCTTATCACATTACAACACAGGTGTAAGATCTATTACAACATAGGTCTTATCATAGGTAAGGTCAATCCTGTACTTGGTTAAGTTTATGTTTATCAGGACTCTTCTGTGTAAAGTTACTATTTTTCCCTCTGCCCACTTTATTCTTTTGAAGTAAGTCATTATTATCCAGCCCATGTTCAAGAAAAGGAGGATTAAATTCTACCTCTTAATAGGGGATAGTCTACATATATCATTTTGAATTTTTCTGTAAAGAATATTTGCTCTTTATCCTCTATGTATTTATTTAGTCATTTATTTTTAACAAAATAGACTTGTGGATATTGATCTTCAAGATTATAGCCTAATACTGTTACTATTTCATCACTTAAATTGTCCAGGATAATGATGTCCCAAAGGTGATCAATAATTTCTATAATCATTGAGGAAAGAGTAAATAACTAGTAAGAATTACTACCAGAAAAAGGTGAGAAATAATAAAATGTAAAGGTATAAAAATTTAATCTATATTGCCTCAATTCCCATTTGTTACTCGGTGTCCAAAAACCTAACATTTGTTATACAAACTGCTCTCAGATCACAAAAAAACCTACTGCCAAAGCCAACTATATATTTTCAGTTTATTTCCAACTGATAAAACAATTGACAATGTTGACTGTAAATTCCCTTAAGAAACTCAGTGTGAAAGCATGTCTGTAATCCGAGCACTTGGGAGGCTGAGGCAGGAGGATTGTTGCAGGTTTGAGGCCAGCCTGAACTACATACATAGCGAGTTCAAGGTAAGACTGTGTAAAAAAAAAAAACCCTCAGTGAGAATCAGGTATAGTGGTGCATGCCTGTAACCCCAGAACAGGGAAGTAGAGCCAGGAGGGTCACCCCAAATTTGAGGTCAGCCTAGGCAAGACAGACCAGCCTAAATTAAACAGCAAGTCCCTGTCTGAAAAAACCAACAAAAAAAGAAATTCTGTGTTCATTCTATTGTCATTTCTTCTTAGGGCTTTAATAATCACCTATGTAAAACCTTCAGCTTTGACCTCTCTTATGAGCTACAGATCCTTATTTCCCACAAAACAAAATGGAACTAAAACTTTTTCTTTTGTCTTTTTGTTTTTTTGATACAGGGTCTTATTTCGCAGTTTAGGCTGGCCTTGAGCTCACTTTGCAGCCCAGGCTGGTCTCGAATTCTCAGCGATCCTCCTGCCTCAGGTACGCTACCATGCCCGGCTTAAAACTATTTTTAACTTTCTTCTTTTGGTGAATCTTTGTTCAACCAATTGCCCAATATCTGGGAATCATTTAGTATTTTCTCTGTTTCCTTATTAATTGGTACTTCTGATATGTCTCTTCTGTTTCTACTTACATTTAGGTCCTCATAATATTTTGTTGGGATAATTTCCAAAGTATTATGATACTCCTTTCTCTAATCCATTTTTTACATTGTTGTCAGTGTAATCTCAGCAAACTGTTCTTCTGTTTAAAATCCTTAACCTTTAATTGCTTACAGGGTAAGCTCCAAATCCTTGATGTGTTTGTCATATATGCAAGAGGCTTTTTAATATGTCCCTGCCTATTTTTCGAGTCTCGTATCTTGGGTCCCTAACCGAGCACAGTACCACAACCCCATGGTAAATTCATTTCTCAGTAAGAAATATTCTTTACTCCTTATGTTTTGGAGGCTAAATTTTAAAATTTCTTCTCAACATCCTTAAAGTGAGTCCTTCACTTTTCAAATATTAGGAATTATCAATACTTACTTCTACATGTCTGTGCTAAACTAGAAATTCTTTGAGGCAGAAATTACATTATTTATGGCTGCATTCCTCACACCTGGCACACAGCAGGCACAAAGTGATTCGGAACAGCTACTGTAAGAAAAGAGATCATAATAAAAACACATAACCAAGGAACGAGTTAGTTCCTGGGTTCACAGAAAGAACCAAAGTAGGGGGTTCGAGGGAGCAGAGTTTAGTGTTAAAGGCCTATTCTTTCCTTTGGGGAGGAAAAGAGAATGGTACAATTTGACAGAAATGAGCCGGGATCTGATCAAGTCCCCACGTCCCTGCTCAGGACCCAGGTATTCAACCCCCAGCTCATCCCCACCCTTACAGTTCCCCTCAGGAACCTGAAGTTTCAGCCCTCTTTCCCAAATCCTAGGTACCCATCCCTCATCAATTTCTCCTTGCTATGGCATAAAGGCTGAGAAAAGTCAAGAAGAAAAGGATGGTAAGCAGGGACTTCCTCAAGATAAGAAGGGTGGCTCCCACCGAACTCTATCACTAAGCTATGGGCTCCTCCATCCCTTTCTCCTGCCACAAAACCCTGGAGCCCTGCTTGGCCGCCTGGCTCTTCCTACACACTGAAATTCTGGGCCTGGTGGCTAAGACTCAGTCCTAATGACAAAGAGCAGGATCCTCAGTCACTAGTGCCAGAAGAACGAAGCCTGAGGCAAAGTCCCCCACCTTCCCTAAGTAAGACAAGAACTCCTAGAATATCTGCTGTGTGGGGCTGAATGGAAGAGCAAAGACTATGTTCCACTTCTTCCCCCAACTTAAACCCACCAAGGGAGCCACCCAACCAGCCCCTCCCTCACTCCTGGAGCTCAAAGTTGGACAGCCCATTGCCCCTCTTTAACCCTGCTTTGCAGGAGTACCAATGACTGGATGATCCAGCAGGAATCACAATATTCAACATCTTCCTTGGGAACTAGAAGGGTTGAAAGTCATACCTTGTCCAATTAAGTCAAACCTCGGGGACAGGCAAGATAGAACTCCCTCCACTCAAGCATGCTCGGGCTTGAGGCAGTAAGACCATCACAGTCCCCAAGATTAATGGCTGGGAGTCTGTACTGAGCTATGTCAAACTATAAGGCAGGCTATGAGGGCTCACGCCTGCCCCTCCAAGAAAAGGAGAATCTCCCAAGGTTATACTTGAGAACAGCTCTACCGTCCTTCTCAGTAAGAAAGAGGAGGTGGGCAACTCTCAGTCCTAAGACTGAGGGACCTACAGGCTGCAAAAAGACTTTTAGCCCTCCCCATCCTCCCTCTCCACTAGACTTTGCTCTTAACTTCTGAAGTATTTACTAACTCTAGGTAGTAACAGAAATGAACTGAACTTAGTTCACCCAGCTGGTGATAGAGAACTGGTAACTGAACAATGACTGCACTCAGGTCTGTGCAATTTTTTTTTTTTTTTTAAGAAAAAGAAAAAAAGAGAGAAAAGAGTTCTTAATTCTTAAAGCAGATACTCCTGCCTCAGCCTCCCAAGTGCTGGGATTATAGGCCTGCGCCATCACACTCACCTATTCTGGACTTGAACTTACTATGCAGTCCATGCTGGCCTCAAATTCACAATTTTCCTGCCCCAGCCATGCTGGGATTACAGGTGTGCACCACCACACCCAGTGTAAATCAGATGTTTCAGCACATTTAGATTTCCCTGCTATCTCCTTGAGGACCCTCAATCCCAAGTTCACATTCATCATTTCACGCTATGTGTCCTTTCGGGTGATTTCAATGCCCAAGTAGATGATACATTCAACAACATATCTTGGTATCTCACATGATCATCACCTTAATTTCCTCATTTTTTATAAACTTCTCAAACTCAAACTCTTTTTCTTGCTGAAAAAAGGCCAGATACATCACACAACAAACTGTGAGTACCATGGCAAACCAGAAAGCAAGCACCACCTAAAGGTGGCCTGTCAGATCCAGGAAATATGGACTGATTGTTGCTTGATGTTCTGATTACTATTTTTTGGTGGTACTGGAGATTGACCTATGATCTATATATACAATGAGCTACATTCCAGCCCTTGTCCATTTTTTTTTTTTTAGGTGGGGCAGGGTCTTGCTAAGTCAATAAACTGCCTAGGCTGGTCTTTTTTGTTTGTTTGTACTGGAAATCAAACTCACAACCTTGCGCTAGCCAAGCAGGCACTGCGCTGCTGAGCTATAAACCTGGCCCAGCCGAGGCTAGTCTTAAACTTTAGATTCTCTTACACCAGCCTCCCAGAGTACTAGGATTATAGGTGTGTGCTCCCATTCCTACTCTGTTATTATTTTTTTCAAGCAGTATTCTTTTGTTTTGTTTTGTTTTTTGAGACAGGGTCTTGCTATGTAGTTCAGACTGGCCTTGAACTCACTATGTACCGAGATTGGCCTCAAACTTGTGGTGATCCTCTTGCTTCAGTCTTCCAAGTGCTGGGATTACAGGCATGTGCCACCATACACAGTTCAGAATTCTAAATTTTTATGTAAAAATGTCCAGATTCTCCTTAGGGAAATCTCATCACTTTCAATTATACATTTGTGATACACACATGTACACAGTATGTCTGCCGATCTATTTCTATATAGTGAAATAACTCATACATCATTGATAAATTAAGAGTATTACCAAAACAATTAGAAGGTTGTGTTGGATCAGACATTATTTTTCAAAGTACACAAATGTTTTCCAATACCAAGTAGGCACTGAGCAGAGTATACACTAACACAAAACTAAATGCAAAAAGGCAAGGAGTAATGCAGTTCTGTTCAAAATGCCTCTTCATTCCACTTTGTACCATAGACTTTCCTGCAAGTGTTTATTGTGTGATTTATCCCAAATTTTGAGCAAAAGAAACAAAGGATAATAAACTAGAACCAGCATTACTACATGTATCCTAATGACATCCTTTTATGTCTACAACTGAGCAGCTTTAGACCATCTATGTCACCCTCTATCAAGCTACCTTTATCTTTTCCTAAAAAATTAAGTTGCATAGGTTTTAAGGGTCAGCACCAAACTCCATTTTACCCAGAAGCTCTTTTCATTTTTAGTGAATGACACTACTAAACAAAAGTTTTCAAAAATTAATTCATAGCACTGGGTATGATGGCGCATGCCTGTAATCCCAGCACTCGAGTGGCTGAGGCAGGGGGATTGTTGCGAGTTCGAGACCAGCCTGGACTACAAAGCGAGCTCAAGGGCAGCCTGAACAGCATAACGAGACCCTGTCTCAAAAAAGACAAAAAAGAAAAGAAAAAAAAAGAAAGAGACCAGCCTGGACTAGAAAGTGAGCTCAAGGTCAGCCTGAATTGCATAGTGAGACCCTATCTCAAAAAGACAAAAAAAAAAGAAGAAGAAAAAAAAAATCATAGCAAAATGCTCTGATCTCCAACCAAAACTTCTCTAATGAGCCTCAGAACAACATATCCAATACCTGATGATTATCACCATACCAACCTTCTATAAATACCTCAAGTCATACATGCTAGAGGGCTAGGACTATAGCTCAAGAGTAGAGGGCTTGCCTAGCATGTGTGAGGGCCTGGGTTCAAACTTCAGCACAGCAAAACAAACAAAAACTATGTATGAAAAAGCAAACTTGTGCTTTCCCCTAAATCTGCTCCTTTTTCCAGTCTTCTCTGTCTTAGTACATAGTATCACCAACCTACTGAACATTCATACAGAAGTCTCCTACAACCTTTGTCTAATAATTTCCACCATCTTATTTAAATTATTACAATTCCCTACTAGTTTCCTTACCATTACTTTTATCCCTTCCATTCAATGTTCACATAGGAACCAATATGATCTTTTAAAAATGTGAGACTATACTCAATACTCTTGCCTTTTTTTCAAGACAGGGTCTTGCTATGTATGTAGTTCAGACAGGCCTTGAGCTCACTACGTTGTGCAGGCTGGCTTCAAACTTGCAGTGATCTTCCTGCCTCTGCTTCTCAAATACTGCAATTACAGGTGTGTGCCACCACAAATTCTCCTGTCTTTTGCTTTTAGAAGAAAATCCAAAATCTTTACTACACTGACTGGTCTCTTTCTTTCACCACATCTCTTATTATTCTTTTTTATTACTTCTTCTACCACAATGAAGCCTTTTTCAGTTTGTCTAATATTTAAGTTTCTTTCCCTGTTCAGGTTCTTAAAACATGTACTTCACTACTGCTTCTCATTTTTCAAGTCCCAACGTTTTATCCTCTGACCATGACTTAGTAATTCTATGTAGATCCCCTTTCCCTTGTCCTTTAGTTTTACCTCTTTATTCTGATGTATTAACTTCACAGCATTCTATTACATTAATTTTACAGTATTTTCTTCAATTATGCTATTTATTGGCTTACCACTCTACTCTGAATATGTCTTCCTTCACTAAACTGAAAATGAATGAGGTCAGATACCAGGCCTTTACTATATGCCAGTGATTAGAAAGTGCTGATATTTTTAAAATTCTATAAAAGTACGAGCAAATGAGTTAAATGAGTGAGTAGAGTACTATTTAACCCCATAACTGCTATTCATCCTTCAGTTCTCAGTTTAAGGTCACTTTCGTAGGGAAGTCTTTTCTGAGTAGACCATTTCACGCTTTTATAGATGCCTGCTCTTTCTCTCTCCCATTATCACAATTTTAATGAAACTAAATGTGATTTTATTAAGCTATCTCTTCCACTAAAATTTGTTATACAAACCTCTAATTGATTTCTCATTAAGGAAACCACACACAGAAAGATAAACCATTTTTCCTGGATTCCAAATATTGTGCTTTTGTTTTGACAATGACACCTCTTTTCAAACACCAAAGTAATGCTAAGAAATATCATACTTTTTACCTCTAAGGAAAATTAGAACAAAGATCTCAAAGTACATTTATAAAAATAAAACTAAAAAAAGGAAGATCCATTAAAACTTCAACAAGTATGTATCGGACAACCAGTGGGAACATAAACTTATTGCTGTAACATAAATGACTGACAACAAAGTTACCCTCTTACCTGTCAATGTCTGTATTGCCCTTTCACTGGAAGGCAGTGGCTCCTTTCTGTGAGGCCGATTAAGTGAAGTGTCTTGTGCAGAAAACAGTCCAGGGCTGTCAGTTAATTTCTTCCGGCCATTGGAGTTAGGGTTTGAAACTCTGCAGCTGCCTATTGCACTTGTGAAAAGGTTTGTATGTTCATCACTGCTGGCTGGCTCAGAGTTGGGAGTGAATCCTCCAAGAGATAAACTTGGAGAACTTTCTGAACAGTCAATTTGTAAAGGTGTCTGCAATCCCAAGGCTAATGGACTAGATTCTGAAGGTTCTCGGTGGACCCACTGTTCTTCTCTATTTATTAAACTCTTCGAAGGAGAGAGATGAGGGCAGGACATGTGACACCGGTGCTTTTCCTTATGCTTATATCGCTCTCCAACAGTATCCTTTCCAAATCGATAGCGCTTCAAAGACTCCAGGACAGATCTAGAAGAGCCAGCATCCATGGAAACCTGGGGTTGTTCAGAAGAACGGTGTTCTCTGTGTTTGTGGCGGTGCCTGTGTTTGTGCTCGACCATCCAACCGTAAGCCATTTCAGGAGGTACACTGGGGTAAGTACTCATGGAAAGGAGGGGAGTCCTGCTGGTTGTAAGGAAGGCCTCTTGTCGAAGAAGCTTATGCTTTTTCTTATGGTATTTAGTGGGATTAAGAAGTAAATGACCAGCATGCATGTAGGAAGGTGGTGGAAGTGGAGTGGTAAAAGAAGGAGATGGAGGAGGTGGGTAGAGAGTGGGAGGATACCTTCCATAGTAACCTAATCCTATAGGAGCAGCTGTAAGGGGTGAAGGAGAATAAGGCATACCATAAGAGGGATAGAATCCAGTACTAGAAAGGGGAAAACTAAGGCTATGCATAAAAGGCATTTCAGCCATTGCCTCCCTCATTTTAGGGGGTCTTCCTCTTTTCTTTTTTAAGTCAGGTTTTCGAATATAGTGCAAAGGATCTAAAGGAAAAGAAGGATGTGTATAGAAACTATTAAAGTTGATTCGAAAAATAGTTGGCAGAAGGTCTCGGGGGATAAAATGATGACTTCGATGGGTGATCCGAATTTCACTTAGACGACTTATTAGTTCCTCCAGCTCTGCAATAAAGTCTGGATCCTGTCTATTTCGGAGCTGGGGATATTTCTTTTTCCGTTTTCGTTTCTGCCTTTTGATCTTGTCATAACTGAGGTAATCATGACTCCTGCGCTTACATTTGTGTTTATGCTTTTCTTTAAGACTGCTTAGCACTGTAGATGTTTCAGGGGGAATCAGAGAAACATGCTCAAAAGAATGCCTCCTCTTTTTTTGTCCACAAAACTTTTCTGCCCTGTCTGATGTGCTGTTATTATCTGTTCCAATTCCACTATCACTAGGAATGGTCTCATCACTATGAGACTCGCTGATTGGGGAAGGAGTAGCTTCTTTCAGAGATGTGAGTTCACTCAAGTGCGAAGGAGAATTTGGCAACAAAGTAGGAGGAGATAATCGCCTCCTCCCCTTTGAAGCCTTTTTCATTGCAAGAGTCTGAATCATACTGCCTGGTCTAGAATGTAAATGCAAATATGGCACTGAGCTGGGTTCAATGAAGCCTGGATCGCTACTTACAGGGCTCTGACCTCCACTAGTCCCAGAAGACTGTGAGCAAATGGGTGATGGAAGAATCTCAGAACTGCTAGCAGATGAAGGCAGTAAAGGGGGTAGGATCTGTCCTAATGCTGACCCACCTGCCTGCTGAGCTGTTTGCTCAAGAACAGCAAGGCTGGCAGGGCTACCAGAAAGGATGCCATTTAAGACAGTTTTTGGTTTGCGACCTCTTCTCTTTCCTATGTAAATGGTTCCTTTCTTGCTGACATTTATCTGTTGGCCCAATTTAGAGCCAAATGTGGCAGCAAGACTTGACACTGTATTATGGAGTTTGGATTGCACTTTCCCTTTACTACTTGATTCTACAGAACTTGAAAGTATCTGATTCAACAGTTTCTTTCTCTTTAAAGTCTTCATTTTATTTATTTTGCGGATAATTGTTTTCATTAATTGTCCATTGTTTCTCTTGGTAATTTTTTTATCTGGTTCCATCTCAAGGTCACTCATACTACAGATATTTTGCCTGTGACTGTCATCTAAATCATCTGGATCCTGAAGCTGATCTTCACTCTCAAAGAAATCACTGCCACTCCTATGGTTTTCACTTTCAGACTCTAGCTTGCTTGGACTTTCCGTAGCAACAAATGGAGCTACTGATAGTACAGGTGGCTTCATCTTGACTGGTGACCTCATTTGCCTTTTAGGCCTGCCTCTCTTTTTTGGAAAAGGAGATACAGACAGACTTTGTTTGAAGGAAGGAATTTCAATTTCTGGCTGTAAAATTGGGGGCTCTTGTTCTTCCTTAGATTGCAAAGAAAAAACTTTAGAGGCAGGGATTTTTAAAGTCCTTTTAGGTGGACCTTCTAGTTGAGGCATCTCCTTAGATTTAGGTCTTCCTCTTTTGGGCTTATAAATATCAGACAAAAGGTCACTAGAGACACACATACTGGAGGATAGTTTGTGAGTAGCAAATGATTTATGAGATGGTTTATCACTATCAGTTAAGAGAGCAAGAGAAGGAGCTGCAGATCTGCTCAACTTTGGCAATCGGCGTTTAAGGAAGTCATGATCAACAAATGAAGATGATCCAATGTTTTTCATAAATTTGGCTGGCTCAGAATTACTACTTGATAGTGAGCTACATGAAACATTTTTAAAAAGCTCTGATCTTTCTAATTCTAGCCCTTTTGGAGACCGGCATGTGCTTCTTGCCACCACTTTAGTCCACCGAGGTTTTCTTCCTTTTCTTTTTTTTAAAGGTTTGGACTGCAAACTAGTGCTTAGGCTTTCAGCAACTTGGCAGTGTTTGTCTGATGCAGTTACCGCACCAAGTTTTAGAAAAGGTTTGTTGCTAAATAAACTAGTGAAGTTCACAACTGAAGGAGTAACTGTATGAATACTGGATTCAGTCAAACCTGGCTTTTTTCCTAAGGAAGAGCTTATTCTTGGAATATCAATATGTGTAGTTTTTGAATCATTTAGCTCTTTATCAATTCCTTTACACTCAATACTTATGCCAGGACCCATTGACCTATGACTGACATTTAAGTGGGTACTTTCAGAAGTAAACTGGTTCTTTCCAACAGATTCAGAAATTTCTTCCATTAGTTCTGCGGTAGGACTTAAAAGTAAAGCATTAGGAGCCAACTGTGAAGAAGTTTCAGGGGGACTTCTTGTTAAAGGATTAATAGATACAGTAGGTGATGGGGAAGGGAGAGTGCTTTCTCCTACTGCACTAAAAGGGGATTTAGCTGTAGACGCATCAGAAGCACCTCCCATTTGAAAGTCTGGAGAAGTGCAATATACGGGAGGTTGCTTTTCATGCTTTGAGGTTTCAAAAGATCCCCTTTCACTGGATGAGAAACTGTCTTGTTGAATGCATGTTCCTTCATTAAACATTTCTTTCTCCAAATTAATGATTTCCTTTCGGACTGAGAACTTTTCCAATATGCTTTCTTTACTCTGCCGTATAATATTCTTCTCAAAAGTTTTGCTGGTGGCACTATCTTTCAGAGATTCAGAAAGTTCTTGGCTTTCATGATTATTGATGTTTGTACTACAAGAAGCTTTCAGTTGTTCCTGAGTGGGGAGCAGTGCTTCAGCTTTAAGGTTTATGGCATCTTTACTGACCAGTCCTGCCACAGGACAACTCACTAGTTTCTTTCCAATGTCCTTATTAACCAATCCCATTGCTGAACTTGCTACAATCTTCTTCCCACAATCCTTGGCCACTAGGCCAACAGTAGAACCCAATTTCTTCCCCAAGTCTTTATTAACCAGTCCAACCACAGTGCCAAGTCCTAACTTCTTGCCAGACTCCTTATTCACTAAACCTGGAACAATACCAATTCCTAGCTTCTTTCCTGTATCCTTGCTCAGCAATCCTACTGTAGTGATAGTCCCTGGCTTTTTGCCTAAGTCTTTATTAATGAATACCGCTGTAGTGCCAGCTCCCAGTTTTTTCATAGAGTCCTTATTGACCAATCCTACTGCTGCATTAAACACTGGCTTTTTCCCAGGATCTTTAGTTACCAATCCAACTCCTGTGCTGATAGCTGGTTTTTTAAGTAAGTCCTTATGTATTATTCCAGCTACAGAGCCTATGCCTGCTTTCCTGATCAAATCCTTGCTAACCAATCCAGCTGTAGTGCCATTTCCTAACTTCTTCGGTTTTGTCTTGGAAGACTTGGAAGGAGGACAAGTAGCAATAAGCTGTGCCAACTTTTCTGTTACACTAGTTCCTCCATTAAGTAACGATCTGTCCTTTAAATCAGGATCCCGGCTACCACCAAGTGTAGATGGTGTTGCATTAATGTAATCTGCCATTTCTGAGTGTACTGGAGAAAGTTTCTTAAGATTATTTTCTCCCTGTAAATGAAGATAGATGCTTTCTTCAGATTGGCATTCAATGGCTGCAACATCACCTGCTTTCTTGTACAACTTTGAAGGGTCCTAAAATTTGAACAAGAAAAAGATTTCAGAGAAATTCTTATATTTGATTTAGCATTATGATCCAACAAACTAATTAATTATGTATCATATATAACATAGGCAACAGAGCTTTCCTTTTTGGACCTGAATACACTATGTAACCCCGGCTGGCCTTGAACTCATGGTGATCTTTCCTATCTCAGACTCCCAAGTGCTAGGATGACAGGCGTGCACCATGCCTGGCTAATAAATAACAGAACTTTTTATAAAACTAGTATTACACTAATGTACACTACATCAGCTCATCTGCTGCTACATCAAAAGCTATCAAGATACTGTCTTTGCTGACCTTTCATACTAGAAATGCATATATACATATTTTTTTAACTAGATCTTTAGAAGTATTTCTACAATATTCTTTTACATTGTTTTAAATAGCAAATTAAGTCTCTATTTTCATCTTACTTTGGGCTGACTAGTAAATACATTTTAAGTATGTTTTTGAAAAGAGGCATTTTTAGCTATAGAAATATTTTTAGTTATGGCCCTCTCTCAAACAATAGTTCAGTGCCTACCTCTTTCATTGACTTCAAACAAAAGTAGGACAATCTCTGACCTACTTTACTTCTTTAACTCATTCTCAATTAACAGTCTTAAATGAGTTCTCAATGCGGGAAAACTAGAAAAAAAAATTTTTTTTCTTATTATCTTTGGAATATATTTTTATGTAAGACTAGAGTTGGAAGAACCCTTAAGTTATTTACTGTAAACTGCTATCTAATTAATGAATCCTTGCTGAATATTTTATAAATGAGTTGACTACTTCATATATTAGTCTTTTTTTTTGGTACCAGGAATAGAACTGAGGACCTCGAACTTGCCAGGCAGGCGCTTATGCCACTGAGCTATATCCCTGGCCCATATATATTAGTCTCTTATGTTGGGGTAACTACTAAATATTTCTTCCCAAGTATAAAATTCTCATGAAAGACTTAAGGAAATATAAAGGCATGTGTATTTTTGCCTAAGAATGTAAAAAGATGACAATTTTTCCTATGTAAATTCATAAATTTACTGCTAGTTCAATAATACCATCAGATTTCAGGAATTATAAAAACTGATTACAATGTTCACTGGGAAAAACACACATATAGACTGTCTTAATGACACATGAAAAGATTAAAAAAACCAATGAACAGGTCAGAAGACTCAAAACCAAATCAAGCATGTATGGAAAAATACTACACATAAAATATTACCATCCTTAGAAAATTTGGGAATAACTAGAAAGAGTCTATATATATTAAACTACAGCTTTTGAACCAGGAATCACACTTCAAAGATTTATTCCAACATACAGCAAGAAAAATAATGCCTAGAAGGCTGTAAAACAGATCACTACTTTAATAGCAGAATTATGACCTAATCCAAATGGTTATCTACAGGGGCCTGATTGAACAGACCAAAGCACACTTGTATAACAGAGCACTAGGAAACTTCCTTCCCCACAAAAAAAAGATTATACCCATAAAGAAATCCTAAACTGTAACTAGACAACATATTATGGCAATATTGGTATATATAATTATTTTGAAGTAAGCTTATATAGATAATTGATAGACATATAAATCAAATAACTAATTATGAATGTCATTAGGAACCAAAATTTGGGGAGAAAAGAAAAAAAAGAGGGGCCGGGGATGTAGCTCAGTGGCATAAGTGCTTGCCTGGTAAGCCTGAGGTCATGAGTTTGATTCCTGGTACAAAAAAAAAAAGAGTAAAAGTTAAAAAGTTTCAGGCTGGGAATATAGCTCAGTAGCATAAGCACCTGCCTAGCAAGTGCAAGGTCCTGAGTTCGATTTCTGGTACCAAAAAAGAAAAAAAAAAGGAAAAAAAGACATACAAATAGGTAATCAAAAGAGAAAAGCCCTTTAATCTTTAGGTTGCAATTACAAATGTGAATATATTCTTGCCCTTCTTCACTCTTCACCATCACTGGGATCATCTTTTTATTTCTTATCTGACCCTTGGAAACAGTCATTGCTAACAGAAGCTCTGGTTAGCTTAATGGAAAATGGTATTAAGAGACCGCAGTCTTAAGTATTAGAGGTATTTAATTGCTACTGGATTATCACTGTGTTTAGGCATTTCCTAGTATTTCTAAAATTGTCCATATGTTACACCTTTAAAAAAATGACTTAGGCTGGAGGCACAGCTCAGCTCTAGCCTGTCCAAGGCCCTGAATTCAATCCCCAGTGCTGCACAACAACAATGAAAGTTGATCTGAACTAGAACTTCTGCATTAAGACACCAATTATGCTTATTTTATTTTCCCTTTTCTCCACATATATGATACTTTCCTCATCTCTTCCCATTTTGTTTCTTCTGCTGTTTTCATAAGTGCTGCTTCTAACTTCACTTTTATGTGAAGTGCTGCTTTTAACTTCACTTTTTTTCCCTTCTTCTTAATCCTAAGGTTGTTATAGCTCAAGTTTCATTGCCTCCTGATGTCTGATTGATTCCTACAATCGCATATTGTTGTTTCATCCTTTGTTGGTTTTACAGTTTGTTATAGTTGTTTTTGTAACTCCCAGCAAAACACATCATCCACACTATACCTGCAATACATTATGCCAGATCATGTCAGCTGGGGAAGCTCAGTTATGAACTGAAAGGTGTATTTCTCAGCAATTTGAAGACATAATTCTTTTATTTTTCTTACTTTTCATAGTTGCTGTTGAGAAACCTGATATTAGTCTGTCATTCCTTTATTTCATGCTTACTTGCTCCTTTTAAGATTCTTTGGACTGCGATATTTTAGAGATTTACAAACATATGTCTCAGTGTACATAAAAGTTTTATCAATCCTTTTCAAAACTTCTTCCCGAATCCTCAGTTCTATAAAATTATCCTTTTAAACACGAATCCACTCAATACTCCTTATTGTATGGGGCTCCAGTTAGAACATATTGGAACATCTCTTGCTATCCTTTATCTTCTTTTATTTTTTTAAACATATATGGTATTTCTAGTTCAATATTCTCAATGCTATTTCCAGTTCACTTTTCTCTCTATAGATGGATTTAAAATTAGATGAATGAACTATCAGTCACTGGATGGCATAGTTACTTTCAATGCAGGTATTATTTCTAAAAACTACATTTCACCTAGGTATGGTGGCACATACTTATAATCCCAGTGTTAGGGAGGCTGAGGCAGAAGAATCACTATAAATTCATGGCTAGCCTGCGCTACATGGTGAGACCCTGTCTTACCACCCCCCACGAAAAAAAGAAAGTATGCCCCTGGTAATTATTTATAGGCTTATTGTTTTGTTTTGTTTTGTTTTCTTCTTGAGACAGGGTCTCTCTAGTTCAGGGTGGCCTTGAGGTCAATATGAAGTTTAGGCTGTTCTCAAACTTTAGGCAATCCTCCTGCTTCAGCCTCCCAAATGCTGGGATTACAGGTGTGGGCCACCATACCTGGCCAGGCTCATTCTTATTTATAAGTCTTCAATATTTTCAAATATAGTTATTAGAGTTAATCCAAAAGCATATTCTTTAAAGTTCTTATATAGCTTAATTGTGCTTAGTTGTGTTTGATAATAGTTTGCTGTTCGTGATGAATAATTTTTTTAAAATTCTGATTTCATCTTAGGAAGTGCTTTATTGAAGGCATTAAACCAAAAAGAATCATAATTTTCACTCCCCATCTTGAGTAGGCTTAGAATAAAATGGAGATATCCCCCACCCTTGTATTAAACTAAATTCCCAGCTCTTTAAAAAATTTTTTTCTTTATTTTGAGACAGGGTCTTGCTAAGTCTCTAAGTTGCCCTGGCTGAGCTCAAATTCAAAATCCTTCTGCCCCAGTCTCCCAGAGCACTGGGATTACTGGTATATGCCACCACACCTAAAGGAAAGTAAAATTTTTTGTCTGAGACAAGGTCTCACTATGCAGTTCAGGCTGGTCTTGAACTCACTTTGTAGCCCAGGCTGGCCTCAAACTCACAACGATCCTCCTGCCTCAGCCTCCGAGTGCTGGGATTATAGGCGTGCGCCACCACGCCCGGCCCAAAATTAATTTTTTAATTTAACAGTATATATCTTTTGTATTTGTATATGTATATACATCTTTCAAAAAGCAAAAAAAAATACCACTATTACCACATGAACATCACAAAAAATGTAAACAGACAATTCTCATTAGAAAATTAAATAACAGAAGAACAAGCAAAAAGTTCAAACTCACTGGTATAGGAAGAAATACAGAATCAAAAACAGGAATTTCATATTTTACTATTATTATGTGTGACTGCCAAGGCCTAAGAATAAAAAAAAATGACAAAAACACTACGATAAGTGAGAGCACTATAAAATATTTACAGACACTAATGAAAAGCTACAAAAGGAGATATACAAAAGAATAAAAGTTATAAAAATATTTTAAACTATCTCCTTTTAAAAGATGTTACTGAATAATACTTAAAAACAAATTTTTACCAAAATATCTGGCTTCAGTTTCAGGAAAAGTAATTACTAAATCCTCCTTTCATGTTATTTCTGGTATCATAAAACTTGTGAGTAATGAACTCGAGAAAAGAGATTACTACCAATTATCACTTTACCATGAACAGTAATATAAACAAGGTATTCCATTCAGGCTAACGATTATGACCGGACTATTTTAAAATAAAAGCAAGTATTCTATTTGAAATAGGAAGTGAAGAAATTTCTTACAGGTATCTTGTACTGAAATTTAAGAAGTAAATTAAAATATACGTATTACTGCGAAAGTAAAATGTTGAGTCATGATCATGAAAGTGGTTGACTTCAAGCCTTAATATGGTAACTACCAAATAATTAAAAAAAAAAAAACCCTATTTCATAGATTTTTTTTAGTTTAATTAATTTTGTGGTATTGCAGATTGACCCCGGGGTCCTTGCACTAAACTACATCCTTAGCCCTTTTTTATTCTGAGATAGGATCTTGCTAAGTCACTAAATTGCCCAGGCTGGGTTTAAACTTGCAATCTTCTTGCCTTAGACTTTCAGAGTGCTGGGATTACAGGTGTGTGCCATCATGCCCAGCTTTTATTGTTTTTTAATTTTTTAAATTTATTTCTGTTCTGATCTATAGTGGAACAAAAGACTCCAAAAATGAATCTGGCAAGATAGTCAACTTCTACAATAGGAGAAAACATTTGCAAACTATACATCTGATAAAAGATTAATACCAACATATACAACTTATTAAAAAAATTAAATATCCTATTAAAAGATGGGCCAAAACTTGAAAGAACACATAAAATGAACCACGGGTAGTATATGAAAAATGCTAATTGTTAGTAATCATCAATGTGAATCAAAACCACATCCCTTTGAATAGCTATTATCACAAACACAAGGGGTAGCCAGGCATCCTGGGGCATGTCTGTAATCCCAGCTATAGGCTAAGTGAGGCAAGAGAATCTTTAAATGTGAGATCAGATTAGGCAAGTCAGCCAGAGTCTTTCTCAAAATGAAAATAACAACGGCTAGGGATGTAGTTCAGTAACGTTAAGAAAGAAAAAAAAAAAGAGCGCTTGAACAAAGGAAAGCTTAAAATTATATTCTTCAGATAACAATACCAACAAACGAAGACGAAGTTGTTTACAGTTTTCTTTCTTCTAAGACACGAATGTAGGCAGTGGCAAAGCTGGCTGGGAAGTAGACATGACTTGTTAATTGCACTATCCCAGCCAGATATGTGAGGGTAGAACAGTTACCAAAGCCCAGCACACGGATTTCTCCCGAGCAGCCTAACAGGCAGCCTGAGGCATGGGATGCCAGCTCCGCCTCTCAGGACCCGGATGCAGAAGCTCTCGAGGGTTCTGAGACTTCGACAGCATAAAAGGAGAGGTGAGCTATGAAGAGCTTGCTATCTTGCATTTTTTCAGGGTAGTACCCGCTGCTTTCTCCAAAGTGTCCTTTATGGTTTTTTTTCTTTTACTTGGCTTAAGCTTGCTCTGTAGAGCTAGCTTCTCCCCTACTCTTCACTTTTCCTTTCTTGAATAAACTTTACCGCTGCATTTTCCTTGTTCCGTTCAATTCATTGTTCAAGACAAGAACCTGGTAACATTTAACTGGCAAGCCACTTTTCTAAGCAAGCTACTTGGTTTTTGGGGTTTTGTTTTGTTTGTGGCTTTGTGCAATAGTCTCATTATATAGTCCAGGCCAGCCTTCAACTTTACCTTCCTGTGTAGCTCAGGCTGGCCAGGAACTCCCTATCCTCCTGGCTCAGTACAGCTGGGATCACAAACATGCACCACCAACAATGCATCTGAAGGGTATACTCTGCAAAGTGTGGTGAGCTATGGCTGTAACTCTATTATAGGCAGCTAAGTTAGACAAATTAATATACAGTCAAGAGAGAGAGTGGACTCTCAAGGAAGTCATCAGACATCAGAATTGTGGCTGGAGACACATTTGAAGAAGGAGAGACCCCAGGATAAAGTCACAATGGCCAGACTCTCATACTTCCCTAAGAGACAGGCAGAATTTAGGGCTATACAGTAATTAGTACCACCCAGTACATTAAGTCTAGATACATATCAGATACCAAGGTGGGTGACCAGAACATGTGGACCCACCCCTTCCCCAAAATGTTCCTGTTTTAGAAGTCACAGATAAACCAAGGTTAACAATGTCATATACCCTGAGTGCCCTGCTTCCCTATACTTGTAGTCATATAGGTTGATTATAGTTTGACCCACATTGTACACACATTGTGACCTTGTTATATAAATTACCCCTGACAAAGGGCCTTGGTAGCAACCCACTTGGGACACCTTCCGGCCTCTCAGGAGCCATCTCCCAATAAAAATTTCGTACTGTTAACCTCCATTGTTTTGGTTTTTTGCTTTATTTTTTTTTAAGACAAGGTTTCACTATGCAGTTCAGACTGGCCTTGAAATCACTTTGTAGCCCAGGCTGGCTCAAACTCGCAGTAATCCTCCTGCTTTAGCCTCCTGAGTGCTAGGATTACAGGTATGGGTCACTGCCCGGCTCCACCTTCACTGTGCTTTTGAATTCATTCTTTAATTCAGGGGACATGAACTTGGCACATCTGACCATCTAACAGGTTGGGAGTTATATTTCTCCTATATCAATCTCAGAACTCTGGAGGATGAGGCAGGAGGACCGCTGTGAGTTTGAAGCTAATGTGCACTACATAATGAGATACTGTCTCAAAACCAAAGTGTACATTACTTTCTTATATGACACTCACTGCAAAGTTCCTCCTTTTGTTCTATGGTGGAGGAGATACTGAAACTATGAGCATGTAATGAAAGCTGAAATACAAATGGAATCTTACAAACCATACCTTCTTTGCAATGTCTCTACCTATAAGATTTATGGATATATTTTGCCAAATGATTGTATGAAACCTAAGTCACTTATAAAAATGTTAGAAATTAGAAATATAAGTGTAAAAGTCTTAGCCCAGTGTAGTGGTGCACACCTGTAATCTCAGCACTAGGGAGGCTGGGGCAGGAGGATTGTTGCAGTTCAAGACCAACCTGGGCTACAAAGTGAGCTCAAGGTCAGCCTGAACTGCAGAGCGAGACCCTGTCTCAAGAAAACCAAAATTAATTAATTAATTAGTTTTAAACAAAAGAGCAAGAGTTTTAAATCTGCTTCTGAAAATATTCAAAAATCATTTTTAAGAAATTTACAGTTTCAGATTGTGTCAGTTAATCAAAAAAAACAAAAACATCTAAGAAAGATGAAAATGCTGAACAAAAAAAAGGAAAAAAAATTAAATCAAACATTTTAATGGAAAATCACCATTTTCTATTCAAAAGCATATCATGAGGCCGGGGATTTAGCTCCGCAGCACAGCGCCTGCCTGGGAAGCGCAAGGTAGTGAGTTCAATTCCTGGTACTGGAAGGAAAACAAATCAAAACAAAACAAAAAGCGTATTGTATGGGCATGCTGGGTGCACGGGATGAAGCAGGAGTTTGAGGCTAGCCTGAACTACATGCTGAGTCCCAGCCTCAAAAAACAAAAACAAAAGCAGAACCACTATGGACTTCCCCGCCCCTCCATCCTCTCTTTCTTCCTTTCCTCCCCCCAACCCCTTCCTTTCTGATACTAAGGACCAAACCCACGCGCACTCTTATCACTGAGCTACATGCTCAGCAGCCCTTTTCATTTTTTATCTTGAGACAAAAATCTCACCAAATTGCTCAAGATGGCCTCATACTTGTGATCCTGCCTCAGTATCTGGGATTATAGGTATATGCCACCACGTGGCTTACTATGCCATTAGGTGCTGGACTAACTGAAGCCCAAATCGAAGCTCAAATTCTATACTCATTCTCATATACTATATTGATCCCGCTATAATTAAAAATAGGCCTAAACATGTTACTAAAGCAAGTAGTTTCTTTAGAACATATTTGAAGAATGGCAAAAATACACAAATTATGTGAGATGAACTTCCATCAGTAAAAAGCTCTTATTGCTATATGATCGTAAGATACCAACAATTTATCTCATGATCCACAGTAGAGAACAAGTCTTTTTTTTTTTTTTGGTACCAGGAATTGAACTCATGACCTCATGCTTGCCAGGCAGGTGTTTGTGCTGCTGAGCTATATCCTAGGCCCAAGCACAAGTCTTTAGATTGTTTTTTACACTTACTTTATTTCCAATACGAAAAAAGTCACTGCAACAGAACATATGTGACTTAATCTATAATCTTTCTATTACGATTTCTCCCCACAAATCCCTATCTGATTAGTTGTGCAAGTTCAATTTAGACCTATACACTCAATAATTCTGACTCACAAAGTGAGGCCAGGCAGGAAGCAACTTCTGTCACCATACAGTCAATCATGTCTCCCAATTAATCAGCTTTTATAAAATTTCCAGGTTTTATTACATAGCCCTTTAGTTCTGATCTCTCCCCAGAAGTTTTCAATAATTTTCATCCAACTGTATCCCAGAATGAATTACTAATATGCTTTTATTTAGCAGTCTTGTATGTGAGTATCTCTGGAGTGATTTATAATCATTAAAATGAAAGATACAAAGAACCATAAAAAATAGTATGGGATACAATAAGTCAGAGTAATGATATTTAAGATGTCAAAATAAAAAGGTAATGATATTTAGGCTTAATTCTCTAGTACTATGGAAGCTATGTCTTCCAACAATTTGGCTCAATAATAACTTTTCTCATTCACAAGATCAACATTAGAAACATTCAGCCTCCATATGTTCTCCCTTAAAATAAACCACAATATAGACTCAAGTAGACATACCTTACATTCTACATTAAGCAGTAAATTGCTTGATCAGGCAAATGTAACACTTTTTAGAGAAGTTTCTAATACAAAAAGGAAGAATTGGGAATGAACCTTATTAAAACTAATCATGGTAGCCTTAGATCTTTCTGGTACATTTACAGCAGAGGTTGCATGGCACAACAGAAAGGATCTGGCTGTCCCCTCCACTTATAGGAGCATATACTTCAAAATGGGAAGAGTGGCCACTTGTTTTGTTTCAAAGGCTAAAAGATCACAACTGCCACCTTAGCTATCTGTCCTATGTATGTAAAAGGAGAAAAAAAAGTTGAAGGAAATGTGAAGTTCCAGGGAAATTGCTGTTGCCATGGAGAACATAGGCCTCCTACCTAGGGTTCTCTTCTCTTCTTCCAAATGCCTCTAGCTCAAACAGCTTCCAAAGTAAATGATTCCAAGACAGTAAGGCAACAGAATTCATCACAGTAGGACTTAACCCTCAGGTCTTGCTTCAATAGGTTTTCTTAACAAGAACACAGGACTGAAAAGATAGCAGTGGGATAATTAAGACTTGAATTCTTCATAAACTGCACAAGAAAGAACGAATTCATAGATGACATCAAGTCCACAGAGTACAGGCAAGTCTCAAATTCCCTGGTTAGATCTAAGAAGACTAAACTCCAAAATGTTCTCTCTCTCTCTTTTTTTTTTTTTAAGGACTAGGATAAACATAATAACCCACAGTAGTAATCAATAAAACTGCTTCACTTGGGTTCATTAGGCACCACATTCCACACATTAGTAGATATATCACTAAGATCAGTTAAATGCATTCAAAAGGTGTTTGACACCTAAGTACAATTTTTTAAAACTAAGCACCTATAGTTGTTTTTAAACAGAGATGCTAAAAACAGCATAATCTGCCATTTTGTGTTGAACTGAAATATTTGAAGAAAAGTTTTTTATGACTTTTTATAAGATTAATAGGTTCTTTCTTGTATGGGTAGAACAAAACTAGCCTTTAATAGGAAATCATAAAACAGATCCAGGTAGTAGTGTTAAAAGATTATAAAATGCAAAAATTTTATTATATATTTTTAGTAAATGAGAGAAAGTATGAGTAGTTCAATTGTGAGCAGTAAAGTAACATTTTTAGGACTGGGGAAAAAATATATTTTCAAGGTATACTTTAAGGGTTGTATTTTTGGTTGGGCTGATGGGATTTATTTTATACTGAAAGGTCTTATTTTCAATCTCAGTAAATTTTTTCCCCCCTGCCATGCTGGGCATTGAACCCAGGGCCTTGTATGTACTAGGCAAGTACTCTAAAACTGAGCTACATTCCTAGTTCTTTTTATTTTACTGCTGCCATGGAGAACATGCATAGTGTTGGACTGCTGCCAGGCTGTCTTCAAACTTGCAATCTTCCTGCTCATTCTTCCAAGTAGCTGTTTTTTTGTTCTTTGTAGGACTGGGAGTTGAACCCAAGGCCTTTGTGCATTGAGTGACATCCCTAGCCCTTTATCTGTGGTTCTGCGACAGTATCTTGCTAAGTTGCCCGGGTCGAGGAGGACTTTGGTAGTCCTCCTGCCTCAGATTCCCAGAATGCTGGGTGTGCAGCACCATGCCTGGCTGTGAACTGTTTTCAAAGCATTTTCTGTGTTGGTCATGAAAGGCAAATGGTAAAAAGATAACCCTAACACTCAGGAGCTATTACTACCAAGAAATAATTAATTATGCTACAACATACCATATGTTAAAAACAAATAGATGCAATGGTAGCACAGAGACTGGATCAATTGTCTCAGAAGTTCCAGCAGGGTCTTTCTACCTCAACATTTTCTTCCTTTCTCTGCTGAATAAACTTTTTTCTTTTGTTTTTTATTTAGAAACTTAGTAATATTAAATTTATTTCTATAATTTTTCTGTCAGATAATTTAATTTTTGAATTTGAGAAAAATAAAAGGAAAAAATTCACTAAATATGCTTCAAAAACTTCTGTTTGATAATTCCTGTTATAACTGCCCAAACCATTATAATCAACAAACTGCTTGTTCCTCTGCCTTTTGGCTTGTAATTTTCAGTATGTGCTTGTGACTTTAGCAGTTACTTTGGAACTTACTACCCATACACTCAAGAACTGGACAAGAAACAACAGCCTAATTACTAGGAATTTTGCTGAAAAATAAAAAGGTGGTGTTTAGAAGAACACTCAGTCTTGTTTTCCTGCTTTACTACTAAACTTTGCAACTGTTAGGATCATCTTTCTGCTTTCACATATATTGTTGGATGTTAGTAATTCAAGGCAGCTTTGCTAAAAATAGCTAGTGCACACATCTACCTGTTATGGTAATTTAGCTGTACAATGTCTCCCACAGTGTGTTCAGAGGTGGGGCTCGTGGAAGACAAGTGGGTTGTGGGGTTACTTTAATCATTAGTGGATTAACCCACTCATGAGTTTACCACTGAATGCATTTGGAGGAGGTACGATCTGGGTATATCTCCCTCTTGAACACTTCCCTTCCCTTTCTGCTTCTTGGCTATCCTGATCTGAACAGCTTTTTTCTATCCTGTCCTTCCACCTGCCTATTTCTTCCTTAGAGCCAGCTGATCTTAAGACAATAACTGCAAGCCAAAACAAACTTCTCCTTCTTTAAATTGTGGGTGTCAGGTATTTTGTACCAGTGACAAGCAAAGTGACTAATCCGTGCATTTTTTCTCAAAATGCTTCTGTATCCCTGCTAAACTCTGACTTCCTTGTATAGGTACAGAACTCTGTATTGTAAGTTTGTACACTGAGATGTTTTCCAAAATCGAAAGTGAAAGTCTGTAAAATAGATCAGGAATTCACTGCTTAAAAAAAGGAGCAGAAAAGATCAACTAAAGGTACTACTTTGTTTAAAGAGTGTTTAAAGAGTGAGTTCTGGTCACAACATCACTTTAACAATGCAAGTCATTTCTGGTGTCTTTGTTGACACTGTCTTCTTTTGATAATCTATTCTCCTAATTTAGAGAACAGATTTGAGAAATTAAAGTATAAGAAAGACTAATAATCTAAGGGGAAAAAATACCATAAATCCATATTAAAGAAAGATCTATATCCATAATAAGTGGTTCCAGGGAAATCATAGCTAACATACAAGCTACTATTCCTTTTACTATATTTTGTGTATATTTCTCTTAATTCTAGCTATTAAGCATTTGTTGGTGCAAAGTAATACTCATTTGTAACGAAATGGCTGTGGTTATTAAGTTGCCTCTGGATTTCATACTGTATTTTTTTTTAACCTTTTATCTTATGATAGAAGCTAAGAAAAGTGGTAAGAAAACTGGATACGAGACAGCAAATAAGTTTATTTGCTCTTGGAAGAGAATTCTATGTCCCACCCTCTTAAGGATTGAACCCAGAACCTGGAGCATGCTATGTAAATATTCTACCACTGGGCTAAATTTTCAGCCCTAGAGAATTCTAAATTATTAGATTTTGAAGTGGTTAGATTAAAAATCACACACGTGCAACCGTAATCTTTAAATAGGCCAACAACACCAAAGGGTCAAGCTGAGCTTTGTCAGTGGTACCCATAATCCCCAATCTACCTCACTTCTCTTTCACAGTTAAACCACTGCAACATATCCTCAAAACTAACCTCTGCTGGCACCTGTTGTTGCAGTTCTGGGACATTAAGAAGTTCAACTGATCTGACCAAATATTATTCCTGCTAGACTTTCACTCCAGCATGAAGACCAAGGCAGTTCACTATTAACTATGCAAAGATAGATTTATCTATTTAGCAAGACAGGGTCTCACTAAGTCTCTAAGTAGCCCAGGTTGGGCTTGGACTTGTGATCCTCCTGCTTCCCCAGAGAGTGCTAATATTAAAGGTTAGTGTCCCCAGAGAGTGCTAGAATTAAAGGCATGGTGGGGCTGGGGATCTAGCTCAGCGGCAAAAGCGCCTGCCTGGCAAGCGCAAGGTCGTGAGTTCGGTTCCCGGTACCGGAGAAAAAACAAATAAAATAAAATAAAAGAATTAAAGGCATGGTGGAGGGCTGGGGATATAGCTCTGTGGCACAGCACCTGGCAAGCACAAGGTCCTGAGTTCAACTGCTAGTACCCCCAAAAATAAAATAAAATAAAATAAAGGCATGTGGCACAACACCCAAATAGTCATGCAAGTCTTACTTTAAAATTCTACACTGCTAAAACCAGCAATCGATATATTTTTTTGAGACAGGGTCTTGCTACTTAGTTCAGTTCAAGCTGACCTCGAGCTCATGATGTAGCGCAGGCTAGCCTTAAACTCACAGCAATCTTCTTGCCTCACAGCACCTCACAGGTGCTGGGATTACTACTATGTACCTCCATGCCTGGCTCAAAGTAACTGAATTTTGTTTGTAGCACAGAAAAGTAGCCAATAAAGTCATCTATATGAAGCAAGAGGTTAAAGTACCATCACTGTCATTTGTGTATTTTCTGAAGAATCTACATTAATCTACCAGTTCTGAACTTTAATAAAATCTCAGGCAACAACCCTTAAATCTAGTACTTGAATTAATGTGAGTTTTAGTAATTTTCTACAATATCCAGGTACAATGCACACCTGTAATTCCAGCTACTCTGGAAGCTGAGGCAAGAGTATCATGAGTTCAAAATCAGCCTGGGCAACTTGGTGAGATCCTGTTCTGAAAATTAAAAGAAAAAAAAAAAATGGTGGGGAGTGCTGGGGATGTAACTCAATGGTACACCACTTGCTTAGCATGCCAGAGGTATTAGGTTCAACCCCCAGTACTACAAACGAACACACAAAAAAACACCACTGGAAATTCTAAATCACTTGGTCAAAGAACCTATTTTTTAATTTTAATTTATAAAAGTTTCTTTTCTACACAAAAAAATTATCTTTTGGAAGGGAAATTATAATTGTGAACATACTTTTCTTTGTCTTTTTTTGAGACAGGGTCTCACTATGCAATTCAGACTGACCTTGAACTCACTTTGTAGCCCAGGCTGGTCTAGAACTTGCAACAAAATCCTCCTGCCTTAGCCTCCTAAATACAGGAATTATAGCTGTGTGCCACCACACCTGGCGATGTGCCTATACATTTTATTTGTTCAATGCACTGATTAAATATATGCATATAGGCTAAAGCATCATAAACTAAACAGATGACAACATCTTACTCAAGATAACACCAAGTAACCATCCAATCTGAACTAATTTATAATGAGTACACAGTGGTAGTGAAATATCTACTCTCCCCAAGTTCTTTCTGCTCAACCAATTTTTAGTTTTTAATTATCTTCTATTTTTAAAATAAATTAAATTCTATTTTTCATTTGTCAAAAAGCATGTTAGCTAAACTGTGCTTATATATAACAACTTACTCTACAAAATTACAAAATTGGAATTTAACTTCGAAAAAGAAATGTACCATTGCCTTATAAGTTACTGTGATAGGGCCGGGGATATAGCTCAGCAGTACAAGCACCTGCCTGGAAAGCGCAAGGTCCCAAGTTCAATTCCTGGTGCCAAAAAAAAAAAGTTACTGTGATAAATGTAAGTATTATGACTCCCAATTTCTAAAATATTGCTGGAGAAGGAAGAATGTACCATTCTGACAATTTCTGAAATGACATAGAGGCCACATGATATTGCAACGAAGTTAAATTCAAATTTTTGTAGGAAATTTACAACAAAATTTTCCTTTCTACTTTAGAAAGAAAACAAGAGGCAAGAAAATCTGCTCTAAAATTAACAATGAATGCCATTTCTTATAAAACAATCAGGGGATTTTTACTTCTAGCCAAATGGCTCATTAAATACTACAAAAAATCTTTATTACAACAAAGTAACTTAAACTAGCATAAGTTATAATGTTTATTGCACTACTGGCCATAGAAAACGTTAAGAAAAATCTCTAAAAGGCTACGAAAAGGAAGAGGAGGGAAAGAGAGGGGAAGGGAGGAGAAGACAGGGGAAGGGGGAAGAGAAGGGAAGGGAGAAGGGAAGGGGGGAAGGAACAAGAAGAGGAAGAGGAAGAGGAAGGGGAAGGAGAAGGGGAAAGGCAAGGGAGGCGAAAGGAAGCGAAGGCAAGGGAAGGCAAGGGAAGGCAAGGGAAAGCAAGGGAAAAGGGAAGGGAAGGGAAAAGTGAAGGGAAGGGAAAAGGGAAGGGGAAAGGGAAGGGAAAAGGGAAGGGAAAAGGAGGGAAAAGGGAAAGGAAAAGGAGGGAAAAGGGAAGGGAAAAGGGAAGAGGGAAGAGAAGGAAAAAGGTAAAAAGGGAGTAGACTTAAATATCACAATTGTCCAGAGGGTAAATGCACCAAACCATGGTCTAGAACAATTTTGTCCAACCTGCAGCATATGTAGCCATAAACACCTAGGAATGTAGCCCCATAAGATTGCACACTTTAAATATACTGTTTTTTGTCACATAATTGTACAGTGCAGACTACATAGGCAACCAAGGAACACTATGTAGGGAAGGGTACAGTGCAGCGCTAGGAGCTAATTCTAGCTCTTTACCCCTGCCCCTAGTATGTTAAATCAAAACCTGTATATATTAGATGTTAACAGTATTTGTGCTTGTGTGACCCAACAAATAAAATACTGCTAATATTTCAACCCTATGTGTGTGTATGTGCCTATGAAAAGAAGTGTTTCAAAGCCTCTGAAGGAAGCCATCATCAAATTAAACTCCAACTTCAATCACAGATAAAGATGAATAAAATACAAACTTTATAATCTGGACAAGTTCTAGGAAAAGCCCTACTTTTACTGAACTTGCATAACATTTATAAATTAACAGACAAAAATGTAAAGAGTGCTCTAAAATGAGTAATAAGGGATTAGTCACATCTATAAAACATAATTACAACTATCATGGCATCAACTATAGAAATAACAGTGGCAAAATGGAAAATCAGGCCTCACCCAAAATAGATTTTTTTCTTCATGGTAATCCAGAATCTTCTATGGAGCTATATCCCCCAAATCTCTTTAATTTTTGAAACAGGTCTTGCCAAGTCGCTAAATTGCCTAGAGTGGGCTCAAACTTGAAACCCTCCTGCTTAAACCGCCAAGAGTACTGGGAAGCAGAATGATCACAAAACCAAGGCTGGCCTGATATATCTAGCGAGATGCTGTCCCCAAAACAAAAAACAGTTAGGGGGCATGGTCGTGCATGCCTATCATAATCTCAGCCTTAGTACAGCTGAGGCAGGAGGACTGCCACAAGTGTGAGGCCAGCATGGGCTACACTGAGACTCTGTCTCAAAAAAAAAAAAGTGGGGGAGAAGTAGAGCAAGAAAAATCTCCAGAATAAATTTTTTTAAGTAGAAAGAAGATGCAGGACAGTGGTATGTTACCATGTATATTTATATATATGGGTACCATTTATATTTTAAAACCAAGGAAAAAACACTTTTGTGAGAGACATGAGTTTGCTTATATGTATATGCATAATGTGTTTCTGGGAGATACCAAACACACTTATGTTAGACTTACTTTTCTGGAAGTTTCTTTGCACCAGCTTTGGTTCCAAACGTTTATTCTTAATGTGTAGTGTGATTCTCTAAGGAAAAGTAAACTCAAAGATACATTCAATAGTTTTCTTCATTTAGGTTGAAAAATGGCTGTTTTGCTTATCAGATACCATACTTAGTACAATGTTATAAAACTCATTACCTAAAAGGGGATTCCAAATGAATTTGCTCATATGATAGGAAAGGAACAATAATGATAATAATGTAATGATCCTTCAAAACCACACAGCCCTCAATCTCATTTGTTTTTTCTCACCCAGAGGCTCTCAAACACATAATGGTTATAGAGATGGAGCCAATGATAAATGTGCCAGACTCTTTTTACCAAAGTCCACTACATCAAACCTCGTTAAAAAGAGTCCATAATTGAAATCTCCCCCAACACAACTTCTATTGAGGGCCACTTAGATTAGCTCTCCCAAAAAGTCCCTAACCGCCAGGGCCCCTACACTAACTCCTTTCAGCAGGAAGCAGCTAGACTTGTGCCCATCTTCCCTAGTGGCAGTTACAGATACTGTGCTTACTTTGTGGGGGAAGTGTAAGAGTGTGTAATAAAATATAATAGAGCTGGATAAAAAGAAAACAGTGCACATGTTAAGGGCTAATTGAAGTCCTGATGCTAGTGAAGCTTAAAAACACAAGAAGAAGGTTCTTACACAGAATATGATATAATTGACAATTCCTCCCTACCTCTGGACTAGACTTTGAGGAACATTAGAAATACATAATGATCGGTTTCCTTTAAACATATTTTCTTTCAAAGAGGAATGGCATACTTTTTCCTTCATTCTGTTTTTTCATATAAGGGCAGGACAAAAAAGACAATTTGGACTTTCATTCAAAATGACAAGAGACATTTCTCTTATTTCCAATAAATACTTTTGACGTCCTCCTGTCTGTAATTTCGTTCTTTGATTTTGTGCAACTCTATGGTCAGATTTACACAAAATTAACTACTTTAATAGTATTTTACCACTTTATTTTTCTCTTTTAAATCCTGAAAGATAGGAGTATATAATGCAATCAAATAAGTAAACATATATTAAAACTATGTCTTATGTACGTCATGTTATACAGGTTTACACATATGCACACTGTACATACAGAATTAGTAAACTGTTCATGTTAATAAATGATTTCAGCAAAGTTGTAGGATATAAAATCAGTGTACCAAAATCAGTTGCATTTCTAAACACAATGAAAAATCTAAAAAAGAAACTAAATTCTATTTCCAACAGCAACAAAAAACAGGGATAAGTTTAACCAAGGAAGTGAAAAAAAGTTTACACACTGAAAAATTTAGAAAGTATTGCAGAAAGAAACTAGAGACCTAAATTAAAGACATTCCATATTCACAGGTTGGAAGACTTGCTACTGTAAAGATGACAATTACTATTGAAAATGATCTACAGATGCTCTGCAATTTCTGTCAAAAATCCCAAAATATTTTTTGTAGAAATAGAAAAACTCATCCTAAAATTCATACCAAATCAAAAAACCAAAACAATCCTGTAAAACAGCAAAGTTGGAGCATTCATATATCCTTATATCAAAAATTATGAAGCTACAGAAATTAAGACCAAATGGTAATGTCATTAATGCCATAATATATAGGATGATCAAAAACTACTTATGTATGTTTCAGTAAAAAACTTTATTACGGGGAAAAAAACATTGCCTTTAATCTCCTTCAAAATAGCCCCTCTCACTTTAAATACACCTAATCTATCATTCCTGCTACTTTCTGAAACAGTTCTTAGAGTCCTCTTACAGCAGTGTCTTTATAAGGTATGGTAAAAAAAAAATGTGGCGGATGCTACTACTGAGTACCATTCACCAAAAGGACAGCTTGTAAAAAACATTGAAGTGTATCCTCATCCACCTCCTTATTCACTGGATATGCCAACCTACAACTTCTAACTCTTTCCCAAAGTCAAAACTACCATGAAAGGTAAACACTTTGAATTGATTCAGAAGGCATCCACAATAGTACAACAGAAGACCCTCACAAAAAAAGACTTGCAGAACTATGTCAGAAAGCGGTAAGAATGAGATAAATTTGTTGGAAGTGAAGGGGAGTGCTAGGAGAGGGATTAATGGCAATATGCCTTTCATTGTACAATAACAATAAAATGCAGTTTTTTATCATATCACATATAGACCCCCCACATATACAGTTAATATATATTTTTTTACAAGGTACCAAAACCATTTAACTTGGAAAGGATACAACAAATGCTGAAAAAGTGAATATCCACATGTAAAATAGAATGCAATTGGATCCCTATTCCATATACAAAATATAGCTTGAGAGAGATCGAAATTCTTAACATAGCCAGGTGTGGTGGCACATGCCTGTAATTCCAACGCTTGGGAGACTGAGGCAGGAAGATCACTTGAGCTCAAGACAAGCCTGACCTACAAAGGGAGACCCTGTCTCAAAACAAAAACAAACACAACCACAAAAGCTAAAACCATAAAACCCCTAGAAGACAACATGGAAAATTTTCACATACTGCATTTGCCAGTAATTTCTAAAATATTGAAGTAGGACAGAAAATTTAAAAAATGGGTGGAGGGTAGCCAGGTGTGGTAGAGCACATCTGTAATCCCAGCACATGGAAGGCTGAGACAGGAGGATTGCTGCAAGTTCTCAAGGCCAGCGTGAACTGCATAGCATGACCCTGTCTCAAATAAACAAAAAAGAAAAAGGCAGGGTGTGTGACAAGAAAAATCATAATTTCAAAAATGAAAACTGCAGTTTCAACACATAAGCACTGAGTTCTTTTAACCTGTAAATTAGGTTTTCCCTTGTGACTATACTATCCTCTTACTATGGGTGGGTCACCCCCACTCACCCAACAAATGAAGACCAGACTTCCACTGCACAAAACACATAGAAGTAGTTTCAAGTCTTACAGGAAAAAATTCTGAAAATTCAACACCACCCCTAACAAATAGTGCAAAGATTTGAGTAGATATTTCCATAAATAAGATACACAGATTGTTAATAAGCATGTGAAAATATACTGAAATTTAGTCATCAAGGAACTGTAAATCAAAACCACAAGGAGCTACAATTTCACATTCTTTAGGATGGCAAGGAAGGAAGAGAAAACAAGGAAGGAAGAGAAAGAAGGAGAGGATCGGAGAAACTAGATTCTTTGTGCATTGCAGGTAATATGAAGTGGGGTTGTACGTATGGAAAATTGCTTTTTTTTCCTGAAAAAGCTATCCAGAGAACTACCTTATGACGTATCAACTCCACATCTAAGCCCTCACTACCCATGGGATCCAAAAGCATGGATTCAAACCTTGGACTGAAAACATTAGGAGATAAAAAACTGCATCTAAAGCTGGGCGTGGTGGCACACACCTGTAATCCCAGCAGTTTGGAGGCTGAGGCAGGAGGATCATTGCGAGTTCAAGACCAGCCTGGGCTACAAAGTGAGCTCAAGGCCAGCCTGAACTACATAGGGAGACCCTGTCTCAAACAGACAAAAAAAATAAAAAACTACATCTGTACTGAACATGAGCAGACTTTTTCTTGTCACTATTCTCTAAACAATACCATATAACAACTATTTCCATGTCATTTATATTGTACTAGATATTAAAAGAAATTGAAAAAGGATTTAAAGTACACAGGACAGTGTGTAGGTAATATACTAATACTACATTATTTTATATAAGGGACTTCAGAATCCAAGGACTTCTGTACACAAAGGGGTCCTGGGACCAATCTTAAGGATACAGAGGAATGATTGTACACATCCAAAGAATTGAAACCAATCTCAAACAGATTATTCATACCAATTCATATACTGTAGTACTATTCACAACAGCCAAAAGTGGAGGCAAAACCAGGATTCCAACAACAGATGACAACACATACCCGCTACTGGGTATTTAACCAATGGCCTTTGCACTGAGCAACATCACAGCCCTTTTTTCACTTTGAGACACGGTCTCACTAACTTGCTAAATTTCCCAGAGCAGACTCAGACTTGCATTTTTCCTGCCTCAGTCTCCTAGAGTGGTGGGATTACAGGCATGCACCACCACACCTGGCCAGAAGAATGATTAAAAATAAAGTCTATCTGAGTGCAAAAAAGAAAACATGAACTCAGTAGTCCAAGTAGGTTTATTGCTAAACCTGAGAGGAACCTCTCTGTGTGAGCAAAACAGAGGTGTTTCTTACAGCCTAAGAGGCTTTTTTTTAAAGTAGTGTTTTTTGGGCAAGCTTTTAAGAAACAGCAGGTTTGTGGTTTGCTGATGTCTCCTCTGTGACCTCCTGACATTCCTCTGTAACCTAAGTAAAATGAAACCTATGTTTCTCTAAAATGGTGAGTGGGCTCATTCAAACTGGTAATATCCCTGTCCAGGCTCTATCAATGTCAATATGACAATATTATATTATTCAGATATAAAAAGTAATGAGCACAGGACATGGTGGCACATGCCTCTAATCCCAGCACTCAGGAGCCTGAGGCAGCAGCATCACGGTGAATCTGAGGCCACCCTAGGTTGCACAGTGAGTTGAAGGCCAGCCAGAACTTTATAGCAACACCCCATCTCAAGAAAAAGGAAAAAAAGAATAAATCCTGGTACATACTACAACATGAATCAACCTTAAGGACATTATGTTAAGTAAACTAAACAGAATGACAATGTATTGTAGATCATGTATGCACAGATACATGAATGAGGTAGGAAGAACAGGCAAAAAGGACATTAGACATTATCAGTTGCTAGAGTTAGGAAAACAGAGAATTACTCCTTAATGGTTACATAGTTTTGTTTGGGGATAATGAAAAAGTTTTGTAGTGCTGGATGGCCTTGAACTTGCTTATGTAGCCCAGGCTGGTCTCCCAACTCACAGCACTCCTCCTGCCTCAGATTCCTGAGTGCTGGGATTACAGGCATGCACCACCACACCCAGCTGCAAATGTAATTAATACCACTGAGTTATATACTTAAAAATGATTAAAATAATAAATTCTATATTACATATGTTTTACATCAATGAAAAATTAATCATAATGGGGGTGCACACCTGTAATCCCAGCACTTGGGAGGCTGAGGACAGAGGATCGCTGCAAGTTTGAGTCTGTAAGTTTGAGACCAACCACCCAGGGGAACACAGTGAGATCCTGCCTCAAAACAAACAAAACAGCTGGGGATGTGGCTCAGGGGTAGAGCAATTGCCAGGGATGAACAAGGCCCTGGGTTTGATCCCCAGTACTACCAAAAAAACAAAAAACAAACAAAATAAATTCCCATTTTCCTCTAGTTAGCTATCCAAATATAGTGACCTCTCCTTTTCTTTTTTCTTTTCTTTTCTTTTCTTTCTTTTCAATAACTGGGTCCTGCTATGTAGTTCAGGCTGGTCTTGAACTCATAGGGTTCCCCCTGCTTCAGCCTCCCAAGTGCTGGGATTACAGGTGTGTGCCACTGTGCATGGTCTAATTTTCTTAACTATGTTTACTTTGTCTAGTAAAGATACTAAATTTGTGTTACATCATGTTAACTGCACATTTTAGTTACTTTATGCATTACTTAATTTCATACTGTGAGAACTGGCACAACAAGCGCAAGGTCGTGAGTTCAGTTCCCGGTACCGGACAAAAACCAAAAACCAAAAACCAAAAAAAAAAAAAAAAAAGAGAACTGGCACAAGCCAGGCATGGTTGCACATGCCTATAATCCCAGCACTCAGGAAGCTGAGGCAGGAGGACTGCTGAAGTGAGTTCAAGGCCAGCCTGAACTGTATAGTGAAACCCTGTCTCAAAAAGACAAAAACAAAAAGAACTGGTACAATACTCACTTTTTCCTGACCTAAAATTTACTAATTTAGTCATGATTTTATCAACAAATCATCCCAAGATACCTCATATCTCTATGATCTTATAGAGAACAGCAAGTATTCTTGATGCCACAGCAATTTGAAGAACAACAAACTGCTTGCAGCATTATGGTTTCTGGTAACACTTAAAAAGTAAAGAATGTTAAAAATCAAGTCACTGCAAGCAATGAATATTTCTAAATTTTAGCCAAAATGTTAAGTCAATTCTTTGTGCTGAGCTCTACTGTGTGTGTGTGTGTGTGTGTGTGTGTGTGTATGAATACTTCTAATTCTATGTGGACACACATGCTGCTTACAAGCAATCCTCCTGCCTCAGCCCCTTACGTGGCTGCCAACTACAGCCACTGTGCTTGGCTGACATTTTTGGTACATTAACTTGCCTTGAGGTTCAACAACAGGAATACTTTATAAAACAATTCATTTAACAAAAGCTTTCAACATATGCTGGTGATTCTGGTCCTTCCATCCTGGAAGCTAGACAGTATTAAACCATTTGACAAATTTAATCTTCAATTTCTCTTCTGTTAATAATCTTATTGTTAGTAATTATGAAGGCAGGATTCCAATCTAGGTTTCCTATCTACAAACCCAGTATTTTCTCTACTGTCACACTAAAAGCAACAATCTGAGTGTACTCCACTTAAAACATGTCATAATTTTACAAATAAAAATACATACATGGGCACAAGGTCCTGAGTTCGATTCTTGGTACAAAAAATACACATACATGGTTATGCTATTGATGACATACTATTTGCAAATAACATAGAAAGACTAAAATCAAACTTTCTGGTACACAGGTTAGATAAAAATTAATAGACAAATCCAAATATTGCCAATACCATATACTGCTGAGAATTCCACTTACCCGTTTTGAAGGACAGTGTTCATTCTTTTCATCTGTCATCTTCCCACTTTTAAGTGCTTTCCTTGGGTGCTTGATAGTTGTTTTTATGGCAGGTCGACATACATAATTCTCCAAGTTCTTTGGAGGCTTTTTAGTTCTCTTAGCCTGAAGGCCAATTTTCAATTTTAAATTTCCCTCTGAAAAGTTTGTTTCTTTCACTGAAAACTGCTGCTGTGCATCAGTCAAACCATCATCCTTCCCTGCTTCAGCGTTTCTTTCTCGATTCCGCTTGCGAAGGTCCTCTTCTTCAGACTTTGTGTTGTTCTCTAGCTCTACTTCTCTCTTGCTGACCAGCGTGCCAGTATTGATGGCAGAAGGACTCTTTCTTGACAAACCTTCGGAATCAGAACCCAATCCTAACATAGCAGTATTTCTAGGGTCCATCACAAGTGTATATTATTGCCAACAAATCTTACGAAAATTTTACAGAATTGTATTCCATAAAAAACGGATTTCCAGAACTTGTAACCAGCATGTCTTTCTCTGTAGAAAAGATCATAACAAAAATTTATCAGAAAAACAGGCAACTATTGATTAACATGAGAAATGGGCAACAGAAGAGGGACAAGGAATAACACCTAAAATCAGAGTTAAAACAAGTCAAAATGTAGTTTACAATAAATTTAAATTCATTTAGTTATAAATACATTTAAAATATATTGTTCTACAGATACAATGAACAAGGTGTACAGTGGAAATAAAAAAAAATAAGAATCACTGTTATAATACCTGCCATTGATGCTCCAGCAAATATAACCAAAGCAAAAAATAACAATTTTTTTATTTTTTTTGAGATAAAGTCTCACTATATAGCTCAAGCTGGCCTGGAACTCACTATATAGCCCAGGCTGGCCTCAAACTTACTGTGATCCTCCTGCCTCAGTACTGGGGATACCTCTGGAGTACTGGGGATTATAGGCATGTAGCACCATGCTTGGCTTAAAAAATAAGTTTTTATATTTTAGCATTGATCAATGTGAAAGGAATATATTTTCTACATTACAGGTGAATAAAACTAAGTTTTACTGAGCATAAATATTTTACTGGTTTTAGGTTGGTCCGAGTGTTTAAACCTTTTATAAAGAAATTATCAGCGTTTTTATTTTGTGGTATTGAGGGACTGAATCTAGGCCTGCTCTACCACAAAGGTACATCCTCAGTTCCTTTTTTAAAATTTTTTTATTTCAAGGAAGGGATTTGCTAAGTTGCCCAAGTAGTACTTGTGATCCTCCTGTCTTAGCCTGTCTTTAGGATAAGACTCATAGATAGTGTATAATTTAACTGTCACTCACCAAATTCATTTGAAAATATTTCTGAGCACCTCTTATGTGCCAGGCATTATAATTTCTCCTCAAAATATAGTATGTATTCAAAAGATCCAGCTCCTAAATTTATGAAGCTTATAATCTAGTGAAAAAGATAAACATTAAAGAAATAATTATACAAATTAATACTATATTATAAAAATCTGGAAAATCAAAAATTTCTCTTTACAAGTTTTCCCAACAGCAAATAGCTAACATATGTCAGATCCACAAATACATGAAATATTTTTAAATCAGTATGCCCACTTATTATTTTATGATAGATGGTATACCTAATCTCAGAATCTACAGAGGGCACATTCCCCTTCTCATGAATAAAGATCTTCATGAAATAAGATTACCATATCATCAGAAGGCTGACTACTGAATATAAAACAAAATAAAGTAATTTACTATTCTTGAATCAGACTTGTCTTCATTTCAAGCATATGCCTGAATTAAGGTCCAGGACTAGTGGCTGGAAAAGGAAATCCAGGGTCAGGGATATGACTCAGGGGCACAGTACCTGCCTGGCAAGTACAAGGTCCTGAGTTTGATTCCCAGTAACAAAAAAAAAAAAATCCATTTTATCCCTTAGAAAATTCCATTCATTTATTTACTTTTAAAATTCCATTTATGATTAAAATATTTTACAGTTTAACTAAATGCCTTAACACTTTTTTTCCAAAAACATAAAATTCTCAAGAACAAAGACTGTAAGATATAACTATTACAACTCCTATAAGAATTGTACGCCAGGCATGGTAGCACATGCCTGTAATCCCAGCACTCAGGGAGGCTGAGGTAGGAGGATCATTGCGAGTTCAAGACCAGCCTGGGCTACAAAGTAAGCTCAAGGCCAGCCTGAACTGCATAGCAAGACCCTGTCTCAAAAAGAAAAAAAAAAAAAAAGAAGAAGAACTGTAAAGAGTAGCTGGGTGTGATGGTGTACACCTGTAATCCCAGCACTCAGGAAGCTGAGGCAGGAGGATCATTTCAAGTTCAAGGCCAGCGTGTGCTACATAGTGAACTCAAGGTCAGCCTGAACTACATACACAGTGAGACCCTGTCTCAAGAAACTAACAGACAATTGTAAAGGCTCAATAAAAGACACCAATCTAGTAAGAGTAGTAGCACCACCAGCAGCAGCATTTTAAGGAATTACGAGAAAGACGACAAACAGCTCAATCTCCTGCTCCTCCTAGAAGGGGGTGTGTTCCAACAGTCAGCTGTTGGGCCCTTCCTTTTAATACACCCCAGTCTCCTTTGACCCTGAGGATAGAATAGGCAACTTGTCCCAGTGTGTTCCACCACTACTAAGGATACTTCACAGCTGTCTTCTGGGTGCTGCCAGAAGGACACTGCAGCTCAACTGATGGTCAAAGCATCCCTCCTTCACTCTGGTGGGGGTGGTGGTAACTACTGGTCTTGACAAAATTGAGACCTAAAAAGGACCAAGGCCCAGTCTTGTTATCCCCAAAATCCTACAACCCTAAAGTGCTGTGTCCATCATGGCCACTTTCCTGGAAACTCATGGAAAGCAGTGGCAGGTGTAAATCAAGCAGCTACTTTTCCCACTGTTCTACTGCCCTGACAGCTGCAGCTATCCTTGAGACTTTGCAGTCTTCACGAGATTTCTGCCTTGACTGCAGCACGACTGAATCTGGACCAGTCACAGGTGACACCATGGCAGAATTTAACTTGGACCACTCACAGACCTGTGAAATGTACAAAGCTGAGTAAGTGTAAGCCCCCTGCTGCTCTATATAAGCAGCACTCCCCTCATACTTCTCAGGTTAGTACATGAGAGATCTCTCCAGTGTACTCATCCCTGGTGCTGCAGCTCAGATCCAAATAAACCCTTACTCCAGGGGTCCTACAAATCTGTTCATGATTCATTTCTTGCATAGTATAGGCTTGGAAAGTCCTGGGTGGGCAGAGCAAGGGGCATTACAGATAGCTATAAACACCAGGGACTGCTACCCTCAAGAGTTCCTGAGATCAGTAACGGAAACAGGAAGAGACAGACTGGAGGCAGAGACCAGAAGCAACTGGTGGGGACTGGCATCAACTGGCATCCACTGGCCAGCAGCAACCACCAACTTCTTTGGCCTGTTAACCAGCAATGTCAAACAGCACTGACTGGCAGTGTTAACCTATAGCAAATGGCAGTGTTTGGTGGACCCCAGTCCTGTAAGACAAAGGACTGTAAGCTGCTAACAGCCCCAGAGGTGTAACACTGAAAGCTGAGAACCAGCCTCCCATGTCTCTGTTGACTCCTTACATTAAATATCTTTATTTTCTTTTCTTTTCTTTTCTTTTTTTTTTTGGTACTGGGAATTGAACTCAGGACCTTGTGCTTCCCAGGCAGGCACTTGTGCCACTGAGCTATATCCCTGGCCCTAAATTTCTTGAAAGCATTATCTACAATCCCTGTCTTCAATCCCTTGTACTTTCTGTTTTAATGAACACACCGATCACACTTCTACTGCTACCTCTTCAGACAAATTACTGGTCAAGATCTCCAATAACCTCTAGGTTATGTTAGTACAATAACCAATTTTTAGTCCTCTCCTCTTACTTGACCTACTAACAGAATCTGACACAGCTGAATAGCCCTTTCAATTTTCCACTTCACTTCCACAGCGTCTGTCTTTATTTTTCCTCCTCACTGGTTGGTTAACCTCTGTCTTTGCCTATTCTTCCTTCTCTCCAGGGCCTCTAAATATATTGCACTGCTCCATGGCATATGCACTTTCCCCCCTCTTTTATGAACACTTACTTCATAAATGACATCTAGTCTGTTGATTTTTAATTATATATAAAATTGATAAATCACAAATTTCTATCTCCAGATTACAGGGGCTGGGGATATAGATCAGTAGCATAAGCGCCTGCCTGGCAAGCGCAAGGTCCTGAGTTCGATTCCCAGTACCAAAAAAAAAAAACCAAACAGGTATCTCCAGGTAACAGAACCAGTTTAGACCTCTTTCTGGAACTTGACTCATACATTAAATGCCTACTTGACACAATGGCTGGATGTGTAATGGGCACTTTTAAGCTTGACAGGTCTAAAATCAATTCATCTGTGCACACTGCCTAAAATCAAAGGATGATAATCTAACAATATGAAGACATTACCTATAAATTTACAAAATGACAATTCAGAGTGACTTTTGAATGCTAATAAGTATATTCTTTCTGTAACATGCCACTAAATACCTGGGAAAGCAATAAAAATGTAGGACTTTCAGCTCAGGATACAGCTTAGTGGTAGAATCTGTGCTTAGCATGTACACTCAATCCCCAGGACCAAACACACACACACACACACACACACACAACTACTTCTGAATAAGAACTGTTTAAACTTCTTTCTATATGCATACTCTATTCCCTCTACAAAGTGAACACCTCTACCCATTCTTCTTTTTCTTTTTTTTTTCTCTTTTTGAAACAGGGTCTCCCTATGCAGTTCAGGCTGGCCTTGAGCTCACTTTATACCCCAGGCTGGTCTCAAACTTGCAATGATCCTTCTGCCTCAGCCTCCCAAGTGCTGGGATTACAGGCATGCACCACCATGCCCAGCTCTAGCCCTTCTTATACCACTTATACTAATTCCATATCCACCTAAAATACAATATAGTTGATAAAAACCAACTAATATATGATCAACATTGCTCTGAAATCATAAGTACAGCTGAATGGTATAGAGTGCTTCCCTAGCATGCACAAGGCCCTGGGTTCAAGTCTCAGTTAAGCAAAAATAAAAATAATACAATGGGCTGGGTGTGGTGCACAAGCCTGTAATCCTAGCACTCAAAAGATGGAGGTTGGAGGATTGCTGCAAGTTGAAGGCCAGCCTGGGCTACATAGTGAGTTTAAGGCTAGGCTGAATTACACAGGGAGACCTTGTCTCAAAAAAAACAAAAAACAAAACAATGTTCTAGTCTGAATACACAATCACAATGGAAGACAATTCACCTGTCTGAGACCATTTCTTTTGTAGATAGCCAGCTGATTACCATCAAGGCTGGAAAAGCAATAGGCATACTCACAAAATACTACTTAGGAAGGCAATATAAAGTTAACAATATGTTTTTTATAAATACTACAAATGAGTTATCACTTCTTAAAAGTAATAAAAATTCCCACATTTGGTGAGTTTGTAGTTTCTGTAAAGCTCCATGCTTAATGTTTTCTGCATCTCATTAAGCATCACATCCATGAGGTAGTTACTACTGATACAGATTTTAGGCTGGCAGCAAATATTCCTAAAACCATGCTTAGTGACTCTAGAGCAGATACAGACAAAAAAAAGAGTGGAACTTAAGAAAATTATGGAAGCAATAAATGCTCAGTATAGCAAAGAAATGGAATCCATAAGGCAAATTCAAGCAGATTATCCAGGACAATAGAAGTTCCACTGAAAGTATAACAACACATTAGGCAGATGTAAGGACAGGATCTCAGATATAGAAGACAGGCTTGCAGTTAGTTTTCATGAAAAAAAAATAGTTCTTAAAAACAGCAGGAGACCATGAGAAATCAATCAAGCAGCTGCTAAAGGAGGCAAAGAAGAGTAACTTAAGATTGATTGGAGTCAATGAAAAAGCAGGAGGTATATAAATGACATATATAAAAAAAAAAAACTTTTCACAGACCTCATGGCAGAAACCTTCCTAGATAGGGAAAAAGAATTAGACGTACAGTTAAGTGAGGCATATAGCATTCCAATGAGCAATGATTTAAAAAAAGAATCTACAGCCAGGCATATCATTGTGAAGATTCCAGAAATTCAACACAAGAATAGAATCTTAAAAGCTGTTAGGGAAAAGAAACAAACCACCTATAGAGGGAAGCCACCAGAATCATAGCTACCTTCTCAGCACAAATCCTCAAATCAAGGAGAGCTTGGAGTGAAGTATTTCAAGGTCTAAAGAAAAACAATCTTCAACCCCAACTGATGTACCTGCAAAACTATCTTTCAAAACTGACAGAAAAATAAGAATATTCCATGACAAAGAACATCCGAGGAAATTTATGACCACCAAATCAGCACTCTAAAATGTTCTGAAGGACATTCTAGAAAGACATAACAAGGACTACAACTCTATGAACCCCAACAGAAGGAATCCACCAGGCAAGGAAAACAAATGGAAGGAAAAAAATTTTTAAAAGGGGTAGCCAATGACAGGAAAATAACATGACAAGGATAAGTCAATACATATCAGTTATAACCATCAATGTTAATGGCCTCAATTCAACAATCAAAAGACACAGACTGGCAGAATGGATCAAGAAGCAAAATACAACAATAGGCTGCACACAAGAAACATTTAAAATCATAAAGAAATTCACAGACCGAAAGTCAAAGAATAGAAAACAATACTCCATGTGATAGGAACCCAGAAAAAAGCAGAGGTAGCTATTCTGTTTGCAGACAAAGTGAATTTCAAGCAAAGACTGATTAAGAGAGATAAAGAAGGTCACTACATCCTTGTAAAGGGAACAATCCAAGAGGAAGAGATAACAATCATAAATACATATGCAACCAATACCAGTGCACTCAACTATATAAAACAGACATTAAAGGGGATGAAAAATCAAATAAGCACTAACAGACGAAAAAAATCAACAATGATCGGGCGTGATGGCGCAAGCCTGTAATCAAGCCTGTAATCCCAGCACTCGGGAGGCTGAGGTAGGAGGATCATTGTGAGTTCAAGACCAGCCTGGGCTACAAAGTGAGCTCAAGGCCAGCCTGAACTGCATAGCAAGACCCTGTCTCAAAAAGACCAAAGGAGAAGGGGAAAAATCAACAATTAAGTAATAGAACTGAACTAAACTTTTGAACAAATTAACTTAGCAGATGTCTACAGAGTGTTCCACCCTACAACACGAGAATATACATTCTTCTCAGCTACACATGGGACATTTTCCAAAATGGACCACACAGTAACTGACAGAACATGTTTAAGTAAATGCAAAGGAATCAAAATTATCCCATGCATATTATCAGACCATAAAGCAACAAAATTGGAAATCAATGGCAAAAGAAACTGTAAGAACTTCATAAAAACATGGAAATTAAATAGCACCCTCCTGAACAAACAATGGATCACACATGAAATTAAAGAAGAAATTAGATAGTTTCTAAAATTAAATAACAACAACAATACAACATACCAGAACTTATGGGACATAATGAAAGCACTTTTTTTTTTTTTTTTTTTGGTCTTTTTGAGACAGGGTCTCCCTGTGCAGTTCAGGCTGGCCTTGAGCTCACTTTGTAGCCCAGGCTAGCCTCGAACTCACAATGATCCTCCTGCCTCAGCCTCCCGAGTACTGGGATTACTGGTGTGCGCCACCATGCCTGGCGAAAGCAATTCTAAGAGAGATATTTACAGCAGTGAATACCTATACTTAACAAGCACAAATAAACAATTTAATGGTGAACCTCAAACTTCTAGAAAAGGAGGAGCAGGCTAAGCCAAAAGCTCGTATGAGGGAGGAAATTGTAAAGATCAGAGCAGAACTTAATGCAACGCAGACTAAAAAATAATACAAAGAATCAATGAATTGAAGAGTTGGTTCTTTGAAAGATTAAATAAAATCAACAAACCCTTAGCCAATTTTATCAAAAAAAGGTAAGAAAAGACTCAAATCCATGCAATCAGAAATGAAAAGGGTGAAATCATAACGGGCCCTGCAGAAATCCAGATGATCATCTACACCTACGTTGAAAACCTGTATTTTAACAAGATGGAAAATGCAGAAGAAAAGGACCAATTCCTAGATACTTATGAATTATGAAATCTGAATCAAATAGATACAGAAATCCTAAATAAACCAGTATCAATCAATGAAATAAATATAATTAAAAACCTACCAACAAAGAAAAGCCCAGGCCTGGGCTGGGGCTTTAGCTCAGCAGCACGGCGTCTGCCTGGCAAGCGCAAGGTCGTGAGTTTGATTCCCGGTACCGGGGGAAAAAAAAAAAAACCCAGAAAGAAAAGCCCAGGCCTTGATGGAGTTACCGCTGAATTTCACAAGAAATTCAGAGAAGACTTAATGCCACTACTTCTCAAACTCTTCAATGAAACTGAAAGGGAAGCAATACTCCCAAATTCATTCCTGGAGGCACGCATTATCCTGATACCAAAACTGGAGAAGGACTCAACTAAGAAAGAGAATTATAAGCCAATCACCCTAATGAATACAGATGCAAAAATCCTCAATAATGTAATGGCAAACAGAATGTGGGTCATCAACATGATTCTACACCATGACCAAGTGGGATTCACCTCAGGGATGCAGGGTTGGTTTAACATATGTAAATCAATAAATGTAATACACCATATTAACAGAGCCAAGGACAAAAATTACATGGTCATCACAACAGATGAAGAAGCTTTTGACTCAGTCCAGCACCCATTTACGGGAAAAAAAAAAAAAAAAAACCTACAGAAAATTGAAATAGATAAAAGCCATCTAAGATAAACCAACAGCCAACAACATACTAAATGGACAAAATCTGAAAGCTTTACCTCTAAAATCAAGAAGACGACAAGGATGTCCACTGTCTCCACTCTTATTCAACAAAGTCCTGGAAACTTTAGCCAGGACAATTAGATAAGAGAGAGAAATAAAAGGAATAATGACAGGAAAGGAAGAAGTTAAATTATCATTATGTGCAGATGATGTGATAGTTTACACAGAAGACCCCAAAAACTCCACTAAAAAACTGCTAGATCCAATAAAAAAAAAAAAAATTCAATAGCATAGCTGGACACAAAGTCAACACTCAAAAATTAATAGCCTTCCTGTACAACAATAACAAACTCAGCCGGGCATGGTGGCACATGCCTATAATCCCAGCACTCATGAGGCTGACGCAGGAGGATTATTGCGAGTTCAAGACCAGCCTTGGACTACAAAGTGAACTCAAGGCCAGCCTGAACTGCACAGTGAGACCCTATCTCAAAAAGAAAAACAAAAAACAAACAAACAAAAAAAAAAAACAATAACAAACCCACTGAGAGAGACATTAAGGAAACACCACCTTTCACAATAGCATCCCCAAAAATGAAATACCTAGGAATTGATATAACGAAGGATGTAAACATTGAAAACGACAGTACTCTGAAAAAGGAGATTGAAGTTGGTATCAGAAAACAGAAAGATAACCCTTGCTCTTGGGTAGGAAGAACCAATATAGTGAAAATGGCCATACTTCCAAAACTATTATACAGATTTAACGCAATTCCAATCAAAATTCCAATAGCATATCTCACAGAATTAGAGAAAACAATCCTAAAACTCATTTGTAACCAGAAGAGACCTACAACAGCAAAGGCAATTCTGGGCAACAAAGGCAAGGCAAGGGGCATCACAATCCCTGACTTGAAAATTATAATATAAAGCTACTATGATAAAAAGTGTGGTACTGGCAAAAAAATAGACCGGAAGATCAATGGAACAGACTAGAAGATGCAGATACAACTCCAGACATACTCAGCCACCTTATCTTTGACAAAGGTGCCAAACACACATTCACTGGAAGAGAGATAACGTCTTTAATGGTGGGGGGTTCCAAAGTGGCTCTGCACATGCCAAAGATTAAAACTGGACCCATATCTTTTACCATGCACTAAACTAAATTAGAAATGGATCACAGGTCTAAATATTAAAACAGAAACATTAAATCTGCTGGAAGATAAAACAGGTAAAACTATTTTTTTTTTGGTACCGGCAATCGAACTCAGGACCTTGTGCTTGCCAGGCAGACACTTGTGCCACTGACCTATATCCCCCGCTCCCAAGTAAAACTCTTAAAGTAAAACTCTGCTTACCTCATGGCAACTAGGTAACAGAGAGAACAAGACGCCTAGAAGAAATGAGCTAGGGACAAAATATACACTTTAAAATCTTGTTCCCCATGACACACTTTCTCCAACTAGGCCCTACTTCTCACAGCCCCATTCAGCTAAAGAATTCACATGTGGATTAATTCAGAAGTTCACAATACAAATCACTTCCCCAACACCTGGCAACTGGCAAGTCAACTGGCAAGGATGGTGTAGGCAAGGACTTTATGAATAAAATCCCAATTGCACAGGAACTATCACAAAAAATCAACAACTGGGATCTGATCTTATTAAAAAGCTTTTGCACAGCAAGAGAAACCATCAACAGAATGAACAGACAACGCACAATGTGGGAAAAAATGTTTCCCAGCTGTTCCTCAGACAAAGGATTACTACTGAGAATATATAAAGAACTCAAAAAAAAAAAAAAACCTCCCAAATTTAAAGACCCAATCCAAAAACAGGCATCAGAGATGAATATATACTTCTCAGTAAAGAATAGAAACAGCAAATAAATATATGAAAAAATGTTCAACATAACTGGTCATTCAAGAGATGCAAATTAAAACAACACTGAGACACCATCTCACCCCAGAAATAATAGCTATTATCAAGAACTCAACCAATTACAAAGGCTGGACAGGTTGCGGGGGAAAAAAGAATGCTTTTCCATTGCTAGTGGGAGTGCAGACTGGTGCAACCACTGTGGAAATCAGTCCTGCTGGGCATCTTCCCAGAAGAATTAAAAACATCATATCACACTGATATATGTGCACCTATCTTTATGGCAGTACAATTTGTAATAGCTAGATTTTGGAAACAACCCAAATGCCCATCAACTGAGGAATGCATAAAAAAGATGTGGTCTTTTATATAATGGAGCCATAAAGAAGGATAAACTGGAGACTTTTATAGGTAAATGGATGCAACATGAGATCACACTCATAAGTGAAATAAACCAGACACACATGTGTAAACACTGTATTGTCTCCCTAGCATGATAAGCTGAAAGAGTAAATAAGATCCAAAATGTACAATACATATTATAAAATGGGAAGAAACATCACAAAGAAAGAAAAACAGGGGTGGAAGAATGGAGAAAAGAAGGGAAAAGCAAACAGAAAAAAATATATATGTAAGATAGTTGGGGTAGTTATATTACTAATTTTTCTTGGTTCATTGGAGGAAAGTCTTTGTGCTAATATTGTTTGGACAATTAAATGTCAATGTCTTATACTCTTGTACTCTGAATAAATAAAGATAACTATACACAATGTATTAACCATTGTTACCCTCCTATCATCGGGTTTTTAAATTTTGTTTTTTTTTTCTCTCAAAAAAAAAAAAAAAAAAAAAAAAAGGAATATTACTGCCAGGTCCAGGGGCATGCCTGTGGTCTTGGAACTCCTGAGGTTGAGGCAAGAGGAATGAAAGTTTGAGGCCAGCCTGGTCTACATAGTAAAACTACTTCAGAAAAGAAAACAAAAACGAAAGTTATGATAACTTAATACAGATTGAAGTGATAAGCTGTTGATAACCATTCTTTTATTCTGACTCTAAAGAGTTAATTAGAACGTGTAGGAAGGGGCAAAATCTTAACTCTATATAGATTTGATATTCCCATTTTCATGTCATGACATACGAAGACGGCTTTTTTCCCTTTCTTTCTTAATAGCTTGTCTTGAACATGGGGCTCATAGTGAAGATATGTCTTAAATGTGCTTGCATCATGTCTATTTAAATGTAGTCCAACAGAAAACTTTCCATAGCCTTAGGAATAAAAAAGGCTACCTGGTTCCTTGTAGCTACTGTACTACACCATGCTGTCTATAAAAGCTAATTTCTAGTGCTGATCTTATTCTCTGTTGTGTTTAGCATACCATTTGAAATTCTTCTTGGCTTCTACCATAACACATTCTATCGGCTTTGCTAGTACCCCTCTAGCCATCCTTTCACTTATTCTTAATCCATCCAGTAAATCGAAAATATTGAGAGCCCCAAAATACATTTTAAGAATTGTGGCACATTGTTAGATACAGTTATATGGTCATCATGAACTTTTCTGGGGGAGGGTGTACGTAAATAATCATATAAATGCATAATTATAACACATAATAAATGTAACTAAAACGAGTTCTACTATGAAATAGTATATCAAGCCGGGCGTGGTGGCTCACACCTGTAATCCCAGCACTCAGGAGTCTAAGGCAGGAGGATCGTTGCAAGTTCGAGACCAGCCTAGGCTACAAAGTGAGCTCAAGGCCAGCCTGAACTGCAGAGCAAGACCCTGTCTCCAAAAATAAATTAATTAATTAATTAATTAATTAATTAATGAGTGGTTGAAATAGTGTATCGAGACAATTTGGAAAGATGGGACCTATCTTAAATATTTAACACTTAAGTTCAGACTCAAAGACTGAATGATAGCTAAGATAACTGTACTACTCATTTTTATTAAGTTCACTGAAAGGGACAGTTAGTGCTTATATTGTTTGATCAGATTTGCATGCCTGTATCTGGTAACCTGAGCAACTACTTTGAAGTTAACAATATGCAATATAATAACCACTGTCAATTTCCTATCATATTTTAAAATTTTGTATTGCTTTTATTTTTTTTATTCTTTTACCAAAAAAAAAAAAATATATAGATGCAAAATGCAGGGTGAAATTGATTCAGAAAAGGGAATAAGGGCCAGGGATATACCTCAGGGGCACAGCACCTGCCTGGCAAGTAGAAGATTGTAGTTTGATTCCCGGTACCAAAAAAAAGGAACAATATGTGGAAAATTGTAAAGATTGGCAACAGATTAACTAAAGAATTAAGAGCACAAAATGAAAATGGAAGGAAAAATAAAAATACAGTTGTTTGCAAAGGGCATTGTTGGGCTACCTTAAGGATCTGGAATTAAAAGGGAGCCTTTGCCCACATCTGTAATCCCAGCACTCGGGAGCCTGAGGCAGGAGGATCACTGTGAGTCCAGGGCCAGCCTGAGGCTATAGAGTGAGTTAAGGGCCACACCAAACTATATATAGCCAGACCCTGTGCCAAAAAAAAAGGTTAAAGAGCTCTGAGTAAGGGTAAGGGAGTAACAAAATATTCTCATTTTTGTTACTTGTTTTTTGAAACAGTGTTTCACTATATAATGGGCTGGTCTTGAACTCCCTTATGTAGCCCAGGCTGGCCTCAAACTCACAGTGACCCTCCTGCCTCAGCCTCCCACACCTGAGATTACAGGTGCACGCACCACCACACCTGGCTAAAAAACATTCACATTTTGAGAAAACTTCTCTAGTTGCTATGGAATAATTATTAGAAAGAAAGCAAGAGAGAAAGCACAGGGAAGTATCTTTGTTGCTTGTCAAAGAGCAGCTAAACCTCTGCCTCCCCGTCCTGGACTGAGTAAGGTGGGAGACTGCAAGGAGTCCTTTTTGCGGGGAATAGTTTAGAGAGGGTCTTGCTTTGTAAGTCAGGCTGGACTTGAACTCACTATGTAGTCCACACTGGCCTTGAACTCATGGAGACCCTCTTGCTTCAGGTTTCCAAATGCTGGGATTACAAGCATATGCCACCACACTTGGCTAAGGAGTCTTTATTGTGTGACAAAGGCACACAGGACAAATCATATAGAGCCTTGTCACACTTGGAAGGACTCTGGCTTTTCCTTTGAGGTAAAAAAGCCACTGAAAAGGTTTTGAAGAATGATCTTACTCAGGCTTTTTTAGATAATTCTGCCGCTGAGTTGAGAAAATGTTTCATCTAATAACTTGTAATTACCCTGACCTTTTCTCTCATACTCTACACATGCAGCTTGTCAGCACGATGCGTCAGGTTTACTTTCACAACATACATAGCCACCATTTCTCACTACTTGTACAGCTACTATATATGAATTGTTGTTAGGTGTTTTAAAGCAGAAAGCATGCTTTTAATGTTCCTATAATTAAAATTCAAAATGACACCAAATAGCAATTACTGTATTTATCAAATGTTATCAAGCAAAGAAGTCAAAACTCCCTGAAATATGTCTTGCAGTAGTCATTGCAGAAAAGAGCTAATTTCAGAGCATTAAACTGCATGACAGTATTCTGAAAACCAAAAACATGGGCATTGTTCACCCACTGATAGGAATTTAAAGAAAAGAAACTGTCCTAACTAGTTTTAAGATGCTATGTAATAGGGTTAGGAATGTAACTTAACAGTAGAGTGCTTGCCTATCATGGAAAGTCCTGAGTTTTATCTCCAGCATTAGGAAAAAAGCTTATATTAAACCAACAAAAATCACTGATATTAAACCAGCTGATGAAATAACAGCAAAAACCCCACTAAAGTACCTTATACTGTAAAATGTAGTTTAAAACTTGAACTACATTAGTGCTGGGGATGTAGCTCTGTGATAAGAGTGCACACTTAGTATACAAAAGACCTTGTGTTTAACCCTAGCCCTAACAAAAAATAAAAATAATTATGGTAATAAATGCCCAAATAATGTATACAACATGAACTACAATTGCAAAGCTGGACACACTAAGCTTTTTTACTTAACTGTAGACTGCCTCTTGAAAGTAAAAATCACCAAGCATTTCTAAAGCTCAAAGTACTAATCTTTAATGATTCTAGTTATTTTTATATTTATGCATTATACATTTATTAAATTTCAAGGTACCACTGATTTTAAAAGGTTTCATGGATCAAATGCTACACTTTCAGGGACAGAAGAAATCATTATCACATTAAATGATAGTGTTATTCCTAACTGTTTTATTTCCTAATTTCAAAAATGTTATAACTGAAACAAATGTCTCTTATAATCAAGAAAATGCTGTATTATACCATATATAGTACTTCTACAAACTCAGAAAAGAATAGTGAAATAGCAGACATAAATTTACAACCACATGGTGGTGCATGCCTGTAATCCCAGCACTCCAGAGACTGAGGCAAGAGGATCCCCAAGAGTTCGAGGTCAACATGGGCTACATATAGACCTTGTCTCAAAAAAATAAATAAATAAATGAATAAAATAGAATACAACCAGTAAATCACAATGGGAAAAGTAAGCCCCAAAGAACAGTCTCAAGGATAAATGCTGATGAAAAACTGTAGTTGTCAACAATCAGGTAATTTAATCAATTCTTAGTTCTTCCTAACATAAAGTTAAATTAACCATATCCCAGGACATTCCTTTGGGAATTACAAATCTCCTCTTTGAAACACATGTAGTATGTGGTCAATAGTATTAGAAGTTCTTGTACTGGTAAAGCGAAATTAATATGCCCAAATTATGAAGTCCTAAAATACAGCCAGGTCTTTATTTGGTTCACTGGTTTGTAATAGTCCCTAGTACATAATAAGCACTCAATAAATACATGTTGGTTGCCAGGCAGGGTGCACACACCTACAATGTCAGTACTTGGGAGGCTGAGACAGGAGGGTTGCTGAGTTCAAGGGCAGTCTGAACTATACAGCGAGACAATGCACTTTCTTTTTGGCAGGGGTGGTGGGGAGGAAGGTCTTACTACCCTCTAGTTTGTTTCAAACTCATGATCCTGCCTCAGCCTTCCACATGTTAGGATTACAGGTATGTGCCACCATGTGAAGCTATAGTATGCACCCAGCTACAGTACACTTTTTTGGTATGAGTGAAATATGTTGAACATACTTTTATCATTACTGTCCTTGGTAGAGGATGCTGAAGTATAAAAGCCAATCTTCTTTTCCTGTCCCGTGAAGACACAGGAAATCAAAAGAGAATGAGCTGCAAGTACATTGATCCAAATTACAGCAAACTCACCTGCTATGTTATACTCATTTTAATACCTTTGCAGGTGTTCTTTCTCTACCTAGAATGCCCTAAGGCAGTGATGGCAAACCTTTCAGAGATACAAACAGTCCATACGTTTGCCACCACTGCTCGAAGGCTTACTGAGTATAGTTTTGTATCCTTTAAAACCCAGTCCTAGATCCAGGCATGGTGGCGCATGCCTGTAATCCCAGCACTTGGGAGGCTGAGGCAGGAGGATCGTTGCTAGTTCGAGATCAGCTTAAGCTACGTAAGTGAGCTCAAGTTCAGCCTGAACTGCACAGCGAGACCCTGTCTCAAAAAGATCAAACAAACAAACAAAAAATCCCAGTCCTTCCCCTTATCAGCAGGTATCCTAACCTTTCCTTTACCCTTACAGATTTAACGCTTCCACAAAGGTATGACACTGTCTAGTAACTAGTTACCATCTTCCTCTTACTACACTGCAAACTCGTGGAAACAAAAGAGTTTGTTTTTTCTTACCTCTGAGCACAAAAATGGGCATGAAGAAAACACTGGGAAAATTTTAGCTAGCTGAATGATGAATAAGTGAACGAGTAAGTGCTAGAAGTACTTGTTTCTGTTTGGTCAGTTTTTGTTCTAGTTAAGAAGATGTAAGAAACTCAGTATTTCTGTGCAATATGCTTGTTAATAAGCTAAGTAAGTTTTAAAAACATAACTTGGGGCTGGGGATTTAGCTCAGCGGCAAAAGCGCCTGCCTGGCAAGCGCAAGGTCGTGAGTTCAGTTCCCGGTACCAGAGAAAAACCAAAAAAAACAAACAAAATAAAATAAAATAAAAATAAAAAATAAAAACATAACTTATTTAACTTCTTTTGAGATGGGATTTCCTTAGGTTATCCAGGCTGATCTCAAACTTCTGTGAACTCAAGAGACCCTTTCTCCCTCAGTGCCCTAAGTACTCTTACCCAGTACTATAACAGTGTACCACCACGGCCATGGCCAGCTCAACAATGTTTTATTTTGCAGCACTGGGGACTGAATCCAGGGTTTATGCCCTAAGCTATATCCCCAACCCATTTACTTGTTTAATTTTGAGACAAGGTCTTGAAAAATCACTAAATTGCCCAGCAGATTTCAAAGACACAAAGTTCTTCCTGTCTCAGCTTCCCAGGGTGCTGGAATTACAGGCATGTGCCACCACACCAGGCTTAACACTCCCTTTTTCTTTTTCAATTTTTAGTTGATATGTTAAAAATTATACAAGAAATACTTATTAAAGTGAATGAACAAGTTTGTTCAATATTTAATTTTACTCCTTAAAATTAAACACAGAGGTAATGTATACGGTGGCACAAGCCTGTACTTCCAACACTGGTGAGGTTGAAGGACTGAGAGGTGAAGGCCAGCCTGGGCTACACAGTAAATTCAAGTACAGTTTGAGCTACATAGTAAGACCCTCTCTCAAAAATTTAAAAATTAACCATACATACACATGAATAAAATTAACTTAAAACTCTAATTCCTGATTCAAAAAGTGACTACACTTTTTCATTGATCTTCTGCATACACAACTATTACCATCTATCTGAAATTATTACTTATTTGAGATTTGTATCTTCCAACCTTCTTTGAGAACTGTAATGTCTGTCAACTAATCTCTATGCACGATCAAGTCAAACTCTCTTCCTTCACTACTATTTTTCCAAATGTTAAGAGTTCTCAGTTTACTCTAAAATTCTCTCCCTTCATGACTGACAGTCAGGTTTTCAAATACTTAAAACTCTGGAGCTTTCATTTGCAGCAGCACTGAATTTAAAAAACCTTACCTTAAGAAATGCCTCCTCCATATTTCAAATAATGTCATTTACTCCAAGAAGCTAGGACATAGTTACTTTTATATAACATACTATCTTCCTACAGACTTGGGGAAATAAAATGTTTTTGAATGAGAAAAGTGATTTGGTATCAAGTGTGCTAAACATATTGAGCAGAATGTAGAACCAGAAGATTAAGTCAAGCATTCATGACTTACTTTCTGTGGGATTATAAGACATAATAAAAGATTAATGAAACATTCACTGTTGATAGAACTTGTACTCATATGAGCTATATATAATACAACTGTCAGCCTTCTTCGAAGGAAAAATGTGTACCTAAATATTATTTTCATAACAACCTCGTAAACTCTGTGTACTCTGATTCATCTCTATAACTCAACAGCAATACTTAGTTTTTTTCACTACGTTTCTGTTCATCAGTGGCATCCACACTCTGAAAAAATTCCAAGGTATGCAACATAAGCAAAGGTAAAAATTTTCAAATATTCATGTAAAATATCCACAATCTGAATTTCAAATTTAAAATAATGTAGAGTTCATTCTCTTAAATAGCAAGTTGATTCAAGACCAGTTTCAGTTTTGTTCAACAGTACCAGAACCACTTGACTTCTTTGTGGTGACTGGCTCCTACTAGATACTCAAGTGGAAGTAAAAACTAAAAAATGTTTTTATAATCATGTAACTATGACTAAACTCTCAAAAACAAAAACAATAATAGTAATTATTTCTCACTGGCATTTGAAAAAACTTTTTGGCCTTTCTGGCTACCTAGAACTTCAAATATTTTAATGCAAATTTCTTTTTCTTTCTTTCTTTTTTTTTTGGGGGGGGGGGCATTACCAGGAATCGAACCCAGGACCTTACACTTGCCAGGCAGGCACTGTGCTGCTGAGCTATATCCCCAACCCCAGTGATGCAAATTTCTATTCACTTAATTTCTTAGTTGATGGAAAAATTCTCTATTGAAAAGTAGTACAGACTACAAATACCTTGTATAACTAATTTAGTTACAACTATTATCAGACACTTTATTTTAAAAGTTATATAAACCTAATTCTCCCCTTAAGAATGAAAAAACTATCACTCTGGAGGTAGAAAGATTCCAAGTTGGACCCCAGCCTGGGTAATCGGCAATTTAGAGATCCACTCTCAAAATTAAAAACCAAAAACCAAACCAAAAACAACAAACGCTCAGTGCAAAGACTCTGGGTTCAACCCCCAATACCCACACCTCCAAATACATGAAGAGATCCAGGTATAGTGGCTCATGCCTATAATCCCAGCACTCTAGAAGACTGAGGCGGGGGGATTTTGACCACTGC